>NC_055967.1:37029648-37242148 GCF_018492685.1 Alosa sapidissima
AACATAAACTGTACTTTTGGGAGAAAAACTAAATGATTTAGTGACATAATGTTGCACGAGGAATAATATCACTAGTTAATATCCATATCTTATCTAATATGACCCCAAAGAAAGGTTACATTGAAGTGTCCATGTTCCTGGTTGTAAAATTGAATCCCGTAGGTGCTTGGAATGGGAGTGTTATTTTGGCTTCCTGAAGACGTTATCCTTGGTGGATACTCAGATGTCAGTCAAGCCAGCAGTTTCCACTGCCATAGCCAGGACCGACAGACTTTCTGCATTAAACTATGCATTGCTATCCACAAGATCCAATACCAAGTGTTGATCTTAAAATCTGTGGTCTTTGGAAAACATCTTACAATATTTTACAAGATTGTATAAAGTCACTTACTATTTGATTTATTAATATCTAAATACATTTTCAAAGTGTTCTTTTTTGAATGCATTTCATTTCAGCCATCTTCAGCATTTACCTCAACCATTTTTAGATTCCCAAAATCAAATCCAACATTTTGATCTAACGTTATATTCCTAAAATATAATTAAGGGATGGTGAAGAGGTATTAGTTGTAACTTCTATTTAAAACTGTTTTACAATACTAATGTATTGCCATTAACAGTTATGATAACTTCTGTACTGACAAGTGCTCAACAAGGAGGCGTCAGCATGTCAATCAAATCGGGGAGGGTTCAGCTGTTTAAAGCACTGTGTGAACCCCATATCCATTCATGCTTTTCTCCGTGCGCAACCGTTGTACACAAGTCCTATGCGACAGCAAGTTGTGAGACATGGTTAACAGGAAGTAAAACGCAAGAAAAGAAACATCTGTAACCTGCTATACGTGGGTTGAATTCACTCAGCCCTTGTTTCGACAACAGCCGCCAAAGTGGCAGGTTTTGCCAAGAGTTGGTGGGGTGAGGCGTACGGGCTGGGGCCGTTTCGAAGCGACTCGCGTCACCCTCGGGGGGCAAAGATGACAGTGGTGTGCCCAGAGATCCGTGATGAAATTCTGACGGTGAACCCAATGCAAACAGATGGAAGCGATTTGGAGCGAGGAGACCAGGAATGTAGCGAGTTGGTGGTGATCAACATCTCTGGCCTGCGTTTCGAGACCCAGGTGAAAACCCTCGCGCGGTTCCCGAACACTCTATTGGGGGACCCTCGTAAAAGAATGCGGTATTTTGATCCAGTGAAAAATGAGTTCTTTTTCGACAGGAACCGACCCAGCTTCGATGCCATCCTGTACTTTTATCAGTCTGGAGGGCGTCTCCGGAGGCCTATCAATGTGCCGGTTGATATGTTTATGGAAGAAATTAAATTTTACGAGATCGAAGATGGTGTGCTTGACAATTTTATTGAAGACGAGGGTTTGTCAAAAGAAGAACAACGACCAATGCCATCAAACGAACTTCAGCGTCAAATATGGCTGATGTTTGAATATCCCGACAGTTCTGGAGCAGCAAGGATTATTGCCATAGTCTCCGTATTGGTCATTTTGATATCTATTGTAATATTTTGTTTGGAAACGTTACCAGAGTTCAGGGAAGAAACCAGTGTATTCAGTAACCACCTTCTGAATGGGACAACCAATGAGGAAAAGCACAATCCGTTCACAGATCCATTTTTTATATTGGAGACTCTCTGTATAGTGTGGTTCTCCTTTGAATTTGTGGTGAGATTCCTGGCATGTCCTAGCAAGACTACTTTCTATAAAGACATCATGAATGTGATTGATATTGTGGCTATTGGGCCATATTTCGTTACTCTGGGCTTGGAGCTGGCAGAAACCCAAGGAGGCCACCAACAGGCTGCGTCATTAGCCATTCTGAGAGTTATCCGGTTGGTGAGAGTGTTTCGCATCTTCAAACTCTCCCGCCACTCCAAAGGTCTCCAGATTTTGGGGCGGACCCTACGCGCAAGCATGAGAGAACTCGGTCTCTTGATTTTCTTCCTCATCATTGGCATCGTATTGTTCGCGAGTGCAGTGTTCTTCGCAGAAGCTGATGATCCAGCAGCTGGATTCCCGAGCATCCCTGATTCGTTCTGGTGGGCAGTTGTGACTATGACGACCGTGGGCTATGGAGACATGAGCCCGGTGACCATTGGAGGAAAATTAGTAGGATCCATGTGTGCCATTGCTGGTGTGCTAACTATTGCCCTACCCGTACCTGTCATCGTATCAAATTTTAGCTATTTCTATCGCAGGGAAAACGATAAGGAGGATGATAGAGAATACGTCCATGTCACATGCGCTCGGGAAGGGTCATTTTATGTCGAAGTGAAGGAAAACGATAGTAAGCCTTCTCTCATTCATGCTGAAATGATGGAAGACGATTTGGATACATCTAGATACATCAACCTCGGTTCTCTGGAGACTTACACTGGGAAGCTGACAGATGTCTGAGCGTACAAACAACTCCTGGATGCTTCAACTTTTCTGTTGAAGAATTAAGTTTTTACTTTTGAAATGTATTATATTCTTCTCCAAAATTATCTGAATAATTTGATTTATACACATATATTCAAAAAAACACAGATTACAAGATCGAAAGGTGAAAATTGCATGTACCGTATTCTGTGTGTGGCGTCATATCCTATGCCCACCTGTGCAGAACCTTAGTAGGCTGAATGGCACTGAAGCTGTTACCCTGATGTTTTCGACTGACCTATAACCGACATTGTGAGGTCAAAGTGGAACCGTTCAGCTAATGTGAGAGGAGGTGGTGTTTAAAGGTAGCCTAATAGACTAACCACCCGTGGGCCTACTGTGCTGGCTGTCTAAACACTTCTTCGTCTGACGGTGTCGGAGCGCCATTGTGTGGTGGAATGTTGAACAGCAGGTACAACCGACACGCTTGAACTTTCCTGTGCAGCTATCCTTAATTTGATTAATAGTGTAAGCTGCAGCTCCTTTTAGAATGTAACAAATTACAATAACGTGATAACGTTATATAACGTGATGACTATCGCAAACATAGTCTGAAGAAAATGTCTCTGAGATTTTTACAGACTGTGTAGACTTTTCAGGAAGTAGGCAATGACCTATACAACATCTAGCCTACTTAACTGCGTGTTATAGTTCAATTGCTGTGCACGAGAGTATGTATACCTGTTACTGTGGTGGATATGCTAAACACTATGCTATGCTAAACACTTTTTGACAGTTATATATTTTTTTCATTACTTAATAATAACTGCCTCTTGAACATTTAGGGGGAAGGCTAATGTAAAACTTAGCAATAATTTGCGTTTTTGTAAAATAGCCTAATGCATCTTGTAAATTGATTTTATTTCTATTTTTCAATGTGATTTGTACAGTTAAAGTAAAGAAGACCTAAAGAACCCCTTTCAATAATTCCACATGGTGCATATACATTCTTTTAACATTCTTGTTTTGTCCATCATGCCCATATCAGGGTTTTATATTAATATTATTTATTCACGCTATAAATATGCATAGTAACCTACTCATGTTACATACACATTGTTGTGATTGTTTAGATACAGTGCAGAGTACTCTGTTACGGAACAGCTAGTGCATTAATGTGCTTAGTCATGTGATATACAACTATATACACATCACTAGTGATGTTTTGACCACTGACTGAATAAGTTGCCATTCAGTCATTGTGTTCAGCTAAATGTCTCAGGTCTCTTAATGCTTGATAACCCTCAGATGAAAACACTGAATAATATAAGTCCTGGATTGGCTGAATCAGTTATATGTGTCTAGTCAGGGGCAAAATGGGGCCTGGAGAATGCCTTATTGCGGGTCCAGATCAGTGCGTTGAAATGCGTCTTTAATGAGAGATACAGCTTTAGCTGATGCGGTTATTAGATACAGTATTGGGATTGTATAACTTCTTCCATAAGAAAGCACTGTCTGGAGAATAGGACTGGTGAATAAGAAGCCGTAAGTTCCTCCATAAGAAAGCACTGTCTGGAGAATAGGACTGGTAAATAAGAAGCCATACGTTCCTCCAGAGCTCTTAACAGGTTTCTTAGCACTTATTACATTTGAAAGAATTATGCACCTACTAATGTAATACACTTTCTAACGCTGCATTTGCACTTTACAATGATAAAAAGGAAATTGACATTGACAAAGTGACATTTCAATATAAAATGTTAAACAAACATCTGATCACTCTCACTCAGCTAAAGCTATAAGGTTATATTTTGCCCAGTAGTGCAGTTCATATCTTTATTTCCATCAGCAGTATTTTCAATGTCAGAGGCCTTTGCGTCATGCTTTAGTCATACCTTATTTCAGTGTGCATATTGGAACACTAACCACTGTGCTAATCAGCAGAAAACGTATACAATGTGTCCTATGCATAAACGTATACAATGTGTCCTACGCATAAACGTATACAATGTGTCCTATGCACAAATGTATACAATGTGTCCTATGCATAAATTATACAATGTGCCCTATGCATAAATGTATACAATGTGCCCTATGCATAAACATATACAATGTGTCCTATGCATAAAGGCCTTCATAGGTTTGTACCTGAATGCTGATTAGTTGAACTCAGCTAAATGAGTTGGCACTGAAACACATCACTTTTGCCTTGACAACATAATGTGTGTAAAGAACAATTTTTTCTAAAAATGTCTGGATGTACTATTTTGATAAATAAATATTTTCTCATTTTACCATTTGTCAATTTGTGCATTTCCTTGCAGCAGAAAACAGTGCAAAAAGGCTGCCTTCTCTGGCTGCGACCACACTGCCTACTCTAGGTGTTGACATTCACAGCTTGGTGGATTTGACAGTGACCAAGTGTCGGGGTCATGGCTGTCCATCTGTCTGGTAAGGATGGCCGTGGCTGCAGCGGGGACCTTCAGGGAAGATGCCGACGGGACACTTTCCGTAAGAGTGGTCTGCATGACTCAGCAGCTGCAAGCTGCTCCATCTGACACCCTCTGATTCTGTCTCTGCAGCGGACGGACAATGATCCGAGCAGTGAGAGCATTTCAGGGTCATTTTCTCTGACGTTGTACCAGTCTGTTTTGCCAGGATAAACAGTCTTTTGTGAATCAGGCTTTCTCTCTACCAAAGGGCAAAGAGAGTGCCTTACTTACATTCATTTCTAACCTGGAAAGAGGACTATTTGTGGATAGACTGGACACGCTCTTTAAAAAGACAGCGGTCAGTTTGTAATTTATTGGAGTCACAGTATACAGCATACGAGTGCACTCCACTGGTGTTGTTATAAGACACTCTGATGAGTGCTGGGAACATCTATACAAAGTACATAGCTCCAGATTTGATTATCAATCCCAAAAAGCATACACCACAAACAATTCTTAAGATAAAGAGAAAATAAATGATTCAATAATGACAAATGATCAAATCTGTCTAACTGACATAAAAATCTGAACATCAAGTGTATATCAGTGCATTGCAAATATTCGTTTTTAATATTAGTATTTTTTAAATACAAGGAATCTATAGAGAAACTTAAAGATGATAAAATAAAAAATTGATAACAAAAGAAAATGCAAAATGCTACCTGAAAACATATTAGTCCTGGCCTATGACACCTGATCAAGGCACATAAAACCATTGTAGGCTACAATACCGTGTCTTGGTCTGACCATTACTTTACCAAACATATGCATAAATCATAGGTTAATCCATTTAACCGTTACATATACACAGAACTTCTCATGTGGTAAATCTTTTATTATGCAATGAGAGTGTTAGAATGAGGATAACAACATAACATGACGCAATGCTTTGTGTTTTTGTTTCATTCTCACAACACTTAGTTGTACCAACATTACAAAATGAAGAATACTCCTTCAATGAAACACTTAGTGTTACAAAATGAAGAATACTCCTTCAATGAAACACTTACTGTTACAAAATGAAGAATACTCCTTCATTGAAACCCCATGCGGATGGCGCAGAAGAGGCCTGCTGACAGGGTTGCTGACGTGCTCATATTCCTCAAAATAAACCAGCAAGTTCCCAGCGTCCCATTTTCTCCACTGCTCAAGACCCATTGTTCAGCACAAGTAGTATTTGTGCCTATTGTATTATGTAACGGGTCACTTTCCTCTGGCTTCACACTGGCCACCATAACTGCCTCAGCTGTGGAACTGGACCTAATGCTGCTGCAATGGCATGGCGTTCTCAGAGGTGCCATAGCATGTCAACTCCTATCAGTGGTCTTATAGCATGTCAACTCCTATCAGTGGTCTTAGCAAAATATATATGAAAAAAACAACATATATGACCTGCTTTTTGTACATTATCAGAGTGCTGCACACATCAAATGATATACTGTACATTCATTCAGTGGTGCTAAACCACATTGTATTTTTACAAGTTTTAATATTTTAAAAGCGTTTAGGATCATAGTGAAGCATTTAGGATCATAATGAAAAGTATACCATAACAGACATGACTAGGTATGTAATTTCAGACATGGTGACAAGGCAAGCCGAGTATGTGTTCTTTATGTTGTCATTATGCTTCTCAGATGATTGGATACTTGCTAGAGAAAATCAAGCCCAACAGCTGCACCAATCCTGTCACCTGAGTTCAGAAACGTACCAAAGCATAACCTGCCCAAGATGCTTTCCTCTCCACTATCAGAGTATTATCATAGTATTGATAGAAATGTACCAAAGCGTAACCTGCCCAAGATGCTTTCCTCTCGACTCAAAGTATTATCATAGTATTGATAGATTGACAGTGCAGAGTATTATCATAGTATTGATAGATTGACAGTGCAAAGTATTATCATAGTATTGATAGATTGACAGTGCAGAGTATTATCATAGTATTGATAGATTGACAGTGCAAAGTATTATCATAGTATTGATAGATTGACAGCGCTTGTCCTCTGGCCAGCGGCACTGAAGATTTGGCCAAATGAAGTTTATATACGAATACAAATAAATGATTTCATTGTCATCATTGCCACAAGGGTCATAGCTGCTTAGGTGCTCAGTGCTGCAAATAGTTCATTTTGGAATGCTGTATATATTTTTGAATTACACTGGTGTGCATGGGTGTGTATAAAGCATGTAGATGTGCATGGGTGTGTATAAAGCATGTAGGTGTGCATGGGTCTGTATGTGTGCATGGGTGTGTATAAAGCATGTAGGTGTGCATGGGTGTGTATAAAGCATGTAGGTGTGCATGGGTCTGTATGTGTGCATGGGTGTGTATAAAGCATGTATGTGTGCATGGGTGTGTATAAAGCATGTAGGTGTGCATGGGTCTGTATGTGTGCATGGGTGTGTATAAAGCATGTAGGTGTGCATGGGTCTGTATGTGTGCATGGGTGTGTATAAAGCATGTAGGTGTGCATGGGTGTGTATAAAGCATGTAGGTGTGCATGGGTGTGTATAAAGCTTGCTACTTTAATGTACATTTAGATCTGACGATTAAATACTCTTGATTTTACTTCAGAAAATCAACATTTTGGCTCCATCTACTGGCTTACAAGCGCTGGATAGTTCTTCAGGTATCTGCAATATTCCACTGACCTTACGGTCATATTGAGAAACTGATCGGAATACAGATAACCGATGCCGGTGTGAGAGAACCGATGCCGGTGTGAGAGAACAGAGGGAGGGCAAAATGGTCTGTTTCAGCACCATGGACAGCAACACGCAAACGTTATCTCCTCTCATAAACTAGGAGAAACTCAAGTTTAGACATATTGCACATTTTATTATATGGCTATTCTAATAGCAATTTAAACACGTAGGAGACATAAATGAAGGACTGCTTAATTAACTACCCTTTGATAAGTTCTTATTTTGGCTGTGATCTCTCGCCTTCTCTCTGTCTTTCACGCCCACCGTCTCTAACACACCCACACCCACACACAAACTTACACACAGGAACCACGTAACGAACACGTGCAACTGGAAAAGTGACTAGTTCAGAATTTCCAAGTCACTGACAGATCGTCCGATGCGGCACTGTGTGATTCCCGGCATCCCCCCGAAAGCGCCCACTGCTGCGCTTTAGCATACCGCTGTCTCTATAATGTAAATATTGTTCAGGGTGTGTTTAATACCTGCACGTAAGCGGCGGATTAGATACTGCGCCAGTGCTGGCACATAAATGATCTTGTTTTTGTGGTGTGGAAGGAACTTGTGGCAACGTGCGTTAGTACAACCGTTCTGCATTGCGTCGAATACCCTCCCCCTCCTTCTCTTTATCAAAAGCTCTCTCCCCCTCTCCCTCCCTCCCACTCTCTCTCTCTCTGCCCCCTCGCATGTTCAACACAGCACAATGTACTGGTGCACATTATTAAGGAATTATTTTTTTCATCCTCCTATTGATTCTCCACTTTAAGCATCTTTCATCTCCACCCTTTGACAGTATGTTGAGCTGCAACAGACCTTGCTCGTCATCTTGTCTACTCGTAAGAGCACATTTTGCTGATGCGGTAATGTCTGGAAATGGCAGGGGTTCGCTTATTGCCCCTTAATGTATCTCCCCCCTGAGTTGCAGCATTAGAGTTCCTCGTGCAGTGGGCTGTAAGCTATTCTAGCCGCACTTGCCGCTGCACTCTACCAGACTGGACGTTGCGGCTTCAGCATTCTTTTACATTGCAGCGTCCAGCCTTCGTCAATATGACTTTTTTGCTTATTGCGGGATGCAAAGAGTTTGATTTTAAGTATTTTGAAATTTAATTTATTTTAGTTTCTGAAAAATAACTCGTGGAAGGACACGAACATGCCATGAACTTCAACCAGGATTACAGGCACTCAGAGAAGCACGACTCCGAAGAGATGTAAAGTGTCCATGTACCCTATAGATATCCATACACAGGAGAAAGGGAGCATCAGCGTTGGATGAGTGCACCAACGGACGCATTCCAGCAGTATCCCTAAAGATCAAGCGGAGGTAAGGTATGCATGCGTGTACTTAGTCGCTCACATGTTCATCCGGTCATTAGCGTGTATACTTTACAGCCTTAAATGTCTACAGAACTGCAGTCACTTTGGAGTATGCTAGGTGGAGAAGGTTATCGGAGCTTCCGTGGATTGACACAATCAAGGAGATTAGATGCTAAGGAATAATAGGCTACCTGACATAACCTTTTCAAGATTATTTGAATATTAGTATGTCTTTGCATAACGCACAGCAATTAGAAGAGATGTTCTTCCTGGGTGAATAGGCTAATTATGTAAATGCGAGAATAATTGCAACAAGCAAAGTAACATTAAACAAATAAATAATACTCCATAGAGTGAAATTGCTGAGTTAGCAAATATTGCTGCTATTCGATCCATTCGCTCTGACTGGGTGGCAGAGGCAGCAGCAGAAAGGTAGCAATGGTCGAGTCAGCGAGAACCGCAGTGGGGCCGCACTGAGGCCGAGGCAGCTATCCCCTCACCCGGGGACCGAGACAGCTCACAGGGGTGGGGAATCTCGGAGGAAGGGGGAGCATTTCTTATGGGAAATTGTCTGGTTTGTCAAACTAACCGCAATCCCGCAATTCCTGCAGTGTTCCTCCCACGCCGACCTGCAGGATGACCGTAGTGCCCGGAGATAACATGGATGAGACCTCAGCTGTGCCCGGCCACCCTCAGGACGCCTATCCCCCGGACCACGATGACCACGAATGCTGTGAGAGGGTGGTCATCAACATAGCGGGTCTGCGCTTCGAGACCCAACTTAAAACTCTCTCACAGTTCCCTGAGACGCTGTTAGGTAATCCCAAGAAGAGGATGCGCTACTTTGATCCCCTGAGAAATGAGTACTTCTTCGACAGGAACCGTCCTAGTTTCGACGCAATACTCTACTACTATCAGTCCGGAGGCAGGCTGCGGAGGCCGGTGAACGTACCCTTGGATATGTTCTCAGAGGAAATTAAGTTTTACGAACTGGGGGTCGACGCTATGGAGAGATTTCGCGAGGATGAAGGCTTTATACGGGAGGAGGAGCGCCCTTTGCCAGAAAAGGAGTTTCAGCGACAGATCTGGCTACTTTTTGAGCACCCCGAGAGTTCAGGGCCGGCCAGGGGGATTGCTATTGTGTCTGTGATGGTCATTTTGATCTCCATTGTCATATTTTGTTTGGAGACTTTACCTGAACTGAAAGAAGACCCAAGGGGTCGTATGGAAACTGTGGGCAACACCACTTTCTATTACAAGCCAAACATCTTGACCGACCCGTTCTTCATTGTGGAGACGTTGTGCATCATATGGTTCTCGTTTGAACTGATAGTGCGCTTCTTTGCCTGTCCGAGCAAGGCGGCTTTCTTCAAGAATATGATGAACACTATCGATATAGTGGCCATCATTCCATACTTCATAACACTGGGCACAGAGCTGGCCGATGATCCTGAAAATCACGACGGAAAGGGTGAACAGGCGACATCATTGGCCATACTCAGGGTGATACGTCTGGTGAGAGTGTTTAGGATCTTCAAGCTGTCAAGGCATTCAAAAGGGCTGCAGATATTGGGACAAACCCTTAAGGCCAGTATGAGGGAGCTCGGATTGCTCATCTTTTTCTTGTTCATCGGAGTCATCCTGTTCTCCAGCGCAGTGTACTTTGCAGAGGCCGAAGAAGCGGAATCGCACTTCTCAAGCATACCGGACGCTTTCTGGTGGGCAGTGGTCTCCATGACCACAGTCGGCTATGGGGACATGGTTCCAGTGACCATAGGTGGCAAGATCGTCGGTTCCCTATGCGCCATTGCAGGTGTGCTGACAATTGCGCTTCCGGTACCTGTCATCGTATCCAACTTCAACTACTTCTATCACAGGGAGACAGAGGGAGAGGAGCAGGCTCAACTCCTCAATGTTAGCAATCCAAACATTGCTTCAGACACCTCCAGTCGCCGTAGCTCCTCGACTGTAAGCAAATCAGAGTACATGGAAATTGACGGTGACATAAACAACAGTATCGACAATTTTAGGGAAGCCAACCTGAGAACTGGCAACTGCACAATCACTAATCAAAACTGTGTGAACAACACCAAGCTCCTGTCCGATGTTTAGAAGAAAGCAGGGACTTAAGAAACTGGTGATCATACTAATCACACGAATGCTTCATTTACCTCCGTAGAGAGCCCTTCAATGCGACTACTATAGCCTACTCCGCAAAAGAAAGAAAAGAAAAAAAAACACAATGAAAAGAATCAAGCCGTTAGATATTCGAAAGTTAGTAGCTGTTATTAATTTTCAAAAAAAGAATACTTCCAGTACATCAAAAGAACTCCCAGCTAACACACATAAGCGCGCACCAACAGGCAAAAAGTCTGGCACTTACGAGGACCCTTGGTGGTTGTTCTAACCGGCATCCGCGAAGGGTTGTTTTAAAATGATATGCATGGAATACAGATACCATTTCAGTAACTTGCACAGTGCATCCTGGAGAAAATGCATCCAAACTACCCTGCCCTGCAGAGGAAGAGGCGCAACGCTCGGCAGGGTCTGATTGACGACTTCCTGATAGGTGGTCTCCTTCCAGTAAAGGATATACCGACCAGCAAAGCACCTTATACAGACGTGACTGAATACCTGCTGGGATGCTACAGAGGACCAAGTCCTCGACCCATGAACATCCGCAATGCTGCTATTTTTCAGCAGATGCTGTATTAAAAGATCACCAAGTGATTCAATGCCATGCCCTTTAGATGCAAGACAGCACAATGACAAAAGGAGCTTCATATTAGCATGTTCAGATTCTTATCATTTTGATAATGGCATGCTTGGGACATTATCTCATTTAAGAGCTTTTTTTTCTTTTTGGACCTTTCTTCCATCTTCCCTACCATCTACTTCCATGGAAAGTGCACTGGATCGTTATGATTTGAAATGCTTATCATTTATGAGTATTTAAGGACTGAATGTTAAACCTTAAGGGAACAGTAACTCAATGAGATCATAGCATGTTAGAAAATAACCTGCATTATGGCCTACTCAACTAAGGTACTATGTATCCTAGTATATTTAATGCATGACATCAATATTATACAGCTTGTTGCAATTTAGGCACCTCTTATAGGTGCCCATGTTACTGTCAGGGAAAAAGGGACATGGAATCCCACATTTTCTGAAATGTGACAAAAATATATGCAAGCCCATCTCGGGAATGCAGACCTCCTTATTTAAAAAGTAGCCAATGAAACTGAGGAAAATATTATCAAAAATGCATATACTCATACTAAGCACCTGTTAAAATCAGTATAACGCCAATAATACAGTGCATGGGCCTCTCTCAACAAGTAAAACTAAATGTAAATATAATTCATGCTTTCGATTTTTGCAGTCAAATTTAGGCCATTGTGATGTTCAAAGTATCTAAATTACTTGATTTATTTAATAATGTCAGGAAACATTGCAAAGAGAACAAGTCAGAATTATGAACATAGGTTGCTAGTGCCTTTGTGCCTCTCAACGACTGGCTAGGTGAAAGTGCCTCAGCGTACGACTGACCGCCATCATGACACAAGCGCAGCACAGTGCAGTTTCAGCTGGAGCGCTAAACGGGAATGAACCAGTTCAGTCACAACAATGACCTTCTGCCTCCTTTTCAAAGCTTTCACACAAGTGCAAGTGTTACCTCTAAGAAGGGAGACTTTTGCGCTGAGTTGTAAATGTGTTAAACAAGGCGGAGTAACTATTTGGGGTGTCCATGGTGGGCAGGTGAGATAGTCCAGGTGTTACAGTATCCTTACACTTGTCTGTTTCAAAGGAGAGTACTGTGCGGGCTCCATAGAGATGAGCCCTGAGCATCGGGTGGGTGCACTCCGAGTTGAGAAGGTGTTCAACATGACACATGGTTGTCACGCACAACTTGACCTCTTCATGTCGTAATGCACCTGAACTTTGTCTGTGGGGGGGAAAACATCAGCGTCGGTCTCATTGATGAAGTTAATGGTGGGATGGGTGAGGGTGGGATCCCATTGGGTTGGAATCTGCCTTGTGGATGAGTACTTTTGCGTTGCGCTGCGTTGCGTTGCGTTGCGTTGCGGGCCATAAGGAGTCTACCTCAGCGAGGTCCCTGCACAGCTTCCTGTACTGCAGCGCTTGAACATGCTCTCCATCTCCCTCTCTACATCCATGTGCAAAATGGCCAGCCATGTACTGTATTCCCCCTCACCTGCCCCGAGGAAAGGTCAAGGAGCTCCGAGAGTGATTCCATGCCTACTGTATCCCTTCCCCTTAATGCCCCTTGCCCTTACTGACCCCTCCCCTTAATGCCCCTTCCCCTTAATGCCCCCTTCCCCTTAATGCCCCTTCCCCTTAATAACCCCTCCCCTTAATGACCCCTGCCCTTTCAGCTGCGCACAATCAAAAGCATTGCTTTGCTTTAGTGGTACTGTTGTTCTTCTTAACTCTGATCAGTGCTATTATTCTCATTTGATTTGACATCAGCTGGTTTCTACTACTTAGACAGAAAAGCAAGGACATGTACGGCTGGTCAGACCTTACTGGACATGTATGGCCGCTCAGACACTGAGATACACATTTATTTTCTGCGTTTGATTTTATAGTGCCTGCAAGGAGTATTGATGTCTTGCCCCTGAAAGAATGAAATGTGTTGACAGCCATGCTGAAAGTGGGGTATCTTCTGATGCAGAAAGGGCTTAAGAAGGCAGACTGTTTTTTATGCACTTTTTAAATATCTAAAACATGACAGACAAGATTCTTACCATTGCTTTTCTGCAACACAGCAGTTTTCTTTTTCTGTGAAATGTCTGAATGGGCTGTAAGATGTCTCTAAGAGTCCTGAGAGTAGCTTCTTACTGACTGTAGTGTTTGCAATGGTTAAGACAAAACATACATTACAAACTGCTACTGGTACTTTTAAAATAGGTAGATGTTGTGTGTTGGTGGGATTGCAGGTTGAAGACAAATACTTTGTCTACTATCAGCCATCATGACATCATCCCTTTGACTTGTTGGCTTTTTTGTTCTGTGCAATAGCATTGTAACACAAGTTATGTCACCATGGTCCATGAATGGGCGATATAAATACCCCTTGGTTGTCAGAGTACATCAACAGGGAAGGCTAGCCAAGAAGCAGGGGTATGGTGCTGTACAATAAGACCATCCAGACGATGCATTCTGACAAACAGCAATAGAGACGACATATCATTTAGCTGCACTCCCCTATGACAACATGAGAAAAACGAGTAAATAAAAATACAACAGACGTACTGTGCTGGTGGTAAACATAAGTATGTGCCCAAGGACGAAGGAACGTTTTTAAAGATGACAGCAGAGCATTTGTATGAAATACTTCTTATTGAAACATATAGGATGGTGTTTTACTGAGCTGATCTCCTAAATCTGTTTAATTGTTTCAGTTTAGAGGGGATCAGTGAGGGACAAATGAACCAAAGTCAAACCCTCTGATAGATCTACTTGTACTGATCTACTCGTACTGACCTACTCGTACTGTACATTTCTGTGCTCTCTGCGGTGTCTGTGTTGAGTGTGAATGTTGGTGTCAGAGACAGTGGAAAAGGATGTTTAGATTTTTTACAAATCTTGGCATTAATAAGCCTTGCTGGGTCCAAAGACTGATTCAATTAAACGTGTGCTGACATATCTGAAGAAAAAAAAAACACATAAATACCACAAAATACTTATAAAAAATGTTGGAACTAATAGTGCTATTTCAAACAGTCTGCTTACAAGTGATTTTCCATCCAATATAGCGTGCTGGTAGAGACACTTAATGCATATCCCAAGAAAAAATGAAGAAGTCATGTATTGTAGATGTGGCCTTCTGAGAACATGACAACATTTAGTTTCTCTTTGTGTTCACCTCTGTGGCCTCATGTTGCTATTATATTATTTAATGTCACTATTATGAATAAAACACGTGCTTCAGATAAACCATATGGGGCTCCCAGAGAGTCCCTATGCTAAGCCATGACTATAAAAGAGAAAGCAAAACACAAATAATATTATAATATATTATATTGAATAAAGTGAAAAAAGGCATTAGTGAAACTGGTTATTCTCTTGGCTTTATTTAAATGTCACCAAAGCTTCATTCAAACACTGGAAATCAAAGAAAGACGTCATCATCCAACCTTCCTGTAAAGACAACCAATTTAACAGCAACCTTACAGCTCGGATCGTAAATGTGCATGGTCAATGAAAGGCTGCATGAGCTTAGTCTTTCAAAAACTTAGGATCGGCTTCGTTGCGGTTGCTTCATGTTAAAAGCCCTTGCTGTCATCAGCACGCTTGTGTTTTCAAACTCATTCTTATCATTTAACATCGTCTTAACTTTCTTTTCCTTAAAGGACTTCTCTATCGGCAGGTCTGTGCTGCAGACGTTAATGTTGTTCACACAACATGTAAGTGCACATTGGTTGTGTTGGATGAGGTCTAGTGGCGATGAGGGCCTAGAGATAAGCTTTAGATTGATGTGAATGTGCTTTGTTGGATTTCAATGAAACATAGTTATGAATGCCTGGAGGGGTGCCTTTGGAATGAGCCTTGCCCTAGGACCCCCCCCCCCCCCCCCCCCAGGTTCATGATGGACTGTCTGTACCACCACACTTCCACAGATCCCACATACCAACTGTATGGAAATATGACTGGTATGACATGTTTGCTGCCATCATTGTTTTGACTTTTCATTGAGCAAGGATTTGGTTGTGTGTGTTCATTTTGTCAGATGCTGACCGACGCCTGGTCTGTGATCTATGCAAGGGTGTTTATTTTCTTATGTCACTTTTGAGTTGATCATACATTTAACTCAATAAATTTGTAAGGATCTGAGTCCTGTCAAAGCCGCTCTCTGGTGTAATATGATCTGTGGGTGTGTGTATGTGTAAAGCTGTTGTGATGTGTTTTAATAGACCACAGTAATTAACATAGCGTCTGTCATTAATCATAGATGCTATCAAGAAAGTTTCATATGCACTCAATGGCATGAGAATGAAGTCAGAAGTTTTCCTTTAGAATATGAGCACAGTGTGCAATTCTCAGAAGTAATGAATCATTCTTCGCCAACATCTCACATCATTTGGCTAATTAGGTGGAAAGAAGTGCTCACATGGCAACTTTTGAATGAGAATAATGTTATGTCAACTCAGGTGAAAGAAATGGAGCTGTTAACCATGGCAAGATGCTTTCAATCTGAATAAAGCAAGAAAATGATGTCACCTTTTTATACTAGAGAATAGTGAAAAAAGACTGTTGGAAATTCATCATATATTATTCTGGAGAGAAAAGAGATAATGTTGTGTGGTTAGGGTGAGACAGGTAATGTTGTGTGGTTAGGGTGAGACAGGTAATGTTGTGTGGTTATGAGTAAGGCAGGGAGCAATACCACACAACAGTATAACGACAGAATGCCTTGGACTATGAAGTGCAGCACACAGCAAAATGGATGAATGAATATCAACACAATTGTGCTATTGCAGATTTTTCTGTTAAGGTATATGGGTTTTTGAGATCTCCCTCGATATACATACAAATGTACAATATATGTGCATGTGTGGTACCCTACATTTCTGCAATATATGTGCGTGTGGTACCCTACATTTCTGCAATATATGTGCGTGTGGTACCCTACATTTCTGCATATGTTTGTTTTGCAACGGCTGGAGGGGGAGGATGTTTGGTTTGCGAGGGCGTCCTTTGAGTTGCCCTCCAGAGCTGCAGCTCTCTCTTGCCCCGCAGCCTCAGAGGTGGGGTAGAGAGGTGGGGTAGGAGCTGGCAGAGGGCCCAGTGTTGCTCAGAGGTGGGGTAGAGAGGTGGGGTAGAGAGGTGGGGTAGGAGCTGGCAGAGGGCCCAGTGTTGCTCAGAGGTGGGGTAGAGAGGTGGGGTAGAGAGGTGGGGTAGGAGCTGGCAGAGGGCCCAGTGTTGCTCCTAAGCAGTCAACGAAGACAGAGGAGAAAAATGAAAGGGGGAAGTGTGAAGGGGGGATGAAGACTAAAAAAGAATATGTGTGTGTGTGTGTGTGTGTGTTTGAGTGTGTGTATGTGTGTGTGTGTGTGTGTGTGTGTGTGTGTGTGTGTGTGTGTGTGTTTGAGTGTTTGAGTGTGTGTGTGTCTGTGTGTGTGTGTGTGTGTGTTTGAGTGTGTGTATGTGTGTGTGTTTGAGTGTCTGTGTGTGTGTGTGTGTGTGTGTGTGTGTGTGTGTGTGTGTGTGTGTGTGTTTGAGTGTTTGAGTGTGTGTGTGTCTGTGTGTGTGTGTGTGTGTGTGTGTGTGTGTGTGTTTGAGTGTCTGTGTGTGTGTGTGTGTGTGTGTGTGTGTGTGTGTGTGTGTGTGTGTGTTGAGTGTGTGTATGTGTGTGTGTTTGAGTGTATGTGTGTGTGTGTGTGTGTGTGTGTGTGTGTGTGTGTGTGTGTGTGTGTGTTTGAGTGTTTGAGTGTGTGTGTGTCTGTGTGTGTGTGTGTGTGTGTGTGTGTTTGAGTGTCTGTGTGTGTGTGTGCGTGTGTGTGTGTGTGTGAGAGAGAGAGAGAGAGAGAGAGAGAGAGAGAGAGAGAGATGGAAATGAGAGAGAAGAGGCAGTGTATGTGTGGGTGTATGCAAGAGCATCACAGTTCTAGCTTTGAGCAAAGGGTATGTTGATGTCCCATGACCCCAGTGGGAACAGACCACAGCGGCACAGCTGAGCTACCAGCTGCCCAGACGAGAGACCAGCTTATTCCACTCTGGGCACAGCGCACTGCCCAGACGAGAGACCAGCTTATTCCACTCTGGGCACAGCGCACTGCCCAGACGAGAGACCAGCTTATTCCACTCTGGGCACAGCGCACTGCCCAGACGAGAGACCAGCTTATTCCACTCTGGGCACAGCGCACTAACACAGTAAGTAGATGTGTATTTGAAGAATACATGTTTTAAATTAAATCAAAAGAACAGCCCTAAACGATTTTATTTTAGAACAATACAATTTCATTTTCTCATCATCTCAATCATTTGTCTCCACAGAAAAACAATATGGAGTTTAAGCTGCTTTTGTGAATAATGTAAAACATTTGTAGAAAACAATCCCCTACTTCGGTCATTCCAAGTTAGTTTACGATTCTGATCTTAAATCTTGTAATCAGAGATCCAAAACGTCCTTCATGTGTTCCCCCACTAATTCAGACTTCTAACCAGATGCCTGTGCAGCTCCAGGCATAAGAGGGGCTTGTTTTGTGGGCTGGTTTCTTAACACCCTCTGATGGAAGGCAAACACACACACAAACAAACAGTGAATAACACATCCTCTCCTCCTCCATCTAGCAGGCTACAGTGGTGTTGCCTCTGAGTAATGTGTCTCATGTTGTCAGTCATCCTCCTGACTCTCCGCAGCGAGGCTGATGCCTATCACAGCACTCCCTAAGACCACTTAATGGATTACATAGTGGCACTGACCCCCTCCTTCCCTCTCTCTCTCATACACACACACACGCACACAAGAAAAACAAAGGCACGCTGAGTGGGAGTGTGCTATTTTCCCTGAGTCAGGACTCTGGCACACTCGATATTCCGACCGAATCGATCTCTTCAAAGACAGACTTGCACTACATATCCCTTTTATACGGAAAAGCTGTGCGAATCCTATCAACATCATCTGAAATGTTTCTTGGACCCTGAGTGCAGTCGTAATAATGGCCAAGCGGTCATTCACCTCCACCATAACATTAGCCTCCACCATAACATTAGCCTCCACCATAACATTAGCCTCCACCATAACATTAGCCTTCACACAAAGCCAGAGGCTGTGCTATCTCGCGCAGGTGGCTCTGAATCCGACAATGAGATGTGATATGAGCTGTGACCCCTCAGTTTGCTGTCCCATATAGCAGTTGCACTAGTTTTGCCTCCATACAATCTACTGGCCGGACAGCACATTACACGTGGATGGTCAGATGTGCAGGCCGTACAGAACATTACATGTGGACGGTCAGATGTGCTGGCCATAATTTAAGGATGTGAAGACAACTGGATGCATTTCCCATGTGTGTGTGTGTGTGAGTGTGTGTGTGTAAATCAGCATTTAAAAAGCCTATTTCCTGGTCGAGGCTAAACTCCCCTCATTATCATCTCTCTCTCTCACTCTCTCTCTCTCTCTCTCTAACTCTCATTCACACAGTGCTTCCTTTCATCTTTGCATTATCTCCATAATGCTGTTGTCAGCCATGTTTAATAATTAAGGGCACGTCCATCATTTCATCCATCTTGTGTTGATGTGCAAATGGCTTCTGTCAAACCCAAGCCAGTAAAATGGGCCTCTGTTGCCGTCTGAAAGACCTACTTCCCTACCAACACAGGAGAGACCAGAGGAGGGAGGTCCACAAAGAGATTGATTGAAAAACACAACTAGGTAAATAAATAAATAAATAAATAAATAAATAAGAAGCTGAAAGAAGGCAGGAGAGAGAGAGAGCATGCAGTAAATATGCTCTCATAATGTCTGTTATGATTATAGAGTATGTATAGCATGATAACATACAGTATACAGCATTCTAACACGTGCAAAACCACCATCTCATTTGGCTGCCCCATCCACCCTTTTTTCTCATGTCTTTATCCCGTTGCCTGTCTCTGATGGGAGAGCATGAGTGTTTCTGCCTATTGCGACCTTGCTCTGTCCGGCTTGCAGGTCTCGCCTCCGGCCTCTCCCTCCAGGGGGCTGAGCCAGAGGAGGGCAGGATCCTGCCCAGTGCCCAGTGCCCAGCTTCCCCTACAGAGCCCTGGCCTCCTGAGAGAGAGAGCCACAACACACAGCACATTTCTGTTTCATTCATTCCTTCCTGTCAAGACTCCTGGACGTTTTACAAAGGAGACAGAAAGAAGTCATGGAGGGCAAGTATTAGCATAAAGCACACAACAAACACCAACAACACGCTTCAGACAGCCTGCCCAAGGTCAACGAACAGCAACAACCCATTTCAGACAGCCTGCCCAAGGACAGTGGGAGACTGCAAGCCCAGTGTAATTTAGGAGAAACAAATGGAAATCGATAGCCAGTTTTGGGTGAGAAAGGGCATTGTTGCTTGCTGATGATGCAAGGTGAATTCGAAAGTAAGTTTGGGAGGGAAAAGCTGCTCTTTGTGATGATATGGATCTGAGATTATGTGCAGTGACATCAGTTCAGTGTAGACACAACAGCCTCTTTATGCTGATGAGGTTTCCTTTGATGATGGAACATTTTGATGACATTGAACCTTCATTATTAACAGGATTTAGAGAAATTGTACACACTGTTAGTGTCTCATTAACACACTGTTAGTGTCTCATTATTTAACACAATGTTAGTGTATCATTAACACACTGTTAGTGTATCATTATTTAACACACTGTTAGTGTCTCATTAACACACTGTTAGTGTATCATTATTTAACACACTGTTAGTGTATCATTAACACACTATTAGTGTATCATTAACACACTGTTAGTGTCTCATTATTTAACACAGTGTTAGTGTATCATTAACACACTGTTAGTGTATCATTATTTAACACACTGTTAGTGTCTCATTAACACACTGTTAGTGTATCATTAGTGCATAATTATTTAACACACTGTTAGTGTCTCATTATTTAACACACTGTTAGTGTATAATTATTTAACACACTGTTAGTGTATCATTAACACACTGTTAGTGTATCATTATTTAACACACTGTTAGTGTATCATTATTTAACACACTGTTAGTGTCTCATTAACACACTGTTAGTGTATCATTATTTAACACACTGTTAGTGTATCATTAACACATTGTTAGTGTCTCATTATTTAATACACTGTTAGTGTATCATTATTTAACACACTGTTAGTGTCTCATTATTTAACACACTGTTAGTGTATCATTAACACATTGTTAGTGTCTCATTATTTAATACACTGTTAGTGTATCATTATTTAACACACTGTTAGTGTATCATTATTTAACACACTGTTAGTGTATAATAATTTAACACACTGTTAGTGTCTCATTAACACACTGTTAGTGTCTCGTTAACACACTGTTAGTGTCTCATTATTTAACACACTGTTAGTGTGTCTTTATTTCTTTTTAGCTGTGTGTGTCATTATTTCTTTTTAGCTGTGTTTGTCATCTTTGTCCCTTCAACATGTCAGTTACCAGTTAAAAATACTATCCATGCACTTCATTTGAGATCCCTACTTACTCATTTAGATTAATTACTGATTGTTATTACATAATTTCTATAATAATTAGCATATGATTATATTAATGATTGTTTATATACATGACTTATTAAGCAGCTATACACACCATCACTAATGACCATTGTCATTGTAGAGAATCACATCATCTCACTGACCACACAGACCTACACTGACCACACAGACCTACACTACAGCACAGCACTGGGCTACTTGATAATGTTTTTCCATCACTCCTTTACTCTGTCACCTACAGGGAAGCTGTCCAAGTCCTGGTGCATTAAGGTCGGATAATGCCTCAGGTAGCGGTGTGAATGGTCCTTCTCCACTCTCCGTGTCTAATTTGGGCAGCGAGGCTTCCTCTTCCCCGCACTAGTGGAGCCCCTCCCTGTCCTGATCACATGGCACCCGCTCCAGCCCTGGCACAGCCCTCCCGCCAGCAGCCTGAAAGTCACTCGTCTAAGGTCTCTCGTTCTCCCGGCTCCCCCGCCACTGGCTATTGATTCCCTATCGGCCAGCTAGATCCTGTACATGCTCTCTGCTTTTTACAGACTTCCTGGAAGTCCTTGGCTCTTACCTGTCAACAGGACACAAACAACAGCTCCTCCTGTGATGGAGCGCATCTCTGGACCACATAGGACCAGCAACTGCACACTAACAGAGACGCCCACTCTCCTCCTTCACTCATGCAAGGCTGTTTGCTTAAAGTGCCGTTTCTTACATGGCTAATCTGCCACCATTGCACACATGGTGGAGCCACCCTGGGCTCTTTGCAAGAGGCAGGACTGACTGCACCAGTGCAGAACCAATTTCTGACATTTTGTCACGCCGCTGCGCTGTGCTGTCCCGTCCTGCGAGACCATCCAGGGCTGACAAATGAAGCGAGAGAGAGAGAGAGAGGGAGAGAGAGAGAGAGAGGGAGAGAGAGGGGGGGGGGGGGGTCTGCAGGCAGAGAGGCAGGCAAGCAGGCAGCTCACTCCCCCTCCGAGCACACAGCACTACACACAGCACTACACTGCTGCTCCTCTCCTGCCTGCCAGAGCTGGACAGGGCTGGGCTGCCGCCGCTTGAAACTGCCTGTTCCCTCTCCCTCTCCCTCTCCCTCTCTCTTTCACACACACACACACACACACACACACACACACACACACACACACACACACACACACACACACACACACACACAATCCATTTTTGTGTTTCTTTAATGCATATTTCCCCCCTCTTCTCCAATACAACCTTCCTCTCTCTCTCTCTCCCTCTCTCTCTCTCCCTCTATCTTTCTCTCTCCCTCTCCATCTCTCCCTCAAGAGCGGTCAAGGACAGGCAGGTCAGAAGGCTCTGCAGCTCCCTCAGTGCAGCTCCCCTCAGGCTCCTGCAGTCCTCCATGAAATACAGAATTCAGCAGTTTAGCAGCACCGCCCGACTGAGGGAGAAACAGAGAGAGAGAGAGAGGGAGAGAGAGAGAGAGAGAAACAGAGAGAGAAAGAGAGAGAGAGAGAGGGGAGAGAGAGAGGGAGAGAGAACAGAGAGAGAGAGAGAGAGAGAGAGAGAGAGAAACAGAGAGAAACAGAGAGAGAGGGAACTACAGCTCTGCGGCTACTGCTCCCTCAGTGTAGCCCGAGGTATTACATGTATCGTTATATCTATAATTATAAATACAATTACAATTATGATTATGATTCATTATAATTATAATGTTGTAATTATTTTAATAATAATATAATGTTGCTGCTTCTGATGGTGGTGTTGTTAAAGTACAATTCTCATTATTTGCATTGGTTGTTTTTAAAAAATATTCCTTCCAGGTTTTCCATATCAACTTGTGCCTTGAGCAGTTGTGGTCTATGTTTAAATACCATTAAAAACGTGAAGATTCTCTGTGTACAGACAACACATGTTTATATGTTTACACACTGATACTGATACAGAGAAAGACCATATGTCTCCCTCTCTCCATCCCTCCTGCTCTCTCTCTCTCTCTCAGCCTCTCTCTTTCTCCCTCTCTCTCTCTCTCCCTCTCTCTCTCTCTCAGCCTCCATGCTGCTGACTCACTGTCACTGGCCCAGAATGTGCTGTCTGGCTGCATTACTCACAGGCACCTTCCTCTGATAGTGCTTCCTCAGCACCTGGGCTGCTGAGCGGGGGCTGGGGGTGGGGCTGGGCTCCTGTGTGGGCCCTCCTCAATGCTCCTCACATTTGGATGGACGGGACAAGAGTCGTGGAAGAGCAGCGCGGGCGGATGATCAGAACTGTCAATGCACCACTGTGGATAACAAACCTCTAGCTTGCCATATTGATGAGAGGATAAGAGAAGAATGTACTCAAACAAGAAGCTAGCAAAGAGGGTGGAAGGTAGATTCTGTTTTTTATGTGGACAAAGCTGCATGGGCTTAGTCTTGTCTGATAGAGTTGTAGATGTTTTCTTCTGGAAGGGGTTTAAGGGGAAGGATGATGACAGTGTTTGAAATGGCTACCACAGGATGTCTACTGAAGCAGATGCTGATGTATCATACAGAAAGGTACCACAGGATGTCTACTGAAGCAGATGCTGATGTATCACACAGAAAGGTGCACTACCTGGGTCATTTCCTGGTGCAGTGGTTTTGTTGCAAGTTGTGGTGCTGCCATCTTGTGGCGTTAACTCTAAACACATCAACTATGCACAAGCTCATTTCCTCAGACCGAGGAGTCATTTTACACTGATCATTTTGACACTGGAGAATGTTTTAAAAAAATTGTGATCATGTCAAAGATGGAAAGTAAATATCTTGGTGAAACGTAAAATGTTTGTGGGTAATAGAATAGTCTGTCCTTCATTTTCAAGCTATTTAATATAGACCTAAAAACATTCTTGCTATCTTGATATTGTTATAACTTTTAAGAGACTCAATTAAAGGCAACCAATGATACTGTTGTCTGAATCTCCACTTCAAGAATGAACTAATAGCTGTTATTTGGCGCACTGGCTAAGCTGTTACTCTAAGGATCATTGTTTTTACCCATCTGAATATTTAGCCATCCCAGCCACACATACCTAAAGGGGACTTACAGTAAGACTTGTATTTATCAGATTTCGGGGCTGCTTCAAAAAAAATTGGGTTGTATGAAAGAATATAATATTGGGACCCCTGAACTGGTCATTACGTTCTATGGGGGCCTCCAGTCAATGCAGGGCCTTTGGGATTTTCCGAGCTTTCCTCCACTTTACGCTGCCCTTGTACAACATCCTTATTAGACTGGCATGACTCTCTGGTTGAAGTTGGCTGACCCCTACTGGTCATGCAGCATAGTGCACAGCATTAAAAAATGTTATCTCAAAGAGTATCAGTTACAAACCTTCCATGTGACAGATTGCTTTCCATGGAGACCAGAACTATCTGTGTGATTTGATCAAATACATATAATTGTTTGGCCTAAATAAAAAAGTGGGCTTTGATCTAAGATAGATTTGATTAGCTTTCTGTGTTGTGGTTTTGTGTGTGGTGATTCCCTCAAGTAAAGCTTGGAACCTGACAAATGAGAGGCTGTGGTTATTGTTGTATGTAAAACAAGCCAAGAATAAGACATTCAAAATCCAAAAGCCCACTGCAACAAAATCTGGAGCATGTCAAAATGAATGATACAAGAGACAAATGTTGGCTGGAACAGTGACCAAAAATGAATTGTGTTCTGTAGGTTGAAACATCCTGCAAACTCATCCCATTCAAATTGCATAAGGCAAACTGCTTGGTAAAATACATGTTGTACCTGTATCATGTAAGTGTAGACAAAAAAGATTAGATGAAAAGAATGTTAAGATGGCCTTGGTTTTGAATGTGGTGCATGCACAGATATACTGTATGTATTTACATATTGGCATATATCCCACATACTAATTTTTAAGTCAGATTAAAGGAAACATAGTCAAAGGAAACTTTTACAGCATTATCACATGACTCATTATAGGGCTGGGCGATATAACGATATATTTTAAAATGTGATATGGAATTAGACCATATCGCATATATTGATATAGGGGCAGGCAGAGACACTCCGGCACTCTTCAACAAACATGGAGAAAGCAACAACGTCTGAGCATGCGGAGGAGAGTCTCTTGGTTAGTAAAAGAAAAAGTAGGAGCTCAATAATTGGGGCAGCCGTGGCCCACTGGTTAGCACTCTCCGGTTCGAGCCCCGACCAGTGGGCCACGGCTGAAGTGCCCTTGAGCAAGGCACCTAACCCCTCACTGCTCCCCGAGCGCCGCCATTGAAGCAGGCAGCTCACTGCGCCGGGATTAGTGTGTGCTTCACCTTACTGTGTGTTCACTGTGTGCTGTTTGTGTTTCACTAATTCACCGATTGGGTTAAATGCAGAGAACAAATTTCCCTCACGGGATCAAAAGAGTATATATACTTATACTTATATATATATAATTTGGAGATGGTTTGGACACAAATTTTCAGATGAGCAACAAAACCACGCTATATGTAGGGAGTGCCATAAGCACATTGCAGCCAGTAGTGGAAGCACTAAGAATCGTTCACCACTTGAAAACGTGCCACAAAGTGCAATATGAAGAGTGTGTGAAACTGCGTGCTGCAGAAGCCACAGACCCAAGCCGTCCACAACCCGACAAAGCTCCAGCCCCAAAACAAAGCTCACTGCAAAGCTTCATTTTTTCCACAGTGTGCCGCATGAGAAGAAAAGCGACAAGTGGTGTGCAATAACAAAAGCGGTGTCCTCTCACATTGCCAAAGACATGGTCCCTGTTGCAACAGTGGAACAGGTTGGGTTCTAAAAGCTAATGAAAACCATGGACCCGAGATATGTCCCAGTCGCAACTGATTTGCACGAGAAGCACTGCCACAAATGTACAGTGAAGTCAGACAGAGCCTTGCAAACCGGCTCGCTAACGTCACCCATTTAGCGTTGACCAGCGATATGTGGTCAAGCAGGACATGTGAGCCTTACATGAGAGTGACAGTTCACAGTTTGTTATCTCTTTATATATAAATGCTGCCCTTACTAGGGTTTGTCATATTTTGTTCTTTTGTAAGAGAAGAAAATCTGTAATTTGATTTTAAAAAGCCATTTATAGTTGTCAAACTAAAAAAATATTGTATTCTCATATAAGCTTAAATATATTTTTTTCAGAAAAAGATTGGCCTATTTTATTTTATAGCTATTTTTTTTAAGATATTTTTTTATTTAAACGAGCACCTTACAGAGCTTTGATTTAAAAAAAGGCAGTCCAGTTGTTATACAGTGTTTATGTTTACATTATTATTTGAGTAGTGAGTTTTAATAAAACTACTCATATTTGACTGAACATTTCATTTCACAGCTCTAACATTACGGAAAAAATATCGGGATATATATCGATATTCAACCTAAATATATCGGGATATGACTTTTGGTCCATATCGCCCAGCCCTAACTCATTACAGCATTATCACATGACTCATTACAGCATTATCACATGACTCATGACTCATTACAGCATTATCACATGACTCATTACAGCATTATCACATGACTCATGACTCATTACAGCATTATCACATGACTCATTATCACATGACTCATTACAGCATTATCACATGACTCATTACAGCATTATCACATGACTCATTACAGCATTATCACATGACTCATTACAGCATTATCACATGACTCATTACAGCATTATCACATGACTCATCATCACATGACTCATTACAGCATTATCACATGACTCATGACTCATTACAGCATTATCACATGACTCATCATCACATGCCTCATTACAGCATTATCACATGACTCATTACAGCATCATCACATGACTCATTACAGCATTATCACATGACTCATTACAGCATTATCACATGACTCATTACAGCATTATCACATGACTCATCATCACATGACTCATTACAGCATTATCACATGACTCATGACTCATTACAGCATTATCACATGACTCATCATCACATGCCTCATTACAGCATTATCACATGACTCATTACAGCATCATCACATGCCTCATTACAGCATTATCACATGACTCATTACAGCATTATCACATGACTCATCATCACATGCCTCATTACAGCATTATCACATGACTCATTACAGCATCATCACATGCCTCATTACAGCATTATCACATGACTCATTACAGCATTATCACATGACTCATCATCACATGCCTCATTACAGCATTATCACATGACTCATTATCACATGACTCATTACAGCATCATCACATGCCTCATTACAGCATTATCACATGCCTCATTACAGCATCATCACATGCCTCATTACAGCATTATCACATGACTCATTACAGCATTATCACATGACTCATTACAGCATTATCACATGCCTCATTACAGCATTATCACATGACTCATTACAGCATTATCACATGACTCATTACAGCATTATCACATGACTCATTGGACACTTTTACAGCATCATCACATGACTCATTACAGCATTATCACATGACTCATCACATGACTCATTACAGCATTATCACATGATTCACTACAGCATTATCACATGACTCATCATCACATGACTCATTACAGCATTATCACATGACTCATCATCACATGACTCATTACAGCATTATCACATGACTCATCACATGACTCATTACAGCATTATCACATGATTCACTACAGCATTATCACATGACTCATTACAGCATTATCACACGATTCATTATCACATGATTCACTACAGCATTATCAAATGACTCATTACAGCATTATCACATGACTCATTACAGCATTATCACACGATTCATTATCACATGATTCACTACAGCATTATCAAATGACTCATTACAGCATTATCACGACTCATTGCTAAACATTGTATCGTGTGAGTGAAGTGGGTGTATGCTGGAAAAGTATGGATACCAATCTGTTAAACAACAGAAAAGACAACAACTGATCACCTCCCTGGACCAACATGGACCTGGGGGTCATACACAGCAGTAACATGAAAAGGGTCATTAATTCATATGGAGAGATAATCACGTATTGTAGAGTGTGATCATGGTTAATTCATATGGAGAGGTAATCACGTATTGTAGAGTGTGATCATGGTTAAAATGGTATTTTTAAAAGGTCATTATCAAAGTGTAACTGAGGTGGAATATGTGTGTATCATTGTTCAGGCTGTATCCTGTAAAACATACACATGTGTTCCCCCTTTGTCTTCCAGTTAGATTACATCTGGAAATATTTAAATTCTGGCCAAACAACCCATTTTCTGTGTGTAGAAATCCCTCCTCTGAAAATGTTCCTTATCTAGGAGAACAGCCAGTCAAAGTGGCCTCCTCTCCCTTTTGCTCTGTGAGAATTGAGTTTAGTCCTCCCCAACCTCTCATTTCTGGGACATTATCCAACACTAATCAGATGGACATGTCCACACACATAAATAGAGTCAGGACATCCTTATTTCTCACAGTGTCAGGACATTCTTATTTCTCACCTAAATCGAGTCAGGACATCCTTATTTCTCACATAGTCATCCTCCCACTGGCTTTGTGTTCATTTTTTAAACTCTTTTTTGTTTCACTGATATTCACTAGAAATACAAAGTAATTTCATAAACCATAAGGTTTAACTGTGCTATCATAGATAGGGAACCACTGAAAAGCAAGACTGCTGTGGTTCATCCAACAATTTCCCTGAAGAATCTTGAATCTTGAGTTCTCAACAAGAGGCAGGACACTTAAATTATCCTGTAACATCTCAATTTGAATGCAGGAGCACAGCCCAAGTACGCAGGCAAAATGCTTTCCCTGTAATAGAATGCAGGAGCACAGTCCAAGTACGCAGGCAAAATGCTTTCCCTGTAAGAGAAGCTCATTTTGATAATGGTGCAGTAACTCCTGGAACCACTTCATCACATTTCTCAAAATAATGAGGTCTGGGTTAACTGAGCGTTTCAGTTGGCCATGACATGCAGAAAGACAAGACATCCCACACAGAATGCACACACAGCTGAGACTCCACATGACACTCAGAGATGCACTTGACCACACATGACACTAAGAGATGCACTTGACCACACATGACACTCAGAGATGCACTTGACCGCAGATGACACTCAGAGATGCACTTGACCACACATGACACTCAGAGATGCACTTGACCACACATAACACTCAGACATGCACTTGACCGCAGATAACACTCACTTGACCACATGAAGCTCAAAGCAAGGCTCAAAGGCACAGCAGTGTATTATGCATAACATCAATAAGGCCATGAGATTTGGTGGCACAGTAGGTTGTGCCCTCAGAACTATTTGTTTTAGAGTGTCGATATTGTGGCTTATTGGAAAGCGAAACTGAAGCCAATCATTGACCAATGATTCAGTGTTGTAAAACACTATGGTATCCATATTTCATATTCTCTTGATACAGTAATGCAAAATCCTCTCACCAACTCAACATCTAATGTAAAGCCATCTCCTGGAGCCAGAATAGTTTTGGCTAAATGTCCAAAATAATGTCCTTCATCCCTGCTGAAAAAAACAGCCTGACCAGCTAAAGGTGGTTTGCTGGTTGTCCAGCTTGTTTGACCACCCTATGATGGTTGACCTGCTAGACCAGCAAAACTCTTGCGAAAACATACCTTCAGCTGGTTTACCCAGCTGGTTTTGCTTCTCGTACCACCCCAAGCTAGTCATTTTAGCTGGTATTGCTGGTCTATAGTGCTGGTTTAACTGGCCATGCCAGCTTATGTTGGTCATTCTAGCAAACCAGCATGACAGGCTGGTCACCAGCATGACCATCTTGCACCAGCTGTATCTCACACGACAGGCTGGTCAAACCAGCATGACCAGCTTCCTCAGATGGTCACGCCAGCATATCCAGCTGGTGGTCCAACCAGCTACACCTGCAAAGACCAGCGAGAGCTAGAAGAAAACCAGCAAAGACCAGCTAAAACCAGCTACCAGCATAAGCTGGTTTCTAGCTGTTTTTTTCAGCAGGGATAGGCGACTGGCAGCTGTTTGAACCAGGCCATTTCCCCAAGAAATGCATAGATTCTATATTAATATGGTTCAAATCCTAGTAAATTATTGCTATACTCTCTGGCAAATGCTACTAAATAATTCATTTTTATTGCGTCTGTAGTATACCCTTTCCTGCCACTCAAGATATTTAAGTTACACTAACTTTATTCTTGCTATTCATGTTATGGTGTAATCAGGTTAGGCCTACTTTAAACACCTCCAGACTTTTGGAGGGAAGGGTTCTCTAATATTTTGTTTGTTTGTTTAACATTCAAATGTAATTGTATCTAGGATATGTTTGCAATATTTGAAAACACTCAAGTCAAGAGAGTCATAAACAAAACCAAACAATAATAACAAATAAAAGCATAGAAGGGCAATATAGTCAAAGAATAGTTAAAAGGTAAAGATCATAATAAAAAGAAAACATAAAACACAAGGTAAAATCATTTAAAAATAAAGAATAATTAGTAAGCAAAAACAAAGGCAAAAGTAGTAAAAAAAGTAATAAAAGACAAAGTAGAATAATTATCAAGGCAGATTCAGAATTTGTAACTCGGCACAGTTAGCAGAAAGCCTCTGAGAACAGTTTGGTCTTAAGTCTAGATTTAAAACTGGCTACAGTTGGGGCCTTTTTAATGTCATCCGAAAGTTGGTTCCACAGCTGAGCCGCATAGCAGTTAAAAGCTGCTTCACCATGTTTAGTTCTAACTGTAGGTTTTACTAGCAGGTTTTTCACCTGGGACCTGAGAGGACGAGAAGGTGTGTACTGCTGAAGCATGTCTGACAAGTATTTAGGTCCTGCTCCATTTACTGATTTATAAACAAGCAATAGTGCTTTAAAGTCAATTCTGTGACTTACTGGAAGCCAGTGCAAGGACTTAAGAATTGGAGTAATGTGGTCAGTTCTTTTAGTTATTGTTAGAGTCCTAGCTGCTGCATTTTGTATCACCTGAAGCTGTTTAATAGTCTTTTTAGGAAGGCCTGTGAACAGTCCATTGCAGTAATCAACCCTGCTGGAGATAAATGCATGAATGAGTTTTTCTAAGTCATGTTTTGACATCAGCCCTCTGAGTTTGGCAATATTTTTGAGGTGGTAAAAAGCTGATTTAGTAATCGCTTTCATGTGGCTGTTGAAATTTAGATCACTGTTAATTAATACACCAAGATTTTTAACAGTATCCTTTGCCTTCAACCCTTTTGTGTCAAGGAGAGTGGCAACCCTAATTTTTTCCTCATTTTTACCAAATATAATTACTTAATAAGTTTTTTCTTTGTTCAGCTGAAGAAAATTTTGAGACATCCAGGTGTTGATTTGTTCTATACACTGACACATAGATTCAAGAGGACCATAGTCGTTTGGTGATAGAGCTAAGTAAATTTGTGTGTCATCTGCATAGCTATGATATGAAATCAAATTATTTTGAATGATTTGTCCAAGTGGGAGCATATAGAGGTTGAATAATAGTGGCCCCAAGATCGACCCCTGGGGAACACCACAGGTCAAGGACGTTGGTGTTGAGGTACAGTTTCCGATGGCAACAAAGAAGCTCCTTTCTTGTAGATATGATTTTAGCCAGCAGATAACTATGCCTGTAAATCCAACCCAGTGTTCTAGTCTGTGTAGTAAAATATTGTGATCAACAGTGTCAAATGCTGCACTAAGGTCCAGTAGCACTAGGACTGATGTTTTACCTGAATCTGTGTTGAGGCGTATGTCATTGGAAACTTTAATGAGAGCTGTTTCAGTGCTGTGATTTGCCCGAAAACCAGACTGAAAGTAATCAAAATACCCATTTGATGTTAGGAAGGTGGTTAATTGATTAAAGACTACTTTTTCAATAATTTTGCCAATAAAAGGTAGATTGGATATGGGCCTGTAATTGTTTAGCATGGAGGCATCCAGGTTATTCTTCTTGAGAAGTGGCTTTACAACAGCTGTTTTCAGTGACTTAGGAAAAGTGCCAGACAGCAGTGATACATTTACAATTTGAAGGACATCCGCCGCTATGAGGTGAAAAACAGTTTTGAAGAAATTGGTAGGCAGAGTGTCTAAGACACATGTGGAAGAGCTGAGATTATGTACCGTTTTTTCAAGTGTTTCGTAGTCTATAAAGCTGAACTCTGACATCAAGTTTAGTTTCCCTCTGTTTGTTGCTGGAAGTTCAGGTTGTTGAATTTGTAATTGAGTAGATATGTTGAGTCTGATTTTGTCAATTTTACCTTTAAAAAAAGATGAAAACTCATTGCATTTATTAGTTGAGAGAAGTTCAGGCGCTAATTGTGAGGGGGGATTTGTTAACTTATCAACAGTTGAAAATAGAATACGAGTGTTATTTGAACTTCTATTGATAATGTTAGAAAAGAAAGACTGTCTTGCTTTGCATATTTCAGAGTTACATGTGCGGAGCATCTCTTTATGGATTTCATAGTGGATCTGAAGTTTGTATTTACGCCATTTTCTTTCAGTCTTCCTACACTCTCTTTTTAGAAGTTTAACTGCTGGATTTAGCCTCCATGGTGCTTTCTGTTTGTCCTTAACTTTTTTGATTATATACTCAGTTCATTAGGGGTATTCATCATCTTTTTGTTATAGTTCAGATTAAGAAAACATATTGTTCAAACATATTGTAACAAATTAGGATGCCCCTAAGAACAGTTTGTCTTTTCTTTCATTTCGCCCCCATCAGAAGTCCATAATCCAAAGAAGTGATGAGCCATGGGACTACGTGTGCCAAGTAGCCTATAACACAGTAGCGAAAAGTCTTTGAATTTTGGTACATCTTCAAGAGAGAACAAGGGCTCGTTGTGGAGTGTGAATGAGACAAACATCTTTCCGCTTGTCGGGCACCCGCACAGCCAGCTGCTCGCTCTATCATGCGCGCGAACACACGGCCATTCCTACGCTAAATATTGAAGCGAATTATAGCCCTTGTCATCATCGCAAAGTTGAATTAAAATCTTTTTTTTTTAAGCGAGGAGCGAATCTACAGAGAGATTCTATGCAGTGGTTGGAAAAGAAGCTGTACACGGTTTTGAGGTGCTGATGCGGCCCTGAGAAGAAACGATGGCGACGGGGAGGTGGCTGCTCTATACTGGCCTCTGTCTCTCACTGGTCGCCTTGTTTATGCTGACAGTGGCTGTCAGTTCCAACCATTGGTACGAAACCGATGCGAGGAGATATAAGGAGCGCTGTCGAACTTTCACAGGTCGCAGGAATGACCCGGGGTTCATTTCCATCCCGAACCCCAGCCTCCCGCTGCGCGCCAGCCGAGGCAGGCTCGACCGCCTTGAAGACAGACCAGCCCTAGTTCGAAACAGGCGCCAGGTATTTGCTATGAGCGCGGCGGATGAATGCGGTCGGCGTTATAATTCCACCAACATGGGTCTCTGGAGCAAATGTTACCGACTCGGATTTGACCAAGACATCGAGGTCCTCATTCAGAAAGGTATGAACAGCGGCCAGTTCATATCGCATCGTGTGACCAAATTAACATGGCAATTTGTCATGTCGTGATCTGTAAGACGTACCCATATGAAACGTCCATTTAATGTGAACAATGTGTCTTGCGCCAAGGCTGTCCTATGGTTTCATATATCTGAGTTACGCCATATGTTGTCCAGCAAAATGACATATAGATTAATAACAATCAGTGATGGCTATCCCATACTAAGAGACGCTCGTAACTGTCTTAAGAAACTGTATCTTACCGTTGGGTCTTATTCTGCGAAAAGGCTATGGACATACACATATTCTATTCTATTTTAGTCTATTCATAAACGTGTTTGAGAGCCACCGTATAACATAATAGCATGCGCTGTCAGCAAGGCAGTCGTTTGTGATCTCTTATCTTTGACGAGAATATCAACCACGTTTACAGGGTTAAACAGAATAACATGCATAAGAGATGGACCAAAATCACCCCCCATCTAATGCAGGAGTTAAGAAACAACATATTATTTATAAAGATCAGATCATTGTTTCATTGTGTATCGTGCCTATGCATGGAATTGTACCATTTTGCTTCAGCTGGCTCTTTCCTGTGCAGAAAGCCATGGGCACTGATTCAGACCATATGATTGGTGATTATTCTGAGAGCAGATGAGTGTGTGTTCCGGTTTCTCGCTGATCCTCCTGTATTTACTACTGCGAGAGGGGCAAAGCTTGGCACTCTCCATCTGGCCTGACTCTCAGAGTTCTGGTGCTGGAACAAGTAAGAGAGAGAGAGAGGAAGAGAGCTCATAATAAACTGTCAGACTCGGCCATCTGCCCCATGTTCTTCACTAGCTGCTACACCCATTAGCGCCTCCTATGAGAGTGGGAGAGACAGAGTGAGAGAGAGAGAGAGAGAGAGAGAGGTGAAATGATATCTTATTACTCAACATACAAGACCCATGATCCTACAAGTTAGATATAGAGAGAGAATATACACACAGTGCTCAGAATGGATATAATGTAATCTGAGAAGATGCTTTTTTGGTGTCTTTTGGTGTTTAGGATACATCCAGCGATGCTCCTTCATCAGGTACTACTATTCTTCCTCCACCTCCTCACGGAAGGACCTGTCCTACAACATCACCAAGATTATACAGCAAGATGACTGGCATGCTTTGCGTAAGTGGCAAAGGATTTGTGGGAGAATGTGGGACCTCTCTGAGTCAATGTTCTGTGTTCATTCACAGTAATCAATGGGATAACCATATGGGCTACATTTGGATTGTGGACCCATTTTATGGACTATAGGCTATATTCTGAGATAATGCATGGGGCATGAATTATTGAAACGAATTCCTTGAAAGGTCCATTGAACTGCTTGGGATACATATAACATATTCAAATGGCTGTTCAGTGACGCCAGTTAGATATTAGATTTGTTAAGCAGTTGCCCATAGAGGAGTTGCCCATAGAGTACTCCAGTTGGGAGCTGCCTATAGAGTACTCCAGTTGCCCATAGAGTACTCCAGTTGGGAGCTGCCTATAGAGTACTCCAGTTGCCCATAGAGTACTCCAGTTGGGAGCTGCCTATCGAGTACTCCAGTTGCCTATAGAGTACTCCATTTGCCCATAGAGTACTCCAGTTGCCCATAGAGTACTCCAGTTGGGAGCTGCCTATAGAGTACTCCAGTTGCCCATAGAGTACTCCAGTTGGGAGCTGCCCATAGAGTACTCCAGTTGCTCATAGAGTACGCCAGTTGGGAGCTGCCTATAGAGTACTCCAGTTGGGAGCTGCCCATAGAGTACTCCAGTTGGGAGTTGCCCATAGAGTACTCCAGTTGGGAGCTGCCCATAGGGTACTCCAGTTGCCCATAGAATACTCCAGTTGCCCATAAGTAGTCCATTTGCCCATAGAGTACTCCAGTTGCCTATAGAGTACTCCATTTGCCCATAGAGTATTTCAGTTGCCCATAGAGTACTCCATTTGAAATGGGAAGTGATCGTAACAGAGTATTTCTTGATCAAACTCATGCCATCAAAGTTGTGATTGTAGAATTAGTCCAACTCAAGAGAAAATGCCTTCTTACTTGTCTGCAGACCTGCGGCGTATGACTGCAGGCTTCATGGGCATGGCCCTGTCCATCATCCTCTTCGGCTGGACCATCGGTGTGCTGGGCTGCTGCTGGCACCAGGGCCTCATGCACTATGTGGCGGGTCTGCTCTTCCTCATGGGAGGTAAGGGGTTCAGGGCCGGGTGCACTATGTGGCGGGTCTGCTCTTCCTCATGGGAGGTAATGTGTATACTCTATATTATCTCCCTTTGGAGATTCTATCACAAATACACCAGTGATGGCCAGCCAGTGGGAGGGAGAATGAAACTATTCCAATGCAATTGTTGGATAATATATGGACGATTAAACATACTGATACATTATCAGTACTAGGCCTACATTATAAATATGATTAATTATTATAAATGAAAGATTTTTCTTAGATAATAAAAGGTTTACCTTGCCAGTTTCCTTGAGTTTAATTGAATATGACAAGCTGGTAATCTGAAGCACAATGCCACCAATCATTCAAAATATTGCCACAAAGCACTCCTCAGTTTTAAATAACCCTCTCCCTGAAAAATTCACAAAGAAACCATATGCAGCCATTTAAAACCGATATGTGAATTTCACTGTTTCACTGCTCTTCAGAATAATTGTGATATATTATTCAGGCGTGACCCACAAAGCTGAACCCTTGTCATTCAGATTTACCATATCAGATGGCAGTGTGTTATAATATCTACTACTCAAATGTAATATTTTCAATTGACTGAACTGTTCACATTTTGAAGCAGTAATTAAGTGGTCACCTCCTCCAATGTCTCCCTCTCTCCTCCTAAGGGACGTTCTGCATCATCTCTCTGTGCACCTGTGTCGCTGGCATCAACTTCGAGCTCTCACGCTACCCCCGCTACCTGTTCAGCCTCCCGGACGACATCGGACACGGCTACGGCTGGTCCATGTTCTGTGCCTGGGGAGGCCTGGGCCTGACGCTGATCGCCGGCTTCTTCTGCACGCTGGCCCCGTCCATTCAGCCCCCGCCACCCCGCTCACGCTGCCCCAAGCCTCGGCCGGAGAACGGAACGCTCTGCTGAGAGCTCCAAGCCTCGGCCGGAGAACGGAACGCTCTGCTGAGAGGGCGTGCAAGGGGAGAGGAGACATTTTGTGTCTCGCCGTTGGAGAGAAGCTTGTTTGGACCTTGTGCAGACAGCCAGATGCAAGCTCTTGATTAGGAAGAATGAAGACTGAATTGGGCTCAGACTTGATTCATTTATCCTTGTGACTGATGTGCACAAAAAAAACATCACTGAACAAAACTATTTCACCTGCTCGGCCCTCGGGGGCGCCCCAGCCCCGTGTGTGAAGGACAAACTGCTCTGCGTATAACAGGCCGAACTGCAGATATGATCTTTGCACGTACGCAGTGGAAGTGCTGTACTATAGTGTGTTCTCTTCAGTGTGTTGTACTTCCTGTTTGCCTACATGTGTGTGACCGAAAACAAAAAAAAGAAAACTGTTGTCTGTCTCAAGTCTGCCAGACGTTCATGTGTAACTGACAAAAGATATGGAGACGGTCAAATCAGTCACAACCGAGCATCCTCATCCAGTCATTACCACAACACACATGCATTCCATTAGATAATAAAATTTGTTATAGAAAAAATACATAATTTGTTGGAAATCTATCCGTGCTAGAAATGGACCATGGTCATCCAGGGTCAACTGGTTGAAGACCAAAGGTGTGTGATTGAAGACCAAAGCAAAAGGAAGACATCAGAGTCATCAGAGTTCTTTGTTTTATTTAATATTCTGTTTCTTTTCACGACCTTCAGAAAAGGGGTCAGTTCTTTTAAGCTCTTTGTTTTTGTTGTGTTAGATGTGTTTCTCTCAGCAGCACGTTCAAACTCAAGGTTGCACTGGCCTCCCCAGCCTCATGACTTGTTCTGGTGAACACTGATTAGTCCGGCCCGGCTTGATACGGATAGAGACGGTTAAAAAGAAAAAGGAAATCAGCTGAGAAGGAGAGGAAGTGATTCAGGGCTCCCGAGAGCGGCCATTTTTGTTGTGGTCTTGCATCAGTCTTTCAATACACACTCACTACCTTAAGCGTTTACTCGGATCTTTTTTTCCTTTCTTCCTTTTCAATGTCAAAGTCATATAACTACGCATCACTCGGCATCCACACTTGTTCTTTGCTCTACTGACACACTTTTAAGGCCTTGCAGTGCTGTTCTGTGCCAAATCTAACAGACGCATTCAACACATGCAGCCATGCCCTCAACTCCCAACTCAATGGCTCTACGGTTATTAAAGCAGCTTTTTTTTGTTTTCTTTCTGAATTGCTTGAGGGGCAGCAATGACATGTGCCACATGGTGGCGCTCTCAGCCTCCAAACCCAACTAAGGTCACGCCTCCGCCTACAGCGCCTGGACTCTGGATGGAGAAGGCCTCCCATCCTCCGCCCGGCTCGGCAGCACGCCTCCCTCTGATGCAGAGATCTGGCTTTGCGTCAGCCCTTAGGTGGACGAGCCTGTCGGCTAACCGTGGTGGGACACCGTGACCTTTTTTGGACTTTCCATGACCTTGCCCACGAGGTCATTCGCGGCTCTAACCGGTGGCACACCGACCACGCGGGCCACAAGTACCAGTAGTGCAGCATCTGCACGTCATCGCCACTCTACCTTCCTTGACCACATCTCTGATTGCTTGGATGCACACACTGAAGCAGTGAGGGACACTGACCAGCAGGTGGGCAAGAATCACAGTAAGAATGCGAGCTGTCAGGTCAAGTCAGGGCCTACTCCCTCCACCTCCCAACCCGTTGCTGTTCTGTGGGGCTATTCCGTTCGCAATACCTCAACAAGTCATCTGTGCACTATTATGTAATTAACTCGTTACTCGCTTAGCTAGCGAACTGAAAGAGGTATGATGATGACGGTCAGACCCCCACTCCTGCCTTGCCCCCATGAGCTCACCCTGAGGTGACCCCCACTCCTGCCTTACCCACCCTGAGGTGGACGCTGCAATAGATACATGTGGTCACTTGACTACGGTTGGATGCTTGTTGGGGCCACTGGAATATTGATGACGTGTGAGCCACGAAACAAAACCCACTGAACAAACAAAAGCAAAAAGCAAAACAAAAAATGAGTTCCCAACAAACAGGCCGTCAGAGGGAGGGAGAGAGGGAGAGAGGGATGGAGAGAGGGATGAAGGAAGGGAGGGAGGGAGAACAAATCATCAGATAATCATCTTGTTAATCAGTGTTACAAGTTTGGCCTTGAGTTCTCATGGTTGAATATGTGTGTTTTTGTTTGTGTGTGTGTGTGTGTGTGTGTGTGTGTGTGTGTGCGTGTGCATGTGTGTGGGAGTGATGGGTGTGTCCCTAGTGGCGGTCCATGGCGGCGGTCTGTAGCATGTCTGGCGTGGCGGTCTGGCCGGGGGGTCTGAAGGCGGTCTGAAAGCCGGGCGGAGGCGAGTGGTAGTGGCTGGGGGTGGCGCTGGAGGGGGGGGGCAGGTAGGACGCCCAGCCGGATCTGTGCAGAGAGGACAGGTGTGTGTCCAGCAGCCCCACGTGGTGCTGTGGGAGGGGCTGCTGCTGCTGAGGGGGGGGGGCTGTGCTGGCCGGGGCCTCCATCTCTGTTAGCGCCTGCAGGGACTTCAGCCAGTGTGGCGGATTGTCGTCCTGGAGACAGTCCAGACTGTTGCCTGCGGTGGCGGGGATCCCTGGAGGGGGGGGAAAGTGTCAGGGGTCAGTCTCTCTGGCCAAGCTGGATTACTGCCCTACGGCTGCTCTATAGACATGTCACAATGACCACATTTCTAAAAAAGAGAAACATTTAACATCATACACACCTTTAATCTATACCAGAATCAGGGTTCCCACTCTAAATCAAATGTAAAATTCCATGACTTTGCACCAAAAATGATAAAATTCCCTGACTATTCCATGTCTGGAATAGACTTTTCAAAATTCCATATTCCAGAAATTCTATGACCTGTGGTGATTCTTTCTGTAGTGGAATACCCACGTTTTAATGATTTTAAGTTGCTCACACAAAATGTATTCATGAGTTGATATTGACACTTGAACAGGCCTTTAACAATTGTGCTCATTTGATAAATGTTTTTTGGGATAGATGGGATAATGGATCAATAAATATTGTATATTATATCCATCTAAAAATACCAGCATGCCAACAAAGATGTGAATTCTGGTCCGAATGTTCCAATATTCAGCAGAATATTGACACCTTCACACTCTTACATGGTTCTCCTGGCCACTCTCACCTAGAACAGTGTGATTTATCATTGGTGATTGAGTGAGAGATCTCGAGTGTGTGAGAGAATTCAAGCTAATACTACAGTAGCTAACCTTGACAAACCAACGGGGACAACTAATGTGTATCCTGCATTGAAAACACTTCCTCCTGTGGGCAAGTAGCCACTCGGCCACCTGAGAATTCTAAATATGCATCAGAGCCTTTAGAACTCAACAAAGCGCAGAAACGGGTGTAGTGTAGCAACTATCTTCAGCCTTGTCATTGCCAGAAGTGACAGCTCGTCTCGTCCGGTTGGTTTTGTACAGAGCAGTGGACTGCTGCTTCATGGTTCAGAGGGTTATTGCCTCTCCTGCTCTAGAACACATGTGTACCGTTGGCCTCTAGAACACATGTGTACGCTGGCCTCTAGAACACATGTGTACGCTGGCCTCTCCTGCTCTAGAACACATGTGTACGCTGGCCTCTAGAACACGTGTACGCTGGCTTCTCCTGCTCTAGAACACATGTGTACGCTGGCCTCTAGAACACATGTGTACGCTGGCCTCTCCTGCTCTAGAACACATGTGTACCGCTGGCCTCTAGAACACATGTGTACGCTGGCCTCTCCTGCTCTAGAACACATGTGTACGCTGGCCTCTAGAACACGTGTACGCTGGCTTCTCCTGCTCTAGAACACATGTGTACGCTGGCCTCTAGAACACATGTGTACGCTGTACGCTGGCCTCTAGAACACATGTGTACGCTGGCCTCTAGAACACATGTGTACGCTGGCCTCTCCTGCTCTAGAACACATGTGTACCGCTGGCCTCTAGAACACATGTGTACGCTGGCCTCTAGAACACATGTGTACGCTGGCCTCTAGAACACATGTGTATGCTGGCCTTTCCTGCTCTAGAACACATGTGTACGCTGGCCTCTAGAACACATGTGTACGTTGGCCTTTCCTGCTCTAGAACACATGTGTACGCTGGCCTCTAGAACACATGTGTACGTTGGCCTTTCCTGCTCTAGAACACGTGTGTACGCTGGCCTCTCCTGCTCTAGAACACGTGTACGCTGGCCTCTAGAACACATGTGTACGCTGGCCTCTAGAACACATGTGTACGCTGGCCTCTAGAACACATGTGTACGCTGGCCTCTAGAACACATGTGTACGCTGGCCTCTAGAACACATGTGTACGCTGGCCTCTCCTGCTTTAGAACACATGTGTACGCTGGCTTTTCCTGCTCTAGAACACATGTGTACGTTCTAGAACACATGTGTACGTTGGCCTCTCCTGCTCTAGCTCTAGAACACATGTGTACGTAGGCCTCTCCTGCTCTAGAACACATGTGTACGCTGGCCTCTAGAACACATGTGTACGCTGGCTTCTCCTGCTCTAGAACACTTGTGTACGTTGGCCTCTCCTGCTCTAGAACACATGTGTACGTTCTAGAACACATGTGTACGTTGGCCTCTCCTGCTCTAGAACACATGTGTACGTTCTAGAACACATGTGTACGTTGGCCTCTCCTGCTCTAGAACACATGTGTACGCTGGCCTTTCGTTTTCATCTCTGTGGCCTGTGGAGGACATTAAAGGGGTTAGGTGTAGAATTCTAGTTTTGAGTTTTATTTATTCATTTGGGTGACCCCTTTATCCAAAGTGACTTACATATGTAAATTATTACAAGGGCCAATCTCTCCAGAACAATTCCCCTGCTCAAGGGCACAACTGTGGCAGTTGGGAATTTAACCCACTACAGCATGCTCAACCAGCTCCTTAGCCACTACGCTAGCAGTGCTGTCTTGAACAGTCCAATGGCACTATTCCACTGACTAGCATTGTATTCGCTACTGCACAAAGTGGTATTACAAGAGAGATGGCCTGTGTCTGGATGGTTAGCATGCTAACTCTAGCGTATATCTGGGCCACACAGCACAGGCATTTTTTGACATTACGTCAAAACAGTTATTTCTTCACATTCTTTTGCTACTTCTGGGTCTTTTTGGAATATTTTAAACCAACAAAAACGACAAATTTCCCTTTTAATAAAGTAGGAACAACATGGAGCACCTCTTAGAAATAAGCGTCTAAATAAACTAGACGCACCGCAGAGTAGAGGTCTGCGAGGGACACATTCTTCAGTCCCGCTCCCGCATTAATGTGCCATTTAAGTGTCCCGCTCCCGCCCGCATCTGGAACATTAAGTCCCGCTCCCGTCCGCAGGAGGGTTATTCAGTTTTGCCTTTTGCCCCACAAAAGGAGCACTTGGCACACTGAACTGAATACGAAGGGGTTTTTGTCCACTACATTTTTGTTCCCTGTTACAGACTAACTTTATTAACCATATTAAAAATTCCCAGTTTATTCCCATTAATTCCCATGGAAAGTTTCCAACTTTGAAAATTCCCAGAATTTTGCAACCCTACCTTTAATCATTTATATTTGTTATTTTACACATATATTTCATTTGCGGGAGTGCAGTGAATCATCGGTTTCTCCCGCAAACGCACCGGTCTCATCCCGCCCGCTCCCGCATAGAGCTCTCAAAGAGTGTTGCTCGATCTTTTGACCCGCGGGTCCCGTGGGAGAACAGACCTCTACCGCAGAGCAGTAGAAAACATGCCCGCCGCCCAGTCCTGCACATTCTATCCGCAAAAATAAATAACGCTTGTCAATTTTTCTCCATCTCCTACTCCACCCCCATACCTCAAATACATGTGTTGACCCTTTGGAGACCAACATAAAAAAATTATTTGGTCATCCTAGGCCCTACGGTTATCGAGATATTCAGAGAAAATTGTGTCCGGCCATTTACAGGCTGATTGGTGTACAGTCCCTTAATGTACACATATATTCATTTATTGTATGGCCCCCCATGAATGGAATTCCACCAAACTTGGCATGCATTCAGAGTGGGTCATAATCATCCTACTCTTCAATGGTTCGGGGTCATCCTTGCGGGGCTTAATGCCGATCAAGTTTTGTGCACCCTGGTCTTTCAGTGTCCCGGGAATCATTGACACGAAATGACTGAAAAAACAAACACTCCATTAGCGAGCGAGTCGTCCTGCAGACTGACCTGTGATGATGGCCGGGTCCATCCAGCTGGCCGTTGCGTCCCAGCTGAGGCTGTGCGAGAGCCCTGCTGGGGGGCCGCCGGGCCCCCCCATGTGGTTTACGCTGGAGGAGGAGGAGGAGGAGGAGGAGGAGGAGGAGGAGGTAGAGCTGGGGAGGCCCCCGAAGTTGATGTTGATATTTGGTAGGAGCGCTCGCAAGCCATCCTGCCACTCTTTGACGTTGAGGCTCTCTATAGAGCCATTGCTGTCTGTTCACATGAGAGAGAAATGACATTGTGTCAAGGTGACAAACTACAAATGGCTCGACTCAACACACTCGACAAACAGGTGCGTTCACTGGTATTTGTTGTGTGGGAGAGTTCTCATGATCCCTTTCAACATTTTCTTTGGGAACTACAATGAGGGCTTGAAAATTGATTCTGCATCGTTTCTCGAAGTCAAATATTTATTGTTTTCATACTGCATGACCTGTTGCCTGCCTGACTAGGGCTGGGCGATATGGACCAAAACTGATATCCCGATATTTTGGGGCTGATTGGCGATATACGATATCGATACGATATTGATATTTCAAACAGAAAGAGCGAAGTGCTTCATATATTCACTCAACACAACAATTATGACAACACAGGCAGTTTTAATTATATTCATTTCAGACTGCTCTAACAGAGCTGTGCAAAAAAGTGTAAACAATAACATAGGCCTACAATAGGCATAGGCTACAGTTGCTCTGATAAAGCTGTGCAAATAACAAAAGACTAAAAGTTGACCCTGACTGACAACGCAGGCCTACATTGTACGGCACAATGCAATAGGCTATTTTGGGCACAACAATATTGAAAAAACCTGCAGTTTTGTCACACAATGCAGTTTTTTTTACCTGTAAGGGTTTGATAGGGCCTAGATGACAAGCAAATGTAGACTATGATGGCCTAGACATGTTGCTATCAACAACAAAAATAGTTTTAAACAATTAGGCTACTTAAACAACGTAACTGAGTCACTCATCAAGAGTGTGATAGACGCTACCGTCGTTTTGTATGCGTTCATTTTTGCATGTTCCGGTTCGTAAGAAAAATCCCTATGCACGATTGAATGGGGTTTCAGGAATCATAAAAAATGATGCCCTAACTGCTCGCGAGTCGTGTGCATATCCTCTTAATAAAATCAGCGTGTAGGTTGTCTCCCTGAGGACTTTAGATCTGCTACTGTATATCGCTAAACGCAAGCATTCATCAGTGTACTTAAATTAGCTAGGCTATGTACCAAAAATGACATTTTACCGTGAGTCAAAGAGCTGTAAACAGTGTTGTAACTTAAATCTGCGTGTACAAAACAGCTTGGAGCTTCAGTGGAATTTTGATTTTTTACAACGAGAATTCTCGGTCTAGCCGTTGATGTGCCGATGGAATAGACATTAGCACCAACCTCTGATCAAGGTAAACAAAATCTGACTCAGTGTCCGTCATGTTTGAAAGTTTGTAGTGCTGCGAGGAGCTACGGCTGTAGAGGGAGCTGTAGAGCTGCGGCTATCTGAATGGTCTGAACACAGAAGAGCAAGTGGCTTTGATAAAATGGCCCATTATTTGACATAATACCGGTATTACGATATTGTCTCAACTACATATAGTTTTCAAAAATATATCGGTCGTAGTCGTAATACCGATATATCGCCCAGCCCTATGCCTGACCGGTACTTGATGACGTGATCATCTTTCTGAATCACTTCAATGAAAAGATTATGATAATCTCAGTAGCCTCCACAGCAGTTAAGAATTATGAGCATCTGATCACACTGGGCAACACCATAAATGACACCAATTTCACTTCTTATGTTGACATTTCACTTTTCACAGCAAATCAGCTTTTTCAGCTATAAAAGCAGCTGTGCTGTGTGTCTGTGCTGTGTGTCTGTGCTGTGTGTCTGTGCTGTGTGTCTGTGCTGTGTGTCTGTGCTGTGCCTGCTGCTCACCTGATATGGGAATGCCCCCGAGGCCGGTGTTGTGAGGGTGATGCTGCTCCTGCACTGGCAAATTCAAGTCCAAGAAGCTGCTGTGCACAGCTGTGTGGTTCAAGTGTGCCAGGTTATTGCGCGTGGACGCCCCCATCCAGGGGTGGCGGGCAGTGGTCTGGACGGGCGCTGGGCCCAGGTGGCCGTTGAGCGGGGCGCGCTGGTGCAGGTGGCCGAAGCGCTGCGCCAGGCTGGAGCGGTACAGGTGGGCGTGTGTGTGGAACAGGCCGGGGGAGAGTGCGGAGGAGGAGGAGGAGGAGGAGGAGGAAGAGTAGGGAAGCTCCTGCACGGACAGCTCCTTCTCAATGAGGTCGGCCAGGGCCTTGCGCGTCACGTCGAAGGGGTCGAAGCCCAGGTCGTCGTCCTGCTGCTGCTGCTTGGCTGAGGAGCCGAAGCCGAAGGCCGCCTGCCAGTCCGTTGACGAAGACACAGGAATGGTGTCTGTGGGAGGGGGAGCAAAGATGACCAACTCAACTTGAACTTTAATACCAGTACTAAGTCTCCAAAAAAAACAAGCTTTGTTTGGCTTGTCACTCAGTCAGTCCAGGAGAGGTGTCTGGTCAGAGTTTTAGCCAAAGGCCAACTCTGTTTTCAGGAACACCGAGGTCTGACACAACATCAGTCAAAACGGGTATGCTAATAACGTTACAAAAACAAATGTTATTGAACTGACCGTTGGCTTATCAGCTAGTTGGTTAACTTTGCTGGCTAACTGGCCAGCTAGCTAGTTCATATCTGGCTGGTATAACAAAAGCGTTGTTATGGAAACATGGTGCTGTTGCGAGCTGTTTCACTGGTATGAAGAGCTTGTTTTAAGAACAATGTGCACTGGTCTTCCAGTTAAGGGCACACAGACACATACCTGAGGTGAAGAGGCTCTGTGGTTCGGGGGTCATGGGCCAGTCGGACCCGCCCTGAGGTGAGCAGGGGCCAGAGGGCAGGCTGCTCGGGAGAGGGTTGGGGTGCCGGAAGTTGCTGTTGTCGGAGAAGAGCGAGCGCGACTCGGCGGCCGCCCCCTCAAACGGCGAGCGTGCTGTGAGATCGGCCACACTGATGGGCACCACTAGACTGGGCTTGGTCAGGCCAGGGGGAGGCGAGGGGGGGTCACTGTTGGGGAGCTGATGAACCGAGGAGCGGTGAACGAGAGACGAGAGCATTGTCTGCCACGGACACATGAAAAGGTTTAGATATTCAAATTCAATTCACAATATTTGAACTCAACTGAACTAAACTACACAGAACAATCTAAACGCAGGTGTCACCTGTGGGGTAGCCTCTCCATTCTCTGTGATACTGTTTGATTCTGGAGGTTTATCAATGGAACTACAATAGATAAGAAAAAAACACATTTTATTTTAGCATCACAGTGTGCAGCAGATGACCCAACACTTCAATTTGAAAAGGGCTGCATGGGGTCATTCCAACTGTACCTGGAGGGGTCTAATGCTGAGGGGAAAGGCGAGATGCCCTGATCTGGACACAGCTCCTCAGAGTCTGGCCCGTCTGGGGTCATGTGGTCGGAGTCTGAGCCACAGTCTAAGACGGGAGGCGTTTTACGGTGCTCTGTGGGTAGACCATTGACTGCCTTACCACAGCCTTGTAGCACGGGCCAGCCATCTTTGTTGGTGCTGCCAGGTCTGCAATTCAAAGGAATAGTAATGTCAGAAAGCGGTAAGAGCAGGTCACAGTGAGCCGTTTACATTCCCGATATGCACAGGTGCTGTTACATTCCCGATATGCACAGGTGCTGTTACATTCCCGATATGCACAGGTGCTGTTACATTCCCGATATGCACAAAAAGTGCTGTATAAAAAAGTGCTGTGACTGCTGTATATGTGAAAAATAAAAAGATACCCGCACACTGTTCTATAAGCTCGCAGAGCGGTTTATTAACAACGTATACCTGACGAAGACCTCTGGTCGAAACGTTGTTAATAAACCACTCTGGGAGCTTATAGAACAGTGTGCGGGTATCTTTTTATTTTTCACATATACAGCAGTCACAGACCCTGAAGATTAACTTTATTCGTTTTAGTTTAATTGAAATCTGAATTTTCCATAGTCTGCTTATCTCACACGACTGCTTTTGGAATGTTTGTGTTTCTTCATTGCTAATTAATAATGAAGCCTGCATCGTTACATCTTCTGGCCTGGCATATGCACTACAGCGCTTGCTGTCGGTGTGACCTCTTCGTGTGGACGCAAGTTTTTTTTTTGCTGGTGTCGTTAAAGGAACACGCCACCCAATGTCAGTAGTAATATATGTTCTTACCTTAACTTTCACAAGTTGAGTCATACCTCTCCCGTGCCTGTACGTGCACTCAAACGCTCTGGTGCACGGCGCAAATGTGTTAGCATGTTGCTATGCTAGCGGGCTCAGACGTAGCCATAGAGGGAGGAAGATTGCAGTAATCAAAAATAAAGCATGGTAAAGTAGGTGAAGTGAAGTGAACAATTATAACATGCATTGTGAAGGGTTGTGATGACAAGCAGAAGTATTATAGTGATTTCATGTTTCATAGAATTCCGCTTCGCTGCAAACGGTGGATAGGATCTGCAATTAGGTGTAAATTAATATTACTACTCTAGGTCGAAGTACTCCCAAGTGCTATTGCGCCACACATTGTAGTTCTCCTGTTTATAAAGTATATATTTGGGCTTTTTATGCCTTTAATTAGATAGGACAGTGGAGAACGACAGGAAGTGAGTGGGAGAGAGAGTCGGGGTGGGATCCGGAAAGGACCACGGGGCGGGAATCGAACCCGGGTCGCCGGCGTACGGTGCAGGTGCCCCAGCCAGCCGCGCCACCTCTGGGGCCATGACCATTACACAGTTTTATCAACTACTCGAGCAACTGTATTTAAGTAGGGAAAACGTGGATGTTTTTGATTACTGCAATCTTCCTCCCTCTATGGCTACGTCTGAGCCCGCTAGCATAGCAACATGCTAACACATTTGCGCCGTGCACCAGAGCGTTTGAGTGCACGTACAGACACGGGAGAGTTATGACTCAACTTGTGAAAGTTAAGGTAAGAACATATATTACTACTGACATTGGGTGGCGTGTTCCTTTAAAGGTGTGAAAGCGGTACGAAAAAACCCTACCCTAACCCTAAGGCATGCCTGTTTAACAACAACCAACGTGGGATACAACAGCAAGGCACAACTGGATGATGGCAGTCACAAAGATGACAGTGACCGCTAAAGCAGACTACTAACCAAGATAAACACAAAACAGTAAATCTCCACATCCCTAGTGAAGACTGCACATATTCTAGCAACTCAAAAAGAGACTCAAGAGCACCACTGAAAGACAGGATATTATGGGATATTATTCTGCAGAAGTAACCTTTGGGAGGAGCTGGATTTTCCTTTCGACTTTTCACTGCCACATGTTGAAGGTTGTAGGAAAGTGGGATTTGATTTGTAGAGATCTTGGAGTAGTTTTTGTTCATATTCTTGGTGCTTTCCCGCCTACAACCAAAAAGCAATGCACATATATATCAATGCACATATATATCAAGTGATATAAGCCTGTCAAAATGACTAAATGAAATAATAGTTCAATCAATTTACATTTCAATGTTATTAATGAGCAGCACATCCTCATGTTCTTAGTAGCAGGGTTCAACATAGGCAATGGCCCATTATGTTGGACAGGATTTTGTAGTACATGCTCAAGAGCAGTAGAACTGCCTACAATGAGCAACGGAAAAAGAGTGAATATGTTTTTTGTTTACCTGCATCTCCTCTTTTGTAAAACTAGCTGCTTCATCTCCCAGTTCATGTAAATACATGCAGTCTGGCTTGGGACACTGCATACTTTTCAAAAAGTAACTGCAGTATTTTGTTGTACCTAAGGAAGCCTTCCAGACAAAAAGTACCAAATACATTATGCCACTAGCCTTGATTGTCACAGAACTTTAAGACAAAACAAACATCACCAGGTCAACAATAGTACTACATACATGTTATATTTGACTTAACTCAAATTGTACACTGAAAGGCATGGTTAACCCAAACAAAGACATCTTCTCACCTTTAGAGTTCTACCATCCACAACAACATTGTTGACACACTGTATTGCTCTCAGGGCATCCTCTGAGCGGAGGTACGTGACATACGCACTGGCACTTGGACCCTGTGGATTACAAGGGGGGATAAATGTACAGGTCACAGGTCTGGTCAATCGACTAATTATGACCACTTGATTATGGATCATGAATCACATTCAATGTCACCCTAGTCGACTGTACACCAACAGTCAAGTCATCCCATGAAGCTTGTTATGACCAACAGTCAAAAGTCATGTCATGAAGCTTGTTATGACCAACAGTCAAAAGTCATGTCATGAAGCTTGTTATGACCAACAGTCAAAAGTCATGTCATGAAGCTTGTTATGACCAACAGTCAAAAGTCATGTCATGAAGCTTGTTATGATGACACTCATCATGATACATAATTTATTTTCTTTGGTTAAAAAAACTTCAAAATCGCCTCCGTTTCCCTTCCTGACTGCTATGCACACTATTGCATCATCATATCAGCTTCATGACGTGGTCCCAAGTATGTTCCTCGACATACAACCAACAACATGCTCATATCAGCGCCTACAGGAGCTAACAGGCTGGTGGAGAGAAGGCCCAGAATGGAAAATGCTGTCATCACAGCAAACGCTGGCTGCTCTGAGGAACCCAAAATATAAAACATTTAGCTTCATTTACACTTTTGTTGTTTACTACACAACCCTATGTGTGTTATTTAACTGTTTTGAGTATGTCTCATTTCTGACTGGTAGTGCACACACACCACTGGTTTCACTATTTATAGGTATGTGTTTCAACACAATAGACATTTTTATTTTATTCTATAAATGACTGAAAACGTGTCCCATTTGTGCGGTCATCAGCCACCCTCCCCAACATGTCATAGTGGGCGCAAGACACTGTGGCTCGTACGCCTCTCAGTCTGCAGGTCCAGTGTTTAACCAGTAAATGAGCAGGTATTGGGCAAAGCTGGAAATTGGGCAAATTTGTCTTCATGACGGATGCAAGAATATAGTAATTTGTCATTTTCTTTGATTGGAATTTGGGATAAATGCTGTCAGCAATTTGAAGAAAAGAATTTCATTATACTCAAACACATTCATACTAATACTCAAACGAGAGAAACTGATTATTTTTCCATAGCCTCTTATTTCTTCCCAGACCTGTAGGCCCTGTAGAGTCTTTTTACTGCTTTATCATTTCTATTATAACATGAAATAGAGGGTGTCAAATTTTTTAATTATAGGTTCTATGCCACATATTACAAACCATACAGTCACTCATCAGTAACTGGCAAGATGCTGTCATACTTTCTACTTTAAAGGTCAATGATTAAGGAGATCCTTTTCTTACCTGTGAACCTGCATACGATGTGCTGTTATTGATGACTACTTTATGGATTTTGCCAAACTTGCCAAAGTACTCTGGTCTTTTAAGAACCTGTATTAGTATATAGTTCAAATTAGAAAATGAAATTACACAAATGTCAAGTAACTTTTCACAAAATTCCCTTGGATAAAATATTCTCAATCAAATAAAATGTCTGTGGTAAATCACTTCCTACAGTATATATCACTTTTAAGCTATAACTATTTTATATGCCACAGCATCATGACAAGCTACATATTTACAAGACTAATGTTTGACTGAAGACAATAACAACGATGACAACAATTAAATAGCAACACCCATCTTGAGCAATTACTTATCAACATTTGCTGAGAAATGACCAAGATTTTGGCCATTATCTTCCTTTTAACGTTGAAGCATAATCTATTACTCTAGTGCACTACAAAAGGACACCCAAGAGCTCAATATCCACAAAGCGACAGTGTTCATGTTGTACTAGCACCCCCGCTCCAGACTGCATACAGAGCACGATGAGAACAGAGCTAGTAATAAGGGCTGCATGACATTTGACAGGTGCTTGCCACAGTCTCCATAACGGTGTTAATTGCTCTGGTTTAAGGCACCGTTTCCTTTAAGTAGCACAACTTGCTTCTTTAAAAAAAGAGGTTTAAGGCACCGTTTCCTTTAAGTAGCACAACTTGTTTCTTTATAAAGAGTTGACAGAAAACTGTGATTTAGTAGAACATAGAAACAAATGACTGATTCCTATCAACATAAAGGCTTAGAAAAGGTAACGGTGACCAGTCACTACCAAACAAGTGAGGAATGGCTACCTATGGCCTCAGCCATCCTCAGGGGAGCAGATCTCTCTCTCTCTCTCACCTCTGGGTCGGCGAGCCTTTGAGACAGCCCAACCACGAACACAAGGTTCCGCTGGACCACGCGCACGCTGGCCAGGTGCTTGCGGTTCTCCGTGACCTTCTGCTTCTTCTCGTTCTGCTTCTGCTTCTTCTCGTTCTTTATCCTCTGGATCTCTTCCTGTGAAAGGGGCTTGTAAACAGCTGGGTCCTCTGGGTAGGGCTACAAATAACAGGAGACAAGTGCACCATTGGAGTCATTATTTGGAGGCATTTATTTCCCACTCCTCTAAAAAAGTCAAGGCCAAGCATACAGATCTTCATAGAACACTGGATTGAACAATGCTCACACAAAATCTATGTAAACCATAATATGAACAAGTCAAGGGTTTGTTTGAATCCAAATGAATACATATATATTTAGCTACCAATCATCCATTTCTACAAACATTCATGAATACACACTGAAAATAAATACTGCAACTAGAATGGCAACTTGAAAAATCCCCGGGTAAAAAACAATGGTAAAATATGTTATTAGTACTGATGACATTTGTTTCACAGAGGCTGTGAAAAGGTATACTGTGCTAGGACCCTGATAATGTCCATACCAACCAACAGGAACAAACTGACATTACTGGGGAAGGACCATTTCAAGCACAACACAATGCACTGCTTATACTCATGGTGTGTACCAATACCAATGTGTCTTGCTCTGATGAAGGCAGTAATGGCGAAACGTGTATGCATGTTTTAGAATAGCAGCCATGTGAAATGAAAGGTTTTTTTAAACAGATAACCCTCATAAGATTTTCTTTAAAATATTTTTCAACTCATGGTGTATATTTAGCCAAACCCTGATTGTAGGTGTGGTAAGAATCCCAGGTCAAATAATAATAGTAAAAACATGCGGTCATATTTTCTGTGAAATGGATTTGGTCCAGTACTAACTCATACAAAGTGATTAAGTTAAGTGCACTCCCTCAGACATAAGGAAGCACATTTTTACAGGACATTCCCCTTTGTGGAAAATACATGCATCATCACTGTATCAACAACAACAAAACATTCCCGTACTGGAAAAAGAAAATGTTTCTTATTTCTGGTTGCATCTGGGTTCTTTCCCGCTAGCTTTCAGTGAAAGCATACTGGAGCATTTGGCCTTTTAAATGTACTTTTCAGAATACAAACAGGGGCCAATATTATTATATGTTCTAATGGGCTATCCATTTACTCATCTGAAACATCTCTGTGACTAATAGTCCCACCTCTGCCTCACACCTCGTCACTGTACTAGTCTTCGCTTGACTGTCCATCTCATCCTGTTGTGTGCACTGGCTGAGTACGCACCCAGCTCTGGGCTCACCTTTCTGCAAGCGGGACAGAGGCCGTTCTCATCTGTGCGGATGCGATGCCAGCAGAAGCGGCAGATCTGGTAGCCGCAGGTGCAGGGGAAAAAGTTGACGTCATCGATCTCCAAGGGCTCCATGCACAGTGGGCACTCCATGGGGTCCTCTTTGACGTCTGGGCTGCGAGACATCCTACAGCACAGTGATCACTGGTGGCTCTCAGTGGGCTAATGATACAAGGGGGGGGGGGGGGGGGGGGGGGGTTGAAATGCCAAGCTAAAAATCCATAAAATGACTAGTTACCTTCCTCATTAATTCACTTATCGCTAATAACTTAGGTTACTTTCATCACGCTGGTCAATTTGACAAGCAAGGCAATGCTGTTTGGGTTATGAATACTTTTCTTAAAGGGCACACATGACTCAGGCTTGATGACAGCATCTAGTAGGCCTAGGTCTCCTGTGTGTATATGCATGTCTAGGTAACCATAGGTAAACCCTCTTCATGACATCACATCACTACTGAACCATGGTCACTAACACCCAAACTATAGGCCTACAGACAGCAGCAATAGCCTTAAGTGCTGTGTGTGTAACTTTGCAAAATTTGCAAAACATAGATGCACTGGGCAGACATAAGTGCTCAACCTACATCATGGAGACACATGCCCACAGCTCTTCCTTAAGAGACAACCCCCGTATGCTTTCATACTCCGTATGTAGTCTGCAAAACATGACAACATCTGGAACGACATCTCACATATTTTCCACAAATAATTGCATCCTCAAAATGGCAGTGTCCAGATGGTGTCGGCAGCTTTAACTATCTATCGGTTCACTGCATGACCATACGAATACATTTACAAAGGCTAAAGTTAAATTCGTAAACGCAATGCATGTCAATTTCTACAAACCTTACCAAACCTTCTTGCTTCGCAATAACAGACCAGCCGCACACTAGCTTACGCCACTGACAGTTCTCGATTTTGGTTTAACATGCAGTCACGATAATCATACCGTGTGTAACAGTGCGATAAAGAGAACAGATCATCTGAACTGAATAGCAAGGTAACATTGTGAGACGCATATATTTATAGGTGACCGGGTTCAAAGCATTATTCTCAATTATATCAGATAGCTAACGTTAGCTTGCACAGGTCAGCGACTGATCTAAAATTGGTGAAGCTCATGACGCGCAAACATGGACCTAGCTATCCTAGCTACTGTTAGCTAGCTGGGCGAGTCCGATTAGAGTACAGATTCCCCAAACAAAATACCCACATTACAGTCAGTGATTTCCTTTATGCAGGGAACATGTTGTTAAAATGTTTGACTGACACGGTCGCAATCACTTGGTAATACAACAAATGTGTAAAAAGCCGGTCAAGAGCTTAGGCTAACGTTATGTTGGTTGAACATCTGACGTATGGCAGCGGTGCTCACAAGACAACAAGAACGGGTTAGCTAGCTTGCTAACGTTACCCATGTAGCGGAGAAACCGAATTTACTACAAAGCACTTCTAAGTCATTTCGAATGCTTTCTAAATGGTCCTGCGCCGAACCCTGCATATGGAGACGCAATCAACCAAGTATCTATCAAATATAGGTCAAAGAGAATAAAGATAGCAGTTCCTTCAGCGCTCACAATTGTGCGGCCTATGCCGAAGCCTGGGACTCTCCCACTATCGTTAATCTGATAACACGGGCGGATGGGCTTCAGTCAACCTTTAGCTGCTCCATGAAGTCAGATCTGTATGGAAAATGCACGGATATGGAATTTTGACGGATGCATCTGAACGTAGCTGTCGCTATAGAACAAACAATTGTTTGTCTTCGTGACCATGTTGCCGAATCTGTAGTTTGCGGGATACTCACCCTGATTGCAAGGATTCCACTCCAAACAATATTCACACCAATTTAGGCGGAAATTGCTCAAGTGTCAGATATCGTTAGATGTGTGTACGGAACACAATGGAATTTCTCTTCGATTACCTAGTAGTCTACCTAGAAATTCTATAGTTGCAGATATGATAGAGATAGGGTTATACGAAATATTTCTAAGTTAGGTAGCTTTCTGGCTAGGTTACTTCTTTTGGTAGCTAGTTGCTTCTTGCCACCATCTTACATTGAAATGAGGAGGGGGGAACTGGTACACACTTGCGATACACTGAGGTTGCGCAAACATCTCTCTTCTGTTCGTTCTTCGCGGTTTATGGGAACTGTAGTGTGCAGCATATTTGTAGTCCCTTCTACATTAAGCTACATCTATTTATCACGTTTCTGTAGTAGGCTAGCCTGTAGTAGTAAATGTTATGCCCAAATGATTCATGCCAAACTGAGTAAAATAGCCTAGGCTACATGTCCAACTTAACCCCTTGATGACGGGCACATCTTCTATTTCTAGAAGAGGAAAATATAGGTTTAGCCTAATTCTTAAAACTCAGCACCAACCCCATTTCTTTCCTGGAATCAAACCATACCAAGCCTGGCATTGGAATTAAAATCTTAAAATAGTTCTCGAAGCTACACTAAAATCTGAGACAGGATAATAATGCTATCATTCCATCATTATTTGATCACCTGAATAGGTCTATAGGCTAACCTAAATTAAGTTTACAAAATTAAACAGCTCTCCTACAAACTCTCTTTCTTTCTGGAAAATCTGGTGTAATTGCAGCCCTTGACCAGCTGACCTCTCTAAATGCTTGTTTGGCTGAGGTTTATCATCTAGTCAGGGGGCCAAAACTGATATTAAAACTAGAAATGCAATTCCGAGGAATTACATGAGGGGATGCAATCTGCTGGTTAGGGTGTTGGTGGGGCTGTTGAGCTTGCTGCTAGCTGGTTGGTAGGGTAATTGTGATACCTGCAAAGGTGCTTTTGGAGTAACCAAATTTGAATCTTGAGTGACATGGCATTCATGAGATATCACATTCAAGGTGTTTTTGACCTTGACATTGGACCTTCAACCTCCAACATCAACTCACTTCACCTTTGAGTCCATAAAAACACTCGTACCAAATTTGAAGCATGTACGTCAAGCCATTCTGGAGATATAATGCTGAATGCATGAGATATGGCTGGGACTTTTATTTTGACACACAGGAAACACTTTAACAGGATGTGTAGTTCAGGTAGAGCTAGATTGTATGCTTAGAACCTGAGACAGATGGATTTCTCACAGGTGACACCTGTGCCAGTGTTCTGATTAGCCTGGGAACTGCTCTGAGAACTACTTAACGAGCGCATCTGGCTCTATTATGACATCACAGCCCCCATTCAAGTCTATGGGGGAAAAATACACTTTTAATTACAAATATCTCAAAAAGTATAAACTCCTCAAAAATGAAAAACGGATAGGACTGTAAAGCCTTGGAAGATCTACGAAACGGTGTTTGAACCAAATTTGTACGTTAAGCGGTTTGGGCTGAATAGCGTGCACAAAAAGGTAAAAAGAAAAATAATAATAACTAGAAATGCAATTCCAAGGAATTACCAGTGCATGAAAATGCTAAAGTTGTGATGTAAAATATCATGTATAGTTAAAACAGATAATACAGAGATGGTTACTACGGTGATGCTAGGATAGACATGGTGGTTGCATAGCTTAATAAAAGTTGATAGTTTAAAAGTAGACTGTTTAAAAGCTGAATGTAGATAGTTTAAAAGCTGTTGATAGACAGTAGATAGTTTAAAAGTTGTTGATAGACAGCTAGTTTAATAGATAGTTTAATGATAGTTTAATAGATAGTTTAAAAGTTGAAGGTAAATAGTTTAAAAGTTGTTGACAGACTGGAAGTTTAATGAATGTTGATATTCAAATAGTTTAATGGCTGGGTATAGGTAGATATTTGACGATAACTGAAAGTTGGAATGGCTCTAATGTTTGCTAGCAGTTATGCTAAGATTTTTAACTATGCTAACCATGTTACTTAGCTAATGTTGTATAGCAGTGTTAGCAATGCTAACATGCTAACCATGTTACTTAGTTAACTTAGCTAACGTTTTCTAGCTAGCAATGTTAACATGCTAACTATGCTAATTATGTGACTTAGCTAACCTAACTAATCATTTTTAGTAGTTATGCTAATTAACATGCTAACAATGCTAACTATGCTAACCATGTTACTTAGCTAATCATTTTTAGCAGTTTTACTAAAAATGCTAACTAGCATGCTAACAATGCTAACATGCTAAGTATGCTAACCATGTTACTTAGCTATCTTAGCCAATCATTTTTAGCAGTTTTGCTAAAAATGCTAACTAGCATGCTAACAATGCTAACTAGCTACAGTGGGTAGGAGTCATAGTTGATGACAAGTAACAGTTACAATGGCAGTTAAAAAGTTCAGTAGTTTAACCCTTAAAGGTGTAGGTTTTTGAACGTTCTAAGTTCCGCAACAATTGAAGGTTCTAAAATTCTATGTTGAATTCAATGAACCCAGATATTCTTTAGAACGTTCATTTCTCAACATTCCCGTCACACCAGTGTGACGGTACTCCTGTCTATGGGGATTTTTAAAAAGTTTTTCTTTAATAGTTTAAAAAAGTATAAAAGTCGAAAAGACATAGCAACCCGATCTGTTTGAAGACCTACGTTACAAAGTTTGAATGAAGTTTCTAAGTTAAACTGTTCAAGAAAAATTGCGTACGCAAAAAGTGGTAAGCGGAATAATAATAAGAATAATAAGAAGTTGCCTAGGAAGAACAGTCCAGTGCATTTGCATGCACTGTAATAAGAAGTCTCCGGATTTCAATAGAGGGGATGCATCCCCTCTAACTCTGTCGGACACTTTTTGGTACAAGCATACAACCTATCCAGTATTAATATTTAACCCCTCAACATGTGTTCTAGCCAGGTTGTCAGCTTAGAAAATGTCCATTTTAACACTATATTCATATAAGTGGTAAAAGCGGATTTCCCCCCCCCCAAAGTGCTTTCATTTTCTTCCATGCTACCTACTGTAATTTTGGGCAAATGTGCAATATAATCCAATTTATTTACAAGCATGATCATTAGGGTGGTTGTCAAGCTGATTTTTTTTTGTGTGTGTGTATGACTTTAAGCAATTTCAGGCCAATTTGTTGGTTTCCTGCTCAACATGACATACCAACACTAAATGTTGAATATCTCCACAACCACAAGGACCATATACATAGAAATGGTATCAAATGAAAGCCAACACTCATGGGCTGTCTGCCGAAGTGTCAGAATGAACATGTATTGTACAGTGTAAGAGAACAGAACTAGAACATGAAAAAACAATCTTCACCTAAAGAGAACCAGTTTTCAAAGTGAATATCAGCTTGGAAACAACCACTATCAATCAGTACCTCTCAAGAGTCAAGCCAAGTTTAAAGCTTGTAGGGAGAGACTGTGCAATGCTGCACAAGTTGTAATTATTTAATGTCAAGGCAGTAATAGAACTGTAGATAGTGGTCTATGGTGCTATTTGACTTCATTAATGTACCAGGTTGTAACACAAATTATACTATAGTTATTAATTCCATCCTAACATAACTGCTCTCTCACTTCTTTAGGGTAAGGGGTTAGTAACTAGTTAGTAGTAAAAACTAGTTTTGCTGATCCTAGCACTTGCCACCTGACTAGAACTGACTCTCGATTGTTTAAAACACAGCACTCACTGACGCACTTATTCTTATTGTACTAGAGCTTTTTAAAATGGTCCTATAAGTGTTGAGAGAATTCCTTTATAAAGCTTAAACTGTTAACCATGTTGTTAGTTGCTTTGGTTAAAAATGCGTCAGCCAAATGTAATGTAATGTAATAACTAATAGTTGTAGTGGCAAGGTATTCATTATCAAAACAGTAAACTCTTCTTTTGTGTCCCTGACCAGGACTCAGACTGAGCACATGGACATGGTCCCTGGGTGCCTTCTGTTGGCTGCCTACCACTGCTTGGATGGGGAAAAGCATACCTTTGCCATATGACTATTATATAGTTATTACTACTAACTAGTTACTTACCCCTAACCCTAAAGTGAGAGAGCAGTAATGTTAGGATGGAATTAAGAACTATAGTGATATGTTAATTAAATATAATTTGTGTTACAACCTGGTACATTAATGAAGTAAAATAGCACCATAGACCACCATCTACAGTTCTACATTTCCGCCTTGACATTAAAGAATTATAACTTGTGCAGTATTGCACTGTCTCTCCCTACAAGCTTTAAACTTGGCTTGACTCATTCCCATAGATAGGGGTACTGATTGATAGAGGTTTTGGGATACTATATTATGTTTCCAAGCTGATATTCACTTTGAAAACTGGTTCTCTTTAGGCGGAGATTGTTTTTTTCATGTTCTAGTTCTGTTGTCTCTTACACTGTACAATACATGTCAATTCTGACACTTCTGCAGACAGCCCATGAGTTTTAGCTTTCATTTGATACCTTTTTATGTATATGGTCCTTGTGGTTGTGGAGATATTCAACATTTATTGCTGGCATGTCGTGTTGAGCAGGAAACCAAAAAATTGGCCTGAAATTGCTTGTACAAGTCACACAAAAAAAATTCAGCTTGACAACCACCCTAATATCTTACCTATGGGTGTCTTCTACCTAAAAAAATAGGGTGACAGCTTGTACCAAAACATGTCCGCAAAAGTCTTAACGGAAGCCCTTTTCAGAATTGGCCCCCTGACTAATCCAGTAGGCTACCTATATGCACTGATTTTTTGGCATGCCATATGTAGTTAAAGGAGAATTCCGGTGTGATATTGACCTAAAGTGTGTTGAAACATGATACCGAGTGTGAACGTATGTCTCATAGCCCATCTCGGCTTGTCCCCTGCACTCCAAAATCTGGTGCTAGTTAGCCGATGCTACCAACAGCTTTTTCAATGGTGGTGCTTCGGCATCGGGCTAGCCATGCAAATAAATCACGTTTTACGAGGCTCAATGTATCTCCACACTTCATTGGTAGACTTCCGAGGGCCCTGACATTTAAAACGAGACATTGAGAACTTTGAAAAAGCACTGGTAGTTTACTTACAAGACGATTTATACAGACAGTATCTTCACGAAGTTTAGCGTTTGCAGCCATCTTGAATTTAGTCACGATAAGTCGAGCGACGAGTAAGAATGAACAGGTATGATAAGGGATCAGATTCCAAAAATAATTCCGTGGAAATGCATGGATTCCATTTGCTGCTACTGGAAGAAACTGGAATCCATGCATTTCCACTGAATTATTTTTGGAATCTGATCCCTTATCATACCTGTTCCCGAGATGGGCTATGAGACATACGTTCACACTCGGTATCATGTTTCAACACACTTTAGGTCAATATCACACCGGAATTATCCTTTAACATTTGTGAGGCGAAACTTTTGGTGCATCTCAGACAATATATGAACACCAGGACCCAGAATTATATAGCCTAGGCCTACTGCTACAATTTTGTGCTTCAACTCCCTTAATTTTACTTCAGTGGTGTATCAAGTTGTATCAAGTTGCTGTATCACAGTCTGTTTCACAGTTGAGCCAACGGGGTTGGTCAACATCCAAAGAGGGATTGGACTTGGGTAATGGCACTCAATAAACACACAAGTAATATAGGCCTACACAGAATAAGACTAATCACATTTCTATCCTAACTGCAGTACAGTCTGTATCACACAGGCTACAGATAAATACATATCCCTAGCAAGCTGTAACATTAAACATTAGTTTACTTTGAGAAATAAAAAAAAAAATGGTCAAACTGAGTGCTACTATGGACATGTAGGAATGCAATTTATTCATCTTTAATCTGTGGCAGCAGGCTAACATGAAATACAAGTAGGCCTGTGCAGCACCTCCTCTGCCATGTCTCGGTGTTGGTATCTTCCGTTTGAATGGCAGGTCTGTGCAGCACCTCCTCTGCCATGTCTCAGTGTTGGTATCTTCCGTTTGAATGGCAGGTCTGTGCAGCACCTCCTCTGCCATGTCTCAGCAGTACCTGTACATCAGTGAGTTTAAAACATGGGCAGAAGCTCAGGAGTCCTGCAGAAAAGCCCATATTGACCTGGCCACTGTAGAGGATATGAGGAGTATGAGGAGTCTCTTAAAGACTGTAGACCCACAGTACTTGGGCTTGGTGTGGATTGGGCTGGAGAGAGGAATGGAGCAGCGCTGGCAGTGGTCTCTGTGGAACAGCTCTCAGACCATCACATACACTAACTGGGGGGAGGGCGAACCTGATGGACCAGGAGGTGAATGTGAGTGGAAATGGGAAGGGTGATATGATGCTGGGTGATATGATGCTGGATGATATGATGCTGGGTGATATGATGCTGGGTGTGGCACATCGCAGTACTTATCTGCTTTGACGGTGAGTAACAGTCCTGTAGAATTATTGCTTTCAGTATGTTTTTGTAGATGTTCTTTGTTTCTCATCACACAAACATTCATTATGGAATTGTGTTTTAGCACAGAGAGTAATGGCAAATATACTGCTGTATACATCAGGAAGCCATGGCGTCATGCTCAGCTTTATGGCAGCAAACACTACACTGACTACACCTAGCTCCTATTCCAAACTCAACAGCAGAAAAAGACATTCAAAAAGTGATAGATCCTCAATATAGGTACAGGACTGGAGAAAATAGCTGGACCATACTGGACTGGCCTCTCAGGATAGCTGGGAGTGGTCAGACAAATGTATGTCTTCCTTCCGGTACTGGATGTCTGGGAAACCAGACAACTACGGCAGTGGAGAGGGCTGCACAGCAATAGATATGAGCAATGGAGGCCTATGGGATGAGCTGAGCTGTAACAACAATCTGCCCTTCATCTGTCTGGGAGGTGAGTCCGAAGATCTCCATGAATTCATCTTTTAGCAGTTTTGCTTTGGCCATGAGTTGTGCATGAATCTAATAGTGACATGATTTCAGTCTTATTCATATTTCATGTGCAGCCTGTAACTGATATACCAATCTGAGTCCTCATGTTGGTTTGCACCAGTGAACTTCTGTGATGTAAAATTGTGTGATTCTCCAGAGGAAAGCAAGTTCAAGTGACGTTTTCCTCCACTGGAGATCTGGCTTTGGGCGACATCTCAGTAGTCATTTTGGAGCAGGTTAATGCCCTATGCAGATTAATGCTCTATGCAGGTTAATGCCCTATGATGATTTTCATTCTTGTCATGTTCTTCTTACATCGGTGGTGTAGTTAGCTGTAGTGTTAGGGTTAGGTATACTGTGATCAACCCCATTCAGGGTAGCTTCATATTATATAGCCATGTAACTTACTGGGTGGTTTTTGGTGGTAACACACAACTAGCTAACGGTATCACTGCCACTAACGTTAACAGTATTGTCTTTAAAATATTCATATAAAATACAGTGTGCATACAGTGGCTAAAAGAAGAGGTGTGTCTGATTAGTCCCATATAGGATAACTATTCTGCATTGGTTTGGAGCATAGACTGTATATATATAACTGGACAGTGTGCCGTCTGTTAAGAGTGATGTGAGCGTTAGTCCAGAGCCCCCTGGTGGCTGGCTGCAGTACAATGTGTAACTCCGCCCATCCCCATGTATTTCAATGGCCAAGTAGCCAACTTTCCGTGTCACTTTTCTCATCTAAAACTATTTTTGTATCAACAACGTTTTATTCGAAAAAATAGTTTTCAAGATGCTTCAATACACACAATTTTTCTTTTCTCGCTGAAATTATTTTTTTTAATGTTATATTAACAAATCTAAAAGGGCGTGTTTGAATTTGACCTAGAATTTGACCTAGCGTTTAAGACCGGTCGACACAACAGAAGCTCATCAGAAGACCACAGTGGGCGGTTGGGGATGTACACCTTGATCATTGAATTAAAATAACAAGGAGCAGATCCAGTCAGTGTCCTATAGGCCAAAGTGAGAGATTTAAATTTAATTCCGTCTACTGTAGGGAGCCAATGGAGAGTAACTAGGAGAGGAGTTACGATGTGTCCTCTTTGGCTGATTGAAGACCAGCATTCTGAATGATAGATCACACAAAAGAAATAAAAAAAAACATTCAATATTGATTTAGTATCAACCAATAATTATTCTGATATTAATATTCTTGTAACATCTACATCTTTGTGTAGGCTACAGTTAAATACTAAGCAATGGCCTCTGACTTAAATACCAAGGCAGTTAAATGACCGTGGTATAGTCTACGTGATACACAGGACTACACAGTAAACCCATTTAAAATAGGCAAGGATATGTATTTAATAACATTTGGGGTTGCTCACAGTATACCCACCACTACAACTAACTAACTCGACTACACCACTAGTTAAATGGTGCATTGCAATTTACAATTTGTGTGACATACAGAATGGCATACAGAAAGTTGAAGTTTGGGTGACATCAATAAAGAAAATAGAAACAAAGGGATGTGTACAGCCTCAAGTATAAATTATGTCACATAATCAGAGCAGAGGCAGACCTTTCTTGGTGCCATGCAAGTTATTGAAAGTGTTTTCAGAACGTAGTGGTGCTGCTGTGCCATGTCCCATGTATAAGGGGCTTCAGGTTGATCCAGTGACGGTGGGTGATGATGTCAGGGAGATGGATGTCAGGGTACTTGGAGAAAGGGGGAGGACATGCCACCTCAGACCACCCCAGCCAAACATCTTCACGTAGGCATTCCCTTGCTTGCAGACTAATGTAGACCATGGAGACCACCTTGCCGCCACCTCCAGTACATTCAGCCATCACCCATATCTTACCTGCAAAAAGGAAAGTTACAATAAAGTTAGTCAGACAATTTTACAACATTACAAAGCATCTAATCAGGCACTCAACACCACTAGTAATACCAATTAATTAAATATATGTGTGCAATAAACTTCACAGCCTACCTATAATGTTAACTACACATTTAAATATGCGGTGTGAATGTTATTAACTTGCGTCAGCTTGAAAAATAACGTTATCAGTATGACTGATCATGGACGTTAGATGACAAACTAAGGTCTTTCTCAAATGTTCACCGATATCCCTGGGAAGTGACTGGTTCTTGGCGTAGCAGCTAGTGTTTAATGCAGGCGTTTCATTTATCGATCATTCACTTATGCGGTCTACAACTACTGACCTACCGATCTATTTTTTACAGTCTATGCTACCGACCTACCATCACAGAAGTAGCTCTAACAGAGGTGTCTGTCGTTAACGTTAGAAAAAATGCAAAGTTGGCAAACTGGCTAGTAGTTACATTAACATGAGGTTGATGAGGTCCATGCTTCACATTATGTTAACGTTAACTTGCGTTGCTTTATCACATCATACCGTTGCTTTATCACATCATATACTGATATTTGATACACATGATATTTGAAAACAGCAACAACTAATAAAACCAAGTATATCATGCATCGACTGTTAAGGGAGCTGTGTGCTAATCTTCACTTCAACGACTAGAATCTAACTTAGCCTCCCGTTAACGGTAACGTTAATGTAGCTGCTAACGTTAGCATGTAATTCGCTGTCCGTATTTCTGTTGTTAGCTCATTAGTATTCACCATACTAAATTGTCACAGTCTATAATCAACATAATAAGCTCTCTTAGACGTATTTAAGAACACCAATAGACAAAAAAACTTTTCAGTTGATACGCAACACTTACCAGACAAGAACAAACCGATTGTTGTTTGTACTGTTTAGCTAACTCAGTCACAGCCGTAAAATTCATCCAGCCAGCTAGCCTTCGGCGCCGAGTCGACCTGCGTTGTGGAAAGGAGAAGGGGGCGGGTTTCACTTGACAAGGGGCGTGTTTAACTCGCTGAGTGGCAACTGAGTGGGCGTGCCTGACCGCGACTCCTCTTCACTGCGCATGCTTCAACTTTTGCTGCGCAGCCGCACTTCAAATTGGCTCCAAATTTTCCAAGATGGAGTCGCCTCGGCGGCTTCAATTCCATAGAACACTGTAGAATGCAGCCACACTGTCCAGTTCTATATATACAGTCTATGGTTTGGAGGCACTAGGTGACATGGCTTGCGAGGTATTGAAAAAAGGAGACCATTCCTTATGGGAAATAATGTATTTTCTTTAAAACATTCATATAAAATACAGTGTGCATATAGTGGCTATAAGAAGAGGTGTGTCTGATGAGTCCCATATAGGATAACTATTCTGCATTGGTTTGGAGTCACTAGGTCACATGGCTTGGGAGGTATTGAAAAAAAGGAGACCATTCCTTATGGGAAATAATGAATTTTCTTTAAAGGGATACCAGGCAAGCCTGAGTGCTTTTTCTCTACAAAGCTCCCCTAGCGTCTGTACATGTCGATACGTGTGCGAGCCCTTGCTCGGTCTGAAGCTCTTTTCCTTTTCTTTGCGTCTTCCGTCAAGGGTTTTCGCTGCTTCTTCGCCGGCTCTGCCATTATACACACGTTTGCAACAATCGCTAGCATTTCGTTAGCCTGCCTCTGTGCTGTGAATGCAGGATGTAAACAGATACTGCTTCTCGCAATGTCTGAGACTTTGTGAGACTGAAAGACGGCGGGTACGATACACTGAACTTGCAAGCGGGATATTCTTCCTACAGGCAGTAGGGGCGGGCGAGAGAGTCTTCATTCGCCCCATAATGAGTTATTTAACCATAAACCGACTTACGAAGATGATTAATTAACATGAAAACGTTGCCTGGTGTCCCTTTAAAATGTGTGCGTGCGTGCGTGTGTGTGTGTGTTTAACTTGAGGAGGACCTGAAGGAGACCAGGTGTGTCAGTGAGGTCCGACCCTGCTGTTGACTGTTACCTGAGAGACGCGTGTGTCTGTGTGTGTGTATGTGTGTGTGTAGGTGTGTGTGTAGGTGTGTGTGTGTGTGTGTGTGTGTGTAGGTGTGTGTGTGTGTGTGTGTGTCTGTGTGTGTAGGTGTGTGTGTGTGTGTGTAGGTGTGTGTGTGTGTGTGTGTAGGTGTGTGTGTGTGTGTGTGTGTGTGTGTGTGTGTGTGTCTGTCTGTCTGTCTGTGTGTGTGTGTGTGTGTGTCTGTGTGTGTGTGTGTGTGTATGACCTCCCACACTGTCCTGCTCGTCCAGTGCTGCAGTGCTGAGACGGCCCCCTGGTGGCCTCTTGCCAGTCCGACGCGCTGGAGACTGACCGCACCTCCGTTGCCACGGAGACGGGCACCGTGGTCCAGCGGCTGAAGGTCGAAGCCGGCTCGGACGACGTCACTATGGAGACGGACACCGTGGTCCAGATGCTGAATGTTGGCGACGGTATCACCATGGTCGCTCCGGCCTTCTACAGGACCGAGAGCGACTTAGCACTGACCAGCATGGATGAGGACGATGGTCAGGGTGGTGGCGCCCCCTGTGGAGCGATGGAGATCATCATCTCTCACCTGTCCAACGCTCCCTGCAGCCGTGTTGAGCCGGTCAGCATATCTCACCTGTCCAACGCTCCCTGCAGCCGTGTTGAGCCGGTCGCCCCTGTGCTGGTCTACCAGCAGGCCGGTCGTGAGGACAGCAGCTCTGGAGCTGTGAGTGTGAGTGTGGGTGTGAGTGTGAGTGTGGGTGTGGGTGTGTGTGTGGGTGTGTGTGTGTGTGTGAGTGTGGGTGTGAGTGTTAGAAAGACCATTGGCTGCGCTGAAGATTCTGAACTCGCACTTACGTCCTCACGTTTTCGCGGGAAGCTCAGTGTCCACGCGTCTTCAGTGTGGAGCAGTTCAGTTAGTTGTTGCTGCCAGTCAGTTTGCCAAGGACGTTTGGCTCGACGTTTCACCATGAAAGGACACTTTATTCACCTTCTAAAGTCATTTTCTGTTCCTTACAGTGCGTCATTGAAGATTTGTGAGTATTTTTTGTCCTGTTTTAGTGTCCAGATGTTTGGTAGTTTAGTCCGTTTTGAGAGTGTGATTTTGCCAGCTTTAACAGTGAATGTAGAGTAATGTAGAGCATGCTAGAATGTTCCTATGACTTCGTTTGTGATTTGTAGTGCCTTATATTGATGTCGGATCCCTTAATTGTCATTTGGAATGTGTTAATTGCCGTCTTTTGTGTTAGTATAGCGAAATACCGTCGTGTGTTTTACTGTGGAGATTTTCGCGCCTTTAATAGCCTGTTTAATGGGCGCCATTGTAATGTGTAATTACCACGAGTTTGCCAGTAGTTGGCAGTGTTTCCCCAGTGTATAGCAGTCATGTAGATTTTCCCTATGGAAGCTGTTCATGCCTTAAATAACTAGACTGAATGCCTTTATTTCAGTCATTGTTTATTGATGCAGAGTTTGTATTTCTGCTTCCTTCCTTTCTTAGACCACACATATTTGTAACCAACTGTAGAAAGCCTATTTGAATTATGCAACTGAGTAATAATTACGAAGAATTATCATCTGATTGACCCTGTATTAGGGCTGGGCGATATATCGATATAAAAGATATATCGATATATTTTAAAATGTGATATGGAATTAGACCATATCGCATATATCGATAGGGGCAGGAAGAGACACTCCGGCACTCTTCAACAAACATGGAGAAAGCAACAACGTCTGAGCATGCGGAGGAGAGTCTCTTGGTTAGTAAAAGAAAAAGTAGGAGCTCAATAATTGGGGCAGCCGTGGCCCACTGGTTAGCACTCTCCGGTTCGAGCCCCGACCAGTGGGCCACGGCTGAAGTGACCTTGAGCAAGGCACCTAACCCCTCACTGCTCCCCGAGCGCCGCCATTGAAGCAGGCAGCTCACTGCGCCGGGATTAGTGTGTGCTTCACCTCACTGTGTGTTCACTGTGTGCTGTTTGTTTTTCACTAATTCACCGATTGGGTTAAATGCAGAGAACAAATTTCCCTCAGGGGATCAAAAGAGTATATATACTTATATATATATATATATATATATAATTTGGAGATGGTTTGGACACAAATTTTCAGATGAGCAACAAAACCACGCTATATGTAGGGAGTGCCATAAGCACATTGCAGCCAGTAGTGGAAGCACTAAGAATCGTTCACCACTTGAAAACGTGCCACAAAGTGCAATATGAAGAGTGTGTGAAACTGCGTGCTGCAGAAGCCACAGACCCAAGCCGTCCACAACCCGACAAAGCTCCAGCCCCAAAACAAAGCTCACTGCAAAGCTTCATTTTTTCCACAGTGTGCCGTATGAGAAGAAAAGCGACAAGTGGTGTGCAATAACAAAAGCAGTGTCCTTTCACATTGCCAAAGACATGGTCCCTGTTGCAACAGTGGAACAGATCGGGTTCAAAAAGCTAATGAAAACCATCGACCCGAGATATGAGCTTCCCAGTCGCAACTGATTTGCACGAGAAGCACTGCCACAAATGTACAGTGAAGTCAGACAGAGCCTTGCAAACCGGCTTGCTAACGTCACCCATTTAGCGTTGACCAGCGATATGTGGTCAAGCAGGACATGTGAGCCTTACATGAGCGTGACAGTTCACAGTTTGTTATCTCTTTATATATAAATGCTGCCCTTACTAGGGTTTGTCATATTTTGTTCTTTTGTAAGAGAAGAAAATCTGTAATTTGATTTTTTAAAAGCCATTTATAGTTGTCAAACTAAAAAAATATTGTATTCTCATATAAGCTTAAATATATTTTTTTTCAGAAAAAGATTGGCCTATTTTATTTTATAGCTATTTTTTTTTAAGATATTTTTTTATTTAAATGAGCACCTTACAGAGCTTTGATTTCAAAAAAGGCACTCCAGTTGTTATACAGTGTTTATGCATACATTATTATTTGAGTAGTGAGTTTTAATAAAACTACTCATATATAATTATTTTGCTACTTCTATCAGGTAACGTCCATCCCAACCCAGGCCCTAGTCTGACAGATCTTCAGGATCCCGTCGATCTCAAAAACAGCTGTGGATTGCGTTTCATTTATGCAAACGTGCGTAGCTTACTAAACAAAATTGATGCCGTCCGCTTGTGGACGAAATTGACTGAATGCGATGTCATAGTTTTATCAGAGACGTGGCTGAAACCTTCAACTACGAATCATATGATACATATCGACGGCTATGTTTTCCGGACTGATCGCATGAGCAGAGGAGGGGGAGTTGCGATTTATGTCAAAGCATCATTCAACTGTGTAAGCGTCGACTCGACCAGCAAGTCTAAGTCCTTTGAACTGTCTGCAATACAATTAAAATTCCCAAACGGCGCTGACCTGACAGTACTAGGATGTTATCGCCCACCATCGGCGTCACCTGAGACTGCTTCCCTCCTCGCAGAAATCCTGCACAAATTCTCTGATAACGAGTTAATTCTGCTTGGAGATTTAAACTGGGACTGGTTATCTACTTCTTCTAACTTACTCAAGGACATTTGTGATGCACTTAGCCTGACGCAACTGATATCCTCTCCCACTCGTCTAAACCAAAAACACATGGATAAATCAACCTTGCTTGATGTGATTCTAACAAATGCCCCACATAAATATACAGCTATTGGCATATTCTGTAATGATATTAGTGATCATTGTACTATTGCCTGTGTTAGAGACTGCAAGCTTCCTAAAACTAAGCCACGATTTATCTTTAAGAGGAATTATAAAAGCTTTAATGAACAAGCCTTCCTGCATGATGTTTACCATAGTGATTTGAACTTTGTGTGTGGGATGGTGGATGTAGAACTGGCATGGGATTTCTTTAAAAACACCTTTCTGTCCCTAATTGATAAACATGCACCTCTGAGAAGGTATAGGATTAGCGGTAAAAAATAACCCTTGGTTCAATGAAAAAATTGCATCTGCTATCAGAGAAAGGGATAGAGCATGGACCAAAGCAAAACAAAACAATGATACCAAGCACTGGACAATTTATAGGGCACTAAGAAACCAATGCACCAGGTTGATAAAAAATGCAAAAAGTGGTCACTATCTTGAATTAATAAATGAAAACTTAAATGACCCTAGAAAATTCTGGAAGTTGGTAAAATCTACAGCTGAAGAGGTTACACCTCCAACTCTTCCAAAATTCTTAAAAAATAAACCAAAATGAAATCACAGGGAAACAAAACATTGTGGATGCCTTTAATATTCATTTTATCAATGCAGGAGTGAATACTCAATCCAGTATATCAGTAAATATATAGCGTGCAATTACAACTACACGTGACTCTGCACACAAATTCCATTTTTCAACGATTCTTGCCTCCCAAGTTCATAAGGCCCTTTCAACCCTGGACTGTAAAAAGTCCTCTGGACCAGACCAGATAGAACCATTTTTTTTAAAGACCGCAGCGGACCTGATTGCTGAACCCATTGCCTCAATTTTTAATCTTAGTTTATGTAGTGGGTTTATTCCCAGCTCCTGGAAGTCAGCTCAGGTCCTCCCGTTACTAAAAGGAGGTGATCCTTCTGCATTGGATAATTACCGCCCCATATCCAGATTGTCCATTATAGCCAAAGTATTAGAATCCCTTGTAAATGAACAGCTAAAAATCTTTCTATCTGATAATAATATTTTAAGTCCCACACAGTCTGGCTTTAGGCAAGGTCACAGTACTACAACTGCTGTAACAGCTGTCACAAATGACATTATTACTGCCTTGGACCACAAAAAATCATGCGCCGCTCTTTTCATTGATTTATCCAAGGCATTTGATACTGTTGATCACAATCTCTTATTACAAAGGCTGTGTACTTTGGGCTTCAGTGACTCTGTATTGGCCTGGTTTGATGACTACTTAACTAGGAGAACACAGTGTGTCTCCTTAGAGCAGAGGTGGGACCAAGTCACTGTTTGGCAAGTCACAAGTAAGTCCCAAGTCTTAGCAGTCAAGTCCAAGTCAAGTCCCAAGTAAATACAGAGAAGGGCAAGTCGAGTCCAAGTCCAAGTCACATCAAAGCCAAGTCGAGTCCAAGTCCAAGTCCCAATCTTTTTCAAGTCCTGAACAAGTCATCAGGTACTCTTCACTTAATAATGCCATTATTAGACTATCGATCATAATTTTAGCACTTCCATCTAATCCACAGTATTTTTTGTTTATAAATACAGATTAAAATATGTTCAATGTTTCTGTCTTGTAATCTTTTACGACATATGCATGCGCATACCTGTGTAATCTGTAAACGGATAGCTACATAACACTCAGCACAGCTGCAAATATATATATTGTTTTTCCAAATTGCGGAGCCCACTGTAAGGATGAGTAATAATTTGACTGATGGCAGTTCACTGCGCTAGGCCACAGATTTGCCTGCAAACAATTTATTAGGCTGTCTGGCAGTGGCGACTCATAAGGGAAGCCAAGGTCAACACTTTTATATTATTTAAAAGATAATAATGACAGTAATTTTGTTTTAAAGTATTCATTTCTTAAGAAATACTACACATTTGATGCTGTTTATCTCATTTGTAAATGGTGCACTGTCACTTTAAGCCCATTGTGTCACACGTTCTCATAATGATCCTTTTTTTACCAGCTCCGTTCAAATATAGCCTATGGCTAGTCCACAAACTCAAACATTGTTTGTGCCACATGTATAGCACAATATTAACAACGATAAGCATGATATTAAGTTGGCACAAACATGATATTAAGTTGGCACTTTTGATATTAAGTTGGAAAGAGAAGCATGTATGACATGATGCTTGCTTGACATTTTCTGTTTGCAATTAAAAGTGAATTATGAGCCTGGTAGCCAGTAGCCACCTAGCTACAGTAGCTGAGTGAAATGTATTTCAATCGGCATATCATGTGCTTCATGTAAATAAATTATTGAATACTTCAAGACTATTAAGACCAGTTCCATTACACAAGGCAAAGACAACTCTTCATAATATTCTTGTCCACTTTCCAAATCACAGTGAGTGCAGCTATGTCATAGTGACCTGGATCTCATAGTTTATAACAGTACAGTAGGCTAGTGAGAACCGGATAATTCACAATCTCCTCTAATCTCGTATTTGTTGCCTTCACGATTTCCTTTTATATGTTTCTTATATTTAAAAGAAGATATCAATCATCATCAACAATGACAAGCCAGCTGGAACCTACTCATTTTCTCTCCCTCTCGTGCGTGCTTGGATGCGTTCTCAATTAAATGCAGTAGGCTAGCATAAGTTCAAGTTGGATCTTAATGGAGAGGACTCGAAAAGTATCAACTTTATGTAACATGCTGTTGGTGCTTTTTGACATTAAACGTTCTCTAACAAGAGTGCAAATCAGTTTGCAGTAAAGCTACTAGTGATTGGCTAAATGTTGGTCCTTCCTCTGTCTCTTGGTGCCCTACACACAGTGCGTAACGCGTGTGGGGGTAGCGGCAGTACTGTACTGTGCTCTGGCCGCTTGTCTCCGCTATCTTTTTTTTATTTTTTTTAGTCGCGGGAAAGCGTCTGTGGGGTGACTGGTCCATGATCAGGAAATTTAGTTTTTGATTCGAGACATGTCAAGTCATCACAAGTCAAAGAGGCAAAGTCCGAGTCAAGTCTCAAGTGAATAGTATTCAAGTCCAAGTCGAGTCGCAAGTCATGCCGAATTTTATCAAGTCAAGTCTGAAGTCATTAAAATCATGACTCGAGTCTGACTCGAGTCCAAGTCATGTGACTCGAGTCCACATGTCTGCCTTAGAGGATTGTCACTCTGTATATCTGGGAGTAAAGACTGGTGTCCCACAAGGGTCAATCTTAGGTCCTATTTTGTTTACTCTGTATATAAATAACATAGGTTTGGGTTTAGACCCGGCCAAGGTACACCTTTATGCAGATGATACAATCGTTTATGCTTATTGCTCCCTCAATACAAGAGGCAATGGATACCCTACAGGCTGCATTTGATTCACTACAAATGTCTTTAGTCAAGTTAAAACTGGTATTAAATGCGAAAAAAACAAAATATATGACTTTCACACGGGCACGGTCAATTTCTGACTGTACAATACTGTCACTGGATGGCACTCAAATAGAAAGGGTAACCTCATATAAATACCTTGGCATCTGGCTTGATGACAAGTTATCTTTTGATGAATGCTATATGAAAAGGTTCAATGGACTTCACTGCATCTAAGAAGAAAAATCCATATTTTAATCTTTATAGCAAAGGCCCTAATGGGCAAACTTCCCAGTTATATTTGTAATCTTTTGTCATTTTGCCCTTCTACATACAACACCCGTTCCTCAAACAAGCTCCTCCTACAGTCTTCAACTTCCCGAACTAAACTTGGAAAATCTGCCTTTTCATCCTTTGCACCACATGCATGGAATGAGCTACAACACACACTTAACATGGACTCCTTACCCTCCTTAAATGTTTTTAAAAGTATTTTAAAACTTGCTTACACTGAGCAGTGTCACTGCTTCTAGTGTTCTATTTTTATATTATTCTTTGTTGTCTCTGACTTTGTGTCTTCTGTGTTAGTGTGCTGTTGTTGTTAGTGTGCTTTGTTGTCTTTGATTCTGTGTCCTCTGTGTTAGTGTGCTGTTGATGTCTCTGCTCTGTACCCATGTCCCATGTTGTATTTTCTTTGTCTTTAAAAAAAAAAATAATAATAATAATAATTGCTGCCATCTTGACCAGGCAGAAGAGACATTGTGTCTCAATGGGACCTTCCTGGTAAAATAAAGGTTTAAAAACTGAACATTTCATTTCACAGCTCTAACATTACGGAAAAAATATCGGGATATATATCGTATATCGATATTCAACCTAAATATATCGGAATATGACTTTTGCTCCATATCGCCCAGCCCTACCCTGTATATTACTGTGCTGCCTTCAAGTTAATTAAAACCCCTTAACTGCATTTTGGACTCAGTGGCGTTCTTACCGACGCACCAGGAAGACACCATACTATCCAACCAGCACCTATACAGTCCACCCACCTAATCACCTAATACCATAGACTGTATATATAGAACTGGACAGTGTGGCTGCGTTCTGCAGTGTTCTATGGAATTGAAGCCACCGAGGCGACGCCATCTTGGAAAATTTGGAGCCAATTTGAAGTGCGACTGCGCAGCAAAAGTTGAAGCATGCGCAGTGAAGAGGAGTCGCGGTCAGGCACGCCCACTCAGTTGCCACTCAGCGAGTTAAACACGCCCCTTGTCAAGTGAAACCCGCCCCCTTCTCCTTTCCACAACGCAGGTCGACTCGGCGCCGAAGGCTAGCTGGCTGGATGAATTTTGCGGCTGTGAGTTAGCTAAGTAAACAGTACAAACAACAATCGGTTTGTTCTTGTCTGGTAAGTGTTGCGTATCAACTGAAAAGTTTTTTTTGTGAGATGATGATGCTTTTTAAATGGGTTTACTGTGTAGTCCTGTGTATCACGTAGACTATACCACGGTCATTTAACTGACTTGGTATTTAAGTCAGAGGCTATTGCTTAGTATTTAACTGTAGCCTACACAAAGATGTAGACGTTACAAGAATATTAATATCAGAATAATTATTGGTTGATACTAAATCAATATTGAATGTTTTTTTAAATTTCTTTTGTGTGATATATCATTCAGAATGCTGCAACATGACTGGTCTTCAATCAGCCAAAGAGGACACATCGTAACTCCTCTCCTAGTTACTCTCCATTGGCTCCCTATAGTAGCCAGAATTAAATTTAAATCTCTCACTTTGGCCTATAGGACACTGACTGGATCTGCTCCTTGTTATTTTAATTCAATGATTAAGATATACATCCCCAACCGCCACTGCGGTCTTCTGATGAGCGTCTGTTGTGTCGACCAGTCTTAAACGCTAGGTCAAATTCAAGACTCTTTTCCTCAGTGGTTCTATGTTGGTGGAATGAGTTGCCCAGTGCTCTTCGTTCTTGTGATAGTTTTTGGTCCTTTAAGCACTTCTTATACATTATGGTTTGTATGCAGTAGTACTGTTTTATTTTCATTATAGGCTGTTGATTAATTTGACATAGTTTATTATTGATATTCTCCTTAATGTAGTCTTACCATGTTATTGTTATTATATTATTGATTGAATGGGCATTATTATTTATTATTGCTTTCCCCCCTCATTTTCATTGTTTATTTCATTAGGCTATTGATTGATCCCTGTTTTAAGTATTATATTGTTTTGTATTTGTTAAGGGTAACCATAACCATCATCATCATAATGTGGTATTTTCTTATGCACTTTAAACAAAGAATAAAATGTTTCTTTAAACGTAGTACCACTTTAAACACATCACACACTAAACAGCAAAGTAGCTTCCTGATTATGTGTAAAATGTTTACAGAGTATCCTGATGTAGTAGGTCCATGTTCTCATATTTTTACAGCTGACATGAAGGCTGCAATATTACATTTTTGATTTATAATGGAGCACCCTTTCTGGTGAAAGACTAGCAAGCCTGTGGTAGAGGCATACGATTACAGACATATTAAGAGAGCCTATCAATGAGTTGTCACAGTTTTCCATTTAGACGTATTATTTTGAAATGATGTACGTCTACGGGAGGATTTACACATCACTGGCAAGACCTGATCAAACCATACCAATGCAAAATGCTTCTCCAGCAGTGCAATCGCAGGTAACAACGATACTTTAACGCATTTTGAGATAACGCTGTTCTGAGCATACTAAGCAAATTGGCCATTTGTAACTTTGAATCCCTCCTCACGTTAAGCTATGGTCCAATAATGTGTTCACTAAAACACAAGTAACGTTATTTGTCGGGCTGATTCATAAATGGGCATACCGAGGTTGTCGACCTAGCAGGCTAGGTGCCGTTTATTGCCATTCGCAAAACTATGCAAGAGTTAACATTAATGAAACTTAACATTGCCTTCTCCAGTGACTTAAGTGTATTCAAATGAAGTTGCAACGATGATGGCGGCAATCACTGGTTACGTTAAACCATTTGAAACAAGTAGGACTGTAAATGATGGTGACTGGCTAATGTCACTTCGGATCAATATAGCAGAGCCCTTTTACTTTACCTATCAACTGGCTAATGCTAGAATGATTTAGCATGCTACGAGCTAATATACTTAGCATCTACGAAAGAACAGCACATATCCTTTTTCACAAAGAATCTGTCACAACTAACAATGATGTCTCTTACAAACAACTACACAATGTATGACTATCAATATGTATTTAGTCATACTGTGATAAGATATAGCCTAATGATAATAACAGCAACACTTATTTAGGTTAGATTATGTGTCGAAATCAGGTGTCGTTAAAATAAGTGAGCGATGACGTGGTAGTGTCTGCAGCCTAGACGGTAAAACATAATGGACAAAGTGTTGTGTCTGCAGCCAGCCAGCTGTCAATCATACTGTAGGTGTAAACACGCCCTTTTTAGATTTGTTAATATAACATTAAAAAAAATAATTTCAGCGAGAAAAGAAAAATTGTGTGTATTGAAGCATCTTGAAAACTATTTTTTCGAATAAAAAGTTGTTGATACAAAAATAGTTTTAGGTGAGAAAAGTGACACGGAAAGTTGGCTACTTGGCCATTGAAATACATGGGGATGGGCGGAGTTACACATTGTACTGCAGCCAGCCACCAGGGGGCTCTGGACTAACGCTCGCATCACTCTTAACAGACGGCACACTGTCCAGTTCTATATACAGTCTATGCCTAATACCTAAAACCTCCTTGTGGGTGTGAGTGTGGGTGTGGGTGTGGGTGTGAGTGTAAATGTGTGTGAGTGTGATTGTAAATGTGAGTGTGAGTGTAAGTGTGTGTGTGTGAGTGGGTGTGGGTGTGTGTGTGAGTGTGTGTGTGTGTGTGTGTGTGGGCGCAAGCGAAGCTGCTGCCCGACGTGAGGTCCTGGGTGGAGCTGGAGCGTGTGCTGGAGACCAACATGGCCGACATGCGGCGGGAGGTGCGGAGGCACACGCTGACCTCTGACCTGCAGCTGCGGGAGCGCCTACGCGTGGAGGAGCGCTGGGCCGAGGGCCACCGGCTACACCGGGCCTGCCCCCGTGGCTCCGTCGCCTCGGCAACGCTCTCAAAGGCCTCATAGGCCTGGTGAAGAGGAGGCCAAAGAGCGGCAGGACGCAACCGGACAATATCACCGCAGCATCATCATCATCAGCAGCAGCGGAACGGAGTGGACATAGTGCCAGAGTGGACATTATATAGTAACAGAGTGGACATTATATAGTAACGGAGTGGACATAGTAATGGAGTGGACATTATATAGTAACGGAGTGGACATTATATAGTAACGGAGTGGACATTATATAGCAACGGAGTGGACATAGTAATGGAGTGGACATTAATAGTAACGGAGTGGACATTATATAGTAACGGAGTGGACATTATATAGTAACAGAGTGGACATTATATAGTAACGGAGTGGACATAGTAACGGAGTGGACATTATATATTAACGGAGTGGACATTATATAGTAACGGAGTGGACATTAATAGTAACAGAGTGGACATTATATAGTAACAGAGTGGACATTATATAGTAACGGAGTGGACATTATATAGTAACGGAGTGGACATAGTGCCAGAGTGGACATTATATAGTAACGGAGTGGACATAGTAACGGAGTGGACATTATATAGTAACGGAGTGGACATAGTAACGGAGTGGACATTATATATTAACGGAGTGGATATTATATAGTAACGGAGTGGACATTAATAGTAACAGAGTGGACATTATATAGTAACAGAGTGGACATTATATAGTAACGGAGTGGACATTAATAGTAACAGAGTGGACATTATATAGTAACAGAGTGGACATTATATAGTAACGGAGTGGACATAGTAACGGAGTGAACATTATATAGTAACGGAGTGGACATAGTAACAGAGTGGACATTATATAGTAACGGAGTGGACATAGTAATGGAGTGGACATTAATAGTAAATGGAGTGGACATTATATAGTAACGGAGTGGACATAGTAACGGAGTGGACATTATATAGTAACGGAGTGGACATAGTAACGGAGTGTTCATTATATATTAACGGAGTGGACATTATATAGTAATGGAGTGGACATTATATAGTAACGGAGTGGACATTATATAGTAACGGAGTGGACATTATATAGTAATGGAGTGGACATTAATAGTAACAGAGTGGACATTATATAGTAACAGAGTGGACATTATATAGTAACGGAGTGGACATAGTAACGGAGTGAACATTATATAGTAACGGAGTGGACATAGTAACGGAGTGGACATTATATAGTAACGGAGTGGACATTATATAGTAACGGAGTGGACATAGTAATGGAGTGGACATTAATAGTAATGGAGTGGACATTATATAGTAACGGAGTGGACATTATATAGTAACGGAGTGGACATAGTAATGGAGTGGACATTAATAGTAAATGGAGTGGACATTATATAGTAACGGAGTGGACATTATATAGTAACGGAGTGGACATTATATACAGTGGGCATCGCTTTCAAATGACCACTTCATTCGCGCATTACGCGGCGTGAAGCTGCGTGAAGCTTTAGTACCACTTTCAGCCACTGTGCGTCGCTCTGCCACTGTACATCGCTCTGCCTGCCGTCCCTTACATAATTGTTGCCGAGAGTAATCCCAGCCTACGAATTCAATAACAAAATAAATCATGCATAATTAAACATTACCTCGATTTAGGCTACTTGGGTATGGCTTAAGGCTTGACTACACGAAAATCGAAATCGAAATTTGCTGTCTACATTATTGTCAGTGTTGGAGTTAACGCAACTACGCAAATCAAAACAGTGGTGTGATAATTGAGCCAGTAGAGAAATAACTGTTCAGAATTAATCTGTAGCCTTGGGTAGGCTTCTGCAGAAAACAATGTTGTTGCCGATTTAATACTATCTGGCGACGTTTTTAACAGGCTACGCAATAGAGGCTTAGACAACTATGACCCACGTTTTGGTTTCGTAAATTAATTTGCCCTACTTCTTGACTGCAATGTAGTCAATTGACTGCTTGACATGTCATTTTTATTTTTCTGTACAATAAACAATTACATCTGCTTTATGCCGCAGAATTACATTCATATTTGGCTGACTGCAGACGCGCCACTTCCCTCCCCATATTCCAAGATTAAGATAGTATGAAGTGCTTTTTGTATAGGCTACTATCATAAAAAATAGTTAAAACGAATAGCTATTTGCAATTTGACAAAACACTGGTCCTCATTTTGCGAATGCGAGGACGATATGAGCCTGTTGCATTTAGTTAGATGTCCGAGTCACGCATAATGTTTGAAAACCACTGGCTCGTAATCACAATAATTTAACACACGACAGTTGGATAACCTACTTCATCATGTCCCCATGCCTACATTTTTGTGAGTAGCATAGAGATCGTTAAAAACAATAAAGTATGGCTCTCCGTTTGGGACATCGAAAACTTATATTTTTAATAGACTACCGTCGAAGATGCTGACTTGCAAAAGCCTCGGGATAACACGTTATCTCCACTATCATCAGTCATGCCCCTTGATCAGTGGGGAATGAAATAAAAGTTTGATAACCACTGGTTTAACAAGTTACCTACAGTCCAGAACACAGAATCTGTTGCAATATTCTGATGATCGGCGATGATATCGGCAAATGTTTGTTTTCCAAAGTAAGAATTTCACTTCACCATGCACCTTCGACAATACCTGGCCTACCTGGTATCATTACAAACATTATTCTGTGTCCTAAAACGGGCATATTTTATGGCATTGTGTCATGTAAGTTCGTTGCAAAATCTAGAGAAATGTGTGAGGTGGTCAGCGGGGGACAATTGAGACACACATTGGATTGTGTTATTACTTGAACATTCCACACTATCCACAGCTGTGGTAGGCCTATCAGGGGCAGGAGGATTACTGTCAGCGCAGGCTTTATATAAAATTCTTCAACAGAAGGCCTCGAATGTTGTCTTGTTTGTGGAGCGCTTTGCTTCGCTTCTGTAATTTCGGCTTCATTGAAAATGAGGGTTTCCCTCAATGACCCTCCGAGAATAAATAAAGGTTGAATGAATGAATGAATGCAGGCTTGCCAAAAATAAAGGCATGTGGTTTGCGCAGCCTACAGTAAATAACAGACCCGCCAGAATGTGCATTATGCTGCTTTTTTACGAGCAATATGTTTTTGGTACCCTACGCACACTGCATGTTCTTAAATAACAATGATCATCAGTAATATTCGACCATTAATTTGGGTAAATGGGCAAGCGTGACCACCTTGATTGGCTGATGATTGTAACGCGGGCATGATTCCAAACACCTCCCTTACGATGATGAGTGACAGGTCTCAGAATGCGTGCGCTACACAAGGACGGAAGATGATGAATAACTGGGGCCGTAGGCTATTCACAAAGGCTTTTATCTTACTACTAGGAGTAGGCTACTCCTAAATCGCACTTAAAGATTTTAGATTGGAGTTTTCTCTTAAAAGTTATTCACAAAGCCTTTCAGACAACTCCTAAACTAGGAGTGAGTCTTCGTGGCTATGGGTGACGTCATTACTCATGCACGAGCTTGACTGAAGTGACCACCTTGATTGGCTGACGATTGTAACGCGGGAATTCCAAACACCTCTCTTCCGGACAGGTGACAGGTCGGAGAATGAGTGCGCTACACAAGTAGTGCAAAGGACGGAAGATGATTAATAACTGAATAAAAAGGCCTAGCCTAAATGAATAAAGAGTACGGCAAAACAAATAGCTTAGTAGCCTAATGAAACATAGGCCTATGGATTGATGCAGTAGCCTACCTTTGCAACATTATTAAATGAATCTGTCACCATATCCCTAGGCTACGTTTGCAAAGAGGAGAACATTTTAATTTGATTCACAATGAAACGTTACATTTCATTTACATGTTAACAATGAGTACTTTTGGTTGTTCTTGGTAGCATTATTGCATCCCTTTTATGAATGCAAAATTGTTACCTCGCGATTGGAAGCTCCTGTTGCGCATAGGCTATTTCAAAACATCGCAACGTAAAATGCCACAAAAAGCTGTTTATGAATAGGTCTTAGTGAGTTAGGAGTCCTCTCGACTTAAGCTGTCCCAGACTTAGGTGCTACTTTTAGGTCTAAAATGCTTCGTGAATTACTTTTTGTGAAAAAATTAGGAGTCCTAAAGTTAGGAGTGACACGCCCATTATTTTTAGGAGTTGCTCCTAAATTCGCCAGTTAGGAGCTACTTTTAGCCTTAAAATTCTTTGTGAATATGGCCCCTGAATAAAAAGGCCTAGCCTAAATGAATCAAGGCAAAACAAATAGCCTAGTAGCCCATTGAAACATACGGATTGATGTAGTATCTTTGTAACATTATTAAATTATTCTGTTACTAGTTTTGGTTGTTGTTGGCGGCGTTATTGCATGTTAGTTATGCCTACAATGCAAAATTGCTTCCTCGCGACTGGAAGCTCCTGTAGCTGCATAGGATTTCAAAACCGCAGGTTTGTGAATAGGTCTGTGAGTAAGGAGTCCTCTTGACTTCTTTTAAGCTGTCAGAGGTGGGAAGGTGTGATTTTTTGGGGGCAGGGCCGGATTAACTGGGCACAATTGTCTGATGGCCCCCTTCCCCCCAGCCAACGTGAATCGGGTGGTTAGTTAATAGGCCTATCGTGAAGATTTTTCCTGCCATCTAAGGCAGGAGCGCATCTGTGAGGCCAAGCCTCACCAAGTAGCTTGTTTGTTTACAACTAACATTCCATTTAATTAAACTGCTTTATAGGCTATGCCAAAATAGTTTTCAACATTTTGAATATTAGTGTCGGGTGAATTGAAATGTTCTCAAAGTAGCCTTATGGCTGAAAGCTGCTTGGGACCCCCCCCGTCAAGCAATATAACCATACAAACGCGCTTCCTGCACTCATTGTTTCAAAAGGAGTAATTTTGGCTTTGTCACAACTGAAGAGCTGTGGACGGCACGGCACGGTATGCCCAATGAAAATAAATTAACGCAACGCAACACAACACAACACAGATCCCGCTTCTCTCGCGTCAGTCACTGACATGAACGAAACACAGAACCCGCTTCTCTCACGGCAGTCACTGACAGTAACCTAGAATAAATGCATGGGGAAAAACACTTCCCCATGACAAAGACATCGTAAAACACTGAAAGTTAATATTTTGTCACTAGCAACATTCATCTGTCCTTTGTCAAATGTATTATGTTCCAAATACCCTATGCGTAATTCTGCTTCATAAAGTTGAACAAATACATTTGCTTATTTCACAGAAAAATATAAATAGCCAGTCAGTGCAGAGTTGGTAAGTTATGGTAGGCCAACTTGCAGTGAACATACAAACAGGGGAAATTATTTCTCTTGCAGCTGAGTAGCCTCAGGTGCGCACGTAGACATAAGGCCGAACATGCAAGCGCCAATGAATCGTGCTCTCACGACAATCGCGCCGTTAAACTTAAATAGGTTAACATCACTCTAAGTTCGCCTTCAAGCAAGGAAAACGATGATTTGAAGACATCTGTTTCATTGGAAGGGCAAGGGGTAGCAACAGGGCAACACAGAGACAGGCCCGATGGCAGGGCTGTTATGAGAGTATTAAAATATGGGATATTCTACGGGAAAACATTAAAACGGCAAGACAGCGGGGAAAGTTAAAATACGTGATAAACACGGAAACAGTTGGCATGCATTGTTTCGGTCCCCGTGCACAGGGATTATTTATCATACTATTAATCACATATGATTATTTGTGAAATTGTGCAAACAGGCGCAACACATTTGAAAAGGAAGGACTGGTAGCATGCAAGCTCACGGGAAAGATTGATTTAAGAACGTTATCACAAAGTGTGTGGCTGTGGCGCGGGCGGAAGACAATTGGCAGGGGAGGGTCATGTCTTTTTTAACAATTCTGTCGGAGGGTCATTGAACAATTTCTAGCAGGCAAGAGAGGGTCATGCAACTTCCAACTGAAGCACTCAAAATTCCTCCGGTGGCCCCTTCAATAAATAACGATCAGTCCCTAGATTGCTGCTGGGCTATATGTCTTGGTTCTGTTAACAACTCATTGTCAAACGCATAGCCTATCTCGCGGTTGCATCCATAACAAACAAACATGCAATGTGAACGTCTGGGATTGGGGAGAGCACTAAATGCTCTACTGAATAAGCACGAAGTCAAACCTTTAAATGAAAAACACTCTTTAATTCTCCAAAAAAATAAACCGCTAATGAAGTAAACTTGTGACCATCAAAAATCGTTTATCGCTCGTAACTCCATGATACCAGGACGTAACAGGAAGGCATTTGGCTGAGCAACGGAGGTTAATATGCTCCATGTTTTGTCCAAATGATAACTGTCTATCATCGTTGCACTCGGAGAAAACCGGAATGTTTCATTCGTCCCCGTTTCAATCGTCCCGGTTGTACCTACTCAAAACGCAGATAGAACCTTATTATTCTAAGGTAGCGAAATAGCGTTCAGCATGATTCATGCCCAATTAATTCCCCCTGTTAAAGTGTTCGCCTTTGTAGTTTGGTTTCGTGATATAGCCTATGATAAACGGCTTATGGCCAAATATGTGAAAACGTTAAAATACAGTAGGCGATAAACCCGGAAAAAGTTGACAGTGATTTTTTCATAATCACTTTGGAGGGTCATAGAAAAATGTAGTATTGCTGGCGAGGGAGGGTCACGTCTTTTTGGACTAATGCTCCCAAAACTCCTCCGGTAGCCCCTTAAATAAATAACGAACAGTCCCTAATGAAGTAAACTTGTGACCATCAAAAATCGTTTATCGCCTGTAACTCCGTGATAACAGGACGTAACAGGAAGGCATTTGGCTGAGCAACGGAGGTTAATACTCTATATTTTGTCCAAATGATGTCTGTCTATCATCGTTGCACTCGGAGAAAACCAGAATGTTTAATTTGTCCTGCGTCTCTACGGCTGCAAAAGTGAAGTCTGTGTAGGGTTTTCCAGGCTCCATTTCTTTTTACGAGACACCCTGCTCACTTGAGCCATCTACCGGTTGTTTGGGTTGTTGCAGAGTCTCACTGGAAAAATACAAATTAAAGTCGCGTGATACCGCGTGATCCCACGCGCGGACCGCGAGTGAAGCTGGCCAAATCGAAGCACTGCCCACTGTAGTAATGGAGTGGACATTAATAGTAACGGAGTGGACATTATATAGTAACGGAGTGGACATTATATAGTAATGGAGTGGACATTAATAGTAACAGAGTGGACATTATATAGTAACGGAGTGGACATTATATAGTAACAGAGTGGATATTATATAGTAACGGAGTGGACATTATATAGTAACGGAGTGGACATAGTAACGGAGTGGACATTATATAGTAACGGAGTGGACATTATATAGTAACGGAGTGGACATAGTAACGGAGTGGACATTATATAGTAACGGAGTGGACATTATATAGTAACGGAGTGGACATAGTAACGGAGTGGACATTATATAGTAACGGAGTGGACATAGTAACGGAGTGGACATTATATAGTAACGGAGTGGATATTATATAGTAACGGAGTGGACATAGTAACGGAGTGGATATTATATAGTAACGGAGTGGATATTATATAGTAACGGAGTGGACATAGTAACGGAGTGGACATTATATAGTAACGGAGTGGATATTATATAGTAACGGAGTGGACATAGTAACGGAGTGGATATTATATATTAACGGAGTGGACATAGTAACGGAGTGGACATTATATAGTAACAGAGTGGACATTATATAGCAGTGGCGGTTGCTGCTCTTCAAAATAGGGGAAGCTCTGATAAAATTGGTCAATTATTAAATTAATATTACAGTATTAAGGTGCTGTATTGTTCTTTGAGAGCAAAAATTATCTCAAAACCCAGAATAGACCAAACAGTATACGTTAGAGTTATTGGGCTCTATTTTAATGGTCTGAAACGGAAATCTAAAATGGGGTGGTCTGAAGTAGCTACATTAAATGATGTTTTATAAACAAAGTTCGGGTGGAGCCTTCGGGATGATTGACAGCAATTAACTCACCCACTGCCGCTGCAGGGTAGGCCTATTTAAGCCGACCTCCTTTTCCATACGTCACACGCTCCGACGTTCGCGAAATCATTCAGTCTGCGTATCGTTCGCATTGACAAGACAGCTCTCATGGAACTGGAAATCCACCCAGCGCCAGCAAGGCGTTGACCCTACCCACTGGACAGTGGCTCGCATCCGCAGCACTCTCCATTCCCGCGGCATCGCGATGCCGCATGTCGGATAGGAAGTTCCATCTCCTCCGCCTTCTAACGCAGTCGGATAACCCGGTCTTTTCGCCCTCCCGCTCCCTCACTTTGTTTTCCTCCCCAGACCAGGAAGCAAGCTGCTCCTTCTGGCATCCCGACGCGGTTCCTTCCGCCGGCCATTCAGCCGGACGAAGCACACACCACCAGCCACCTCGCGAACCGGGCACGCCGACAGCACTTTCCGGCACCACACGCTTCAGAGCGTATCATTCCGCTGCTTCAGCCACAGCCACTGCCACGTCAGCGGCTCAGGCCCATTCCCGCCGGATCTCCGCCGTATTTCCGGGTCCAGCCCCACTTTTCCAGACGGCCCCGGTAGCGACAGCGTCGCTACTCCCCCCCCCCCACTCCTTCTTTCCCTCCCCCATCCACCTCCCCTAGCCAGGACTCGGTCCAGGCCTGCCCCACCTCCAGTCGTTCCGACGACTGCTCCCTCCCTCCCCCCTCTCCCCCTCCCCTTTCCATCCCGGGAGCCACGTCTGTACAGCACGCCTCAACTCACGAAGCGTCAGCTCGAAGAGTCACCTCACTAGCTCCCCATCTCTCTTATGAGTTAGCGAGCACCTGGTCTTAGTCGGCGCCGATAGCGACAGCGTCGCTACTCCCCCCTAACCCTCTTTCCTTCCCCGTCCCACTTCCCGCGACCCTGTCCCAGGTTGCTCCCCTTCCGGTCGCGTCAGCGACCGCTCCCTCCCTCCCCCCTCTTCTCCCTTCCCATCTCTTCCCCGGCTCCGCGCTAGACCAGCCCGCAGCAGCGGGTCATCAGCACTCCGCGAGTGCTTCGGACCACGACGTCCCGTTCCGGCAGCAAAACTATTCTTTAGCCACAGCACAGGCCCTGCCACCGCCTCCTCACGCTGCAGCATTCGAACCACCACCCGTCACAGCGCCCACCAGGAACCTCATCTTGTCAGGTGCAGACGTAGACCTTTCTACCATTCTTCCCTCCCTACCTATTCCCTCTCATAACCGGGATCTAGTTTGCGGCGAACTGGTTTTTCTCTAAAAAAAAAAAAAAAAAAAAAAGATTCTGGCCCAGCATCAAAAAACCCTGTCATTTCCCGAGTTCACCATAGCTTTTGCCAACTACACAGAAGTCGTCTGTTTCGTGTTCTCCAGTCGACGCAGATGACTAAGCTAAATGACTACCCGGCCATCATCGCCGGCCTAGCCGTATCCTACGGTGGAGCTCATTTTCATACGTAGGCTACCACCGGCTGTTTTCAGCAAAATGCGCTGCCAGAGTCGGCCTCTGGAACTAAAACCCCTACTGGGGCGCGCTCGATATGGAGCTCCATAACCGCGTTTTCCTAGGACTTAAGCCATCTTGTCCCCTCTGCAATAGCCCCAGTCACGGCGCGGCCGAGTGTCCACTAGTCAACCCCGACCATCAATTCCCCAGCACCAGCTCCACAGCCCCTAAATCCTCTTCCTATGTTCCCCGCATCCCCGATGCTACGGCAGGAGAAGCCAGGGAAGAGGACGAGCGTTCCTGGAAAGGTCGAGAAAATCTGCCGAAGATTTAACTTCGCTCAGTGTCGCCAGTCCTCCTGCCGTTACCTCCACGTTTGCAGCTACTGCGCAGGCGCCCATGCCAAGTCAGTCTGTTCCGCACTCAAGAACATATATAAAAAGTTTAAAAAAGTATCTCTCTACTCCAATCATTGTTTCTGCTCTCCATTCAGAACTTCAGTCCAATCCAAATAGGGGATTTTGCGATTATTTGACTTCAGGGTTGAAGCACGGGTTCCATCCAGGTGTTTTAGCAAGACCTACAGAGTCTTTCGTTTGTAAAAACCTACAATCTGCCGTCAAAGATCCGGAGGTAGTCACCTCACTCCTAAGCAAAGAGGTCGAATCTGGTTTTACGATCGGTCCGTTCACCATGCCTCCATTCCCAGTCTACAGGATCAACCCCATAGGCGTAGCTACGCGCAAATACTCAGGAAAAAAGAGACTTATCATCGACCTCTCAGCTCCGCACAATAGTACCACTCCCAGCATTAACAGTCTGATTCCACTAGAAGAGTTCTCGCTGCACTACCACTCTGTCGATGACGCTATCGCTCTGATCAAAAAGGCAGGTAGACGTTGCTGGCTAGCTAAAGCGGACATCACCTCAGCCTTCAAAGTCATGCCCATTGATCTCGAATTCTGGAGTCAAATGGCATAGGAGATACTATTTTGCAGTTCGCCTCACCTTTGGCTGCCGCAGCAGTCCCAAAATTTTCGATACGCTATCAGAAGCCCTGTGCTGGATTCTCCTAAATAACTATAAGCTCCCATTTCTCGTTCATCTTCTGGACGACTTTCTAGTAGTTATCCCCCATTCCTACCCACCGGCCCTAGGCATCTCTACGCTAACTGACGTATTCAACAAACTGGGAGTCCCACTCTCAGAAGAGAAAACGTGCGGTCCCTTATCCAGACTCGAATTCCTCGGCATCATTTTAGATACCGAAGAATTCTCTTCATCTCTCCCCAAAGAGAAAAAAGACAGAATCTCTTTACTGTTGAACGAGTTTATAACCTCACCATCTCACACCAAACAAGAAGTTCTCTCCCTTCTAGGCCACCTCAATTTCGCCATGCGAATCATTCCCCAGGGCCGCCCTTTCATCTCGCATCTCCTAAACTGCGCCTCAGCATCCCCATCTCTCGAAGACGTAGTATATCTAGATGCCCAGTGCCTGGCCGATCTCAAACTCTGGAGGATGTTTTTAGACGAATGGAATGGTTTGTGCATGTTCTACGACGACTGCCAATCATATCCAGAAGACCTCCAGCTGTACACAGACGCAGCCCCCTCAATAGGCTTCGGAGGCTTTTTCAAAGGGCGCTGGTTTGCATCCCCTTGGCCACTAGAGTTCAGAGCGCTAATAACGGAAACGAATCGTCAGCCGTGTTCGAACTCTACCCCGTAGTCATTGCGGCCCTACTCTGGGGGAAGGAGTGGACCTCCAAGAGCGTGCTAATCCACAGCGACAACGAAGCCGTAGTGCACGTCATAAATAACTCGCGCTCAAAATCGCCTGCGCTTTCCCCTCTTATTAGGCGTCTAATCTGGATAGCAGCCAGCTACCAGTTCATCATAAGAGCCGCGCACGTCCCCGGTTGCCACAATGAAATTGCTGACTCTCTTTCTCGTCTTAATTTCCAGAGATTCAGAAGCTTGGCTCCAGAGGCGGACCCGTACCCTACTCCACTCCCCAGCTTTTCGGAGACCATCTTCCTATAAACCACCCCCTCAGTTATCTTCAGCCCATCACGGCCGACCTAGCCCTCCAAGCCCTCGCACCCAGGACCATGCAGTCCTACTGGACTGCTTGGTCGTGCTTCAAACAGTTCCATGCAAAGCACTCACTACCATTTCCCAGTTTCGATGCAGTCACCATATTATCATTTATCACCTACGCCCACACTTCACTCGGGATCAAAGTCTCTTCCATTAGAGTCTACCTAGCTGGCATTCATTTCTTCTACAAACGCCCCCACGGCTCCGAATGCCCCTTCTCCGACACCAGGATAGGCTTGTTAATTAAAGGTATCCGTAGGCAACATCCAGTCCCCCAAGACTCCCGCCTTCCCATTACCTCAAGCATTCTCGCCACCTGCCTCGCTACCCTTCGCAAAGGGTTCATGTCACCGCATTCCGATTCCACCATCTCCGTTATGTTTCTACTGGCCTTTTTGGGCTGCTGAGATGTAGCGAGTTTACATGCCCTTCGTCTCTCTTCGTTCCCGATGTCCACCCGTGCATCGCAGATCTAGAGCAGCTAGACCAAGACACCATTCGATTTACCATCAAACAGAGTAAAACCGATCAGTCCCGAAAGGACACTCCATATCCATTTAACTCCGCCTCAGATCTTCAGCCTTTCCAATAACTATCTCACTACATCTCATATCGGTCAGCTCAAGCTTCGTCTACTAGCCCGCCCTTCGTGTCAGACGAAGGGCTACCCATCACTCGCCACAGATTCCAGACACTCTTAAAAACCATTCTAGTCAAATCTGGTTTTCCCGCGGATCGCTACTCCGCACACTCCTTCAGGATAGGAGCTGCCACAACAGCTGCGCTCAACGGCTTATCGGAGCAACAAATTAAAATACTGGGCCGTTGGTCCTCGGATGCCTACCAGTCTTACATCCGCTCCATCTAGCGGATTTACGACTCGCTCAGCAAGCACTTATGTAGTTGGTAGCGGCCTTTCTCTGTGATCTTTTGGGGTGCAAGCGGTCATCGCTCTATCGCGATATCCGCTCCAGGCACTCCAGGACCACGGACAGCTACCTTGCCAAACACGCACTTCTCCCATACATTCTAGTCTAGCTGAAGCAATCATATAGAAGGGCGAACTAGTGAAATGATGTTTTATAAACAAAGTTCGGGTGGAGCCTTCGGGATGATTGACAGCAATTAACTCACCCACTGCCGCTGCAGGGTAGGCCTATTTAAGCCGACCTCCTTTTCCATACGTCACACGCTCCGACGTTCGCGAAATCATCCCCCCTCCTCCCCCTACTCCTCCATTTCACCAATTGCCCTGTTACTCATCCTCCTTACACAGGGGGGTGCAAGCGGTCATCGCTCTATCGCGATATCCGCTCCAGGCACTCCAGGACCACGGACAGCTACCTTGCCAAACACGCACTTCTCCCATACATTCTAGTCTAGCTGAAGCAATCATATAGAAGGGCGAACTAGTGAATCATGGGTGTGGTTTGGGCGTAACGTGCAATAAACCAATCAGAGTGTCATCTCACATTCCCTTTAACAACAGGCACGCTTGTTCCATAGCTGATTGCTATTATGGTGGCGTATTTGCCAGGCGCAGCCAGGAGCGTTCACAGCGCTATAATCACTGTTCAGTTGGGAACAGGTAGCTATTGATTTTTCCTCTTGACAAAATGTAATGCAGAATTGTCACAAAGACATACTTTCCGATGTTTTGGGATCACTCTCACTGAATCACGAGGTTATGAATGCATGGTGATATTTTTGCAATGTACAATGTAATCTAACATACTGTACTCTCCCGTGCTGCCGCTGGGGCATTTGGGTTAAATGGCATCGGCATGCAGTTCAACATCACGTCTCCTTAAGTCATCTAATATTTCCTAATTAATGTCATCAACACATCCGTGATTTGTGAAAATGTGTACGCTAGATTTATGCCTATTTTTTCACATCTTAATGGACACCACATTGATTTCCCTCGAGTGGTAATATTTTTCTTTGAAATTATGTATGGTTTACAGAAATGGGAACTACGATGTATAGATGAGAGGAGCGAAGTGTACGTTGCGCAGCACAGGCGGCCAAGCGAGGGCTCCTTACTATCAGGCAACGCAACAACGAGAAACAGTTCCCAAGTTGACCTAACTTTCAACTCTGCACAGTATTCCATTAACTGCATGACAGTAGGCTATTTACAATATTTTCTGTTAAGTAGAGTTTGTAAACACGTTATCATCAACTTAATGCACGCACAACATTTGTTTGAGCAGGAGAGAGAATAACAATGAATGGATGCAGCAACTACAGAAATTGTAGCCATACTTGCTGCTTTCTTGTACTATCTATGGTTGCTGGTTAACAACACATAAAAGCTGATTTAAACTAATTCACTAACTCAAGACTTCAAGGTCATCATGGATATAAAACGTTTTTTGAAAATAACGAAAGGATGGAGGGAACATAACAAAGCTTGGAGTTATTTCAGATGGGCTACAACAAGGTAGGCAAAATGATGGTGCTTAAAACCTTAGTGCTGGTGATAAAGCGCACGCAATGAACAAAACTAAAGGTTACTTTAGCCTTTATAGGGCTGTATTTAAAGTTGTCCAAATTAATAGGTCATAATTAGGCGTTGTTGTTATGTAAAGATATTGCATGTAGATGTTGTACTATATAGGCTACTAAATTTTTAGGTCACCAATGCAACACATTCATTTATGCAGGCCTGTGTTATGCATGCGCCCTTAAAATAGCATCTGCATTTGCGCCACAGACTTTAGACCAGGAGGACTGGTCTGTGGCGGAATTGTTTTCTGAAACTGCAAAATATCAGTGAACGTTTGCGCCGGAACACGCCCCGTCTTTTCGCTGAACCGCCCCCGTGGGCGCAATCTAATTCCCTAATTTACAGGCATGTACCTGTGGAGGGAAAATTCCAATATGTGTTGACTGCAAAATAGGAAAGACAAAAGCGCGAGTATACAAAGTCAATTGCGCTGGGATGCAAGATAGAGCCCATTGTCTGTCTGTGTGTTTATGTTGTGTGTGTGTGTTTGTGTTTATGTGTGTGTTGTGTGTATGTGTGTGTGTGTGTGTGTTGTGTGAGTGGGCGTAGTGGTTATGAGGATGTGTGCGCAGCAGAGCTGTCACTGTTCTGTTCGTAATGATGTTTTGTTTTCTGCCTTCGCTGCCTCACCTAAATATCATCATCATCATCACTTTAGTGCGCGCTGCCTCACCTATATCATCATCATCATCACTTTAGTACGGGCTGCCTCTCCTAAATATCATCATCATCATCACTTTAGTACGGGCTGCCTCATCTAAATATCATCATCATCATCACTTTAGTACGGGCTGCCTCACCTAAATATCATCATCATCATCATCATCATCACTTTAGTACGGGCTGCCTCACCTAAATATCATCATCATCACTTTATTACGGGCTGCCTCACCTAAATATCATCATCACTTTAATGCGGGCTGCCGGTTCAAGGCCGACTCCTCCTCACCCTGTCCAAGTGTCCCAAAAGTGCTCCCTTATGTGCAGATTGGCACCTTTCATGGCAGCCTCTGCCAACGGAGCATGTACTGTATGCCCTGTAGTGCTTTGGGGAAAAGTGCTGTACAAATGCAGTGCCCTGTAGTGCTTTGGGGAAAAGCGCTCGCTGCACAAATGCATCTAGTAAAGTATCAGTGGTACTCTCAGCGTCATTTTTTATTTTCATACTAAAAATCACCAATAAAATGACCTTCATGTATGCTCTGTGTCTCATCTGTTTCTCAAATGACCTTCATGTATGCTCTGTGTCTCATCTGTTTCTCAAATGAATGATATGTCTACTTGCTTATTAAATATATGGGTCTCACACTAAAGTTGCCTGCGTAGCTTCTTCTACCTACCGGTGTGTGTGTGTGCTTGTAGAAACATAGTAAGTACTGGGTGTGTGTGTGTGCTTGTAGAAATGTAAGTACATGTCAATCATCCTCCACCTGCAACCCTTTGCTCAACACCACCATCTACAGGCCGATTGGTCTAATTATAAATCATATCAGAGCCTCTCTGATACTGATCAATTCCACAGAGGAGAAATTGAAAAACATGACCTTGCTGCACAACAGATAAAACAACTTATCCGTCTGTGTTAAATATTATAAAGTATTAAGAGTCGTCATCGGATCTGCTTCATAGGTGTTTCATTAAACAGAATTAATTGACACCTGCTTGCCAATCAGGAACTGATATTATTCGTTTTCAGGGTATGACAGGTATGCAGGAGTGTGTGGGCGAATAGAAGAGGAATGTATTTCCATACTTTATTCTGTGCTTTGTTAGACTACAATTATTACTGCATTATAATTTGGATCATGACATGTTGATGATGACATAAATGAATGGGGTTCAGTTCCCAGTGGTCTAAGCTTGTACCAAATTTAAAGAAATGGCCTCAAAATGTCCTTGAGAATGGGACTCAAATTTGCATGAGAGTAAAATCATGGATAAGCTGCCAGTCAGTGTATCTGGCCGTAGCGTGAGAGCGATGCTGTCCACGCCATGGCCAGAGGAGGCCGAGTTTAAAAAGTGACCATCGAGAACAATACAAGGTCATATTCAAACCAGTCTGTCTCATAGCGTTAATGACCATCGAGAACAACACAAGGTCATATTCAAACCAGTCTGTCTGATAGCGTTAATGTTCAGGGGAATAGGATTTTGCATGACAGTAAAATCATGGGTAAGTGTCTGACCAAGTTGTGATTGCAATAAACACCGTCGGCAAAGGTGCATGTTTGTTGTTTGTGTTCTTAGGTAAGTGGGTTATTATGTGTACCATTGTGACATGGAAATGTTTATAATGTGCTCGTCTTCATTGAATTGTCTGAGAGTACTGATTAAACTCAACTTGAGATAGGAATCATGGCCGGATGTACCATCTCCCCACTTGCTTTTACAATGGCAATGGAGGTCATCATTAGGGCCTCAAAATGGGTAGTGGGTGGGGAGAAGTTGCAGGGAGGGCCACGCCTCCCCCCGATTCGGGCTTTCATGGACGACATGACAACCTTGACGTCAACCGTTCCATGCACCAACAGGTTGCTGGGTAAGTTAAATAGTAATCTGCAATGGGCCAGAATGAAGGTGAAGCCAAGTAAGTCTAGGAGTCTCTCAATTGTTAAAGGGAAGGTAATAGATAAGAAGTTTGCTATAAATAAGGAGGTGATTCACACAGTTCTGGAGAAACCAGTGAAGAGTCTGGGAAGGTGGTATGATGCAAGCATTAGTGATAAATCACAGGTTGAAGACTTGAGACAGGTCACTAGGCAAGGTATTGCAAAAATTGACAAATCGGGGCTGCCAGGTAAGCTCAAGCTGTGGTGTTTGCAGTTTGGTTTGTTGCCTCGGCTAATGTGGCCATTGACAGTTTATGAAGTTCCTCTGTCAAAGGTAGAGAGGTTGGAAAAAATGATCAACTCCTTTGTCAGAAAATGGCTCCCACGCTGTGAGTCCCACGCTGCCTAAGCAGTGTAGCCTTGTATGGGAAGGGTATTGTAGAGTTGCCAATATCTAGTCTGACAGAGGAATTTAAGTGTGCTAAGGCTAGATTGGAATTGACTCTTACTCAGTCCAAGGACTCAGTGGTGAGGAAAGTTGCACCCACAGTTAATGCAGGGAGGAAGTGGAACCCAGAGCAGGCAGTTAAGCAAGCTCAATCAGCATTGAAGCATAGGGATATAATGGGCCATATGCAGCATGGGTGGGGTGTTTAGGGGTGGGTGTAAGTAAACCCTTGTGGAGTAAGGCTTCTGCAGGAGAAAAGAGGAAAATGGTAGTGGAGGAAATGCATAGACAGGAGGGGGCTGTAAGATGTACTAAGGCAGTGTCGCAGGCAAAACAAGGGCAGTGGGTGAACTGGGAAGGGGTGGAAAAAAGACAGATTAAATGGAAAGATCTATGGGGCATGGAAGCTGGTAAGATCAGATTTATGTTAGGTGCTACATATGATGTGCTCCCATCTCCCAAGAATTTAAGTCAATGGTTTGGTGAGGATGATAAATGCATACTTTGCTCGTGTGTGGGCAGTCTCCACCATATCCTATTAGGATGCAAGGTAAGTCTCACCCAGGGGCGGTATACGTGGCGTCATAACCAGGTATTGAAATGTGTGGCAGCGGCAATAGAGGATAAAAGGAGAGGTCAATTCATTAGCAGCTAGTAAAGGGGTAAGGCAAATTAACTTTGTACGTCAGGGGGATAAACCTTGTTCCGCGAAGGCCAGGTGTAAAACCGGCCAGTTGAAAAATGGGGCGGGCTGGGAAATGAAGGTTGATCTTGGCCAGCAGATGGCGGTACCTCCACTTAACGAAACATCGGTGAATGAGGGTGCCCACTTGATAACCCCAATGACATGCCGCATACTATATACTGCTGTTGGATGGGCCATTTGTATTGTGCTTGTGACCATTTGTTGGCGGATTTGTGGGTAGTTAAACTTGAGCAGGGGCTTCTGAATGTGTTTTTACCTTGGATTTTGGCACAAGAGATTTTAACATCTAATCCTGTGTATTAATGTAATGCAAAGTTGAATTTTGAAGGCCGAATATTTCAGACTCAAAGTCTCAATCAGGCCACTTCACTTAAATTCATGATAGATTGCATTAGTTTGCACATTTGTACAAAGGATATTCCCTGAATAATTAAATAATGGCAGTGGATAATATTAATGGTAAAACATTTTTTTTTATTTAAAATTACAGTCAGCACTATAGATATAGATAAATAAATATCCCAAAGCACACAACAATATATATATAAAAAAAAACATTACTGTAGTTTACCTTAAACTATTAGATATGAAGTTAACTGACTGTGACTGTTGACATGTGAAAGCATTACATTTAGTGTCATTAATACGTATTAATTATTATTATCATCATAATAATTATTTCAACCCAGTGGTCTAGCTGTAGTCTGTGGCAGGCCATCATAAAATGACAGGTATCTTGAGACATTACATTCATGAGAGTGAGATGCAAATGAGCTGAGTATCTTTGATATGAACAGGCCCGTAGAAAACATTCAGTGGTTTTTGCATTAGAGTAAAATCATGGATAAGCTGCCAGTCAGTGTGTCTGGCCGTAGCGTGAGACAGTGATGCTCTTCACCATGGCCAGAGGAGCATGTCTGCTGCATGTGCTCTTAGGTAAGTGGGTTAGTGCACATACAGTATGTGTGCTGATATGACAGATATGTTATATTTAAAATATTATAATGTGGTTGTCTTTGTTTCATTGATACTGAAACTGCCTGAAATGTGTTATCAAACTACAAGCCCTAAAATGATCGTCTCACAATCTGGGAGAGGGCTACAACAAGATTTACTTGTCATATTATCATCAAATTAAAATCAGATTATGCATTTAGAAGGCTGCATGTTTCAAAGGACTTGCCATTAATTAAATTACTCCTGTATCGTAACGCCTCCAATTACCACCACTTTTGTTCGAAAATTCTAAAACAATGATGTTTTTTAATACTTACAAATAAAATTTGATGAATGAACCTTACATTTCTCAGTAGCCATAGGTGTGTAGATTTGAACCAAATCTGGTTTGGTTGTTACCGGAGCTTTTACTGCCTGAAATATCCGATTTTGTGGAGTCTTATAGAGTACGATTTTGTAGAGTCTTATAAGTACTTAGGCACTTTTCTAGCCTAGAAATCTAGACGCGCCCGTAGCTAGTCTAGCAACTCTCCGTTGGCTTGTGAGCTCCAGAAATCGAAACTTAATCAGGACATTGAAATCGTGTATAGAGTCGTTTGGTGGGCTTAACATAATGATTGATGGCAGAGTTCCAACGGTTTGGCTTGAATTCCCTGCTACTTGAAAACAAATATCCTATTGCGTCCTATTGCGTGCAGAGGGAATTTGAAAGACAACTGATTATCCCGCCCCTCGGACTGAGCACTGCGAACGGTGAGTGCCCAGACCCTACATTTTAATGTGGGTCTGGCTCGCCAGGCTAGCACTTTTCTTGACAACAAAAATACTGACTCGATCTATAAGAAAAGCCAGCAGCGTCTTTTTTGTCTTCGAAAACTCTCCAAATTCCAGGTTGACTTTACCCTGATGACTATGTTTTATTGTTCTTTTATTGAGTCTGTTATTACGTTCTCCTTTATTTGTTGGTTTCAGTTAGGGTTGCCACCTGTGTCTGACAAAAATCCTGGACATTTTGACCATCCAATCGACCTTTGTGTTTGTAAGCAACGGCGCCTTTTGCACATCTAACCCAAGATAAAAACCGTCATTCTAAGCGACAATTGTATAGCTAAAATTAGTAAGAATGACAATTTCTAGTTGTTTGTTTAGTTAATTGCTTTATTTAATACCTTTATTATTTTGTTATATTTTCAACAGTTTTTAGTTGTGGACACCTGGGGGCAGTATTGAGAAAAAAGGGGGAATACATAATTAGGTTCTGCTTTTTTGCTTGTGTGGAATAAACTTTCCTTTCTCTGTCTCTCCTTGTCCCACACACTCTCCGTCTCCACCTTACCATTTCTAATGAACCTCCACGGTGCGTGCCCCCACCACCACCACCCATGTTATGCTACGTCATTTTTGTAGAGCCAATAAGGCTGTGCATACGTTTATGGACGTAGGCACGCTTCAATTAAACTGAAATACACATTTTGCGCATCATGTACAAAAATCCGGGACATTCAGTGTCCAGGATTTTTATTTTTATTTTCCTGGACAGACCATGAAAATCCTGGACAATCAGGAAAATCCTGGACAGGTGGCAACCCTAGTTTCAGTCCTTGAGGGTAAAGGAGAGGAACCTGCTGAACAAGGTTGTTACAAGGATACAAGGATACAAGGAAGTTTGTCACATGCATATAGTTACTGGAAGTAAGAAATGCAGTGAAATTATGTCTGGTGTCAGCCTATTTGTGCAAAGGGGGGGGGGGGGGTAAAAAGTGCAGTAGAAGAGGGGTTTAGTAGATTAAGTGGCAAGGGCTGCATAAGAAAGGTGGGGGAGGATTGGAATTGGGGGGGGGGGCACCAACAAGGAGCACCCAAGAGCAACAGGGGCAAGGAAAAACTCCCTTACCAAGGAAGAAACCTTGGGCAGATCCACGGCTCAAGGGGCTAACCCAACTGCCAGGGGTCTTGGTGTGTGTGTTGGGGGGATGACAAGGGAGATGGGATAGTGTGCTGTGTATGTGGGGAGAGGGCAGTGTGCAATATGTGTGTTGGAGAAGCTTCCTCATGAGACAATGTGCTGTGTATTGGGGGGGGGGGGGGGGGGGACAGTGTGCTGTAAGTATGTTGGGGATGTGTGTTGGAGAAGCTTCCTGATGAAATAATGTGCTGTGTATGTAGGGGAGAGGGGGGGGGGGGGGGGGGGGGGGGGCAGTGTACTGCAAGTATGGTGAAGGGACTTACTATTGCAAGCAGATTACTGTATGTATGATGTATGTGAGTGATGAAGATGTGTGTGTGTGAGCGGGAGGGGAGTGTAGCAGTGACTGTGTGTGTGTAGTGTGTGTGGGTAGGTGGGGGCAGTGTGCTGTATGTAGAGGATGTGTGTTGGAGAAGATCCTGAAGACAATGTGCTGTGTATGTAGGGAGGGGGGGGGGGGGGGGGGGCAGTGTGCAGCAAGTAGAGGAGGCTTACTGTAGCAAGCAGTGTGCTGTATGTATGTGAGGTGATGACAGTGATGATGTAAGTGTGTGTGTTTTTTGTGTGTGTGTTGGGGATGAGGGTGGGGGGGGCAGAAAGGCTAGGCAATCAAGGACATGGGTAGATGGAGGAGAAATCAAAAATAATAAATAAAAAGTTATATGGAGATGTGCAAAAGTTGGAGAAAGTCAGATATGTGTGTGTGTGTGTTTGGGAAATGTTTGAGAAATGTTTGAGAGTGCTGAGGAGTGAATGTGTGCAAAGTCAGTATAGTGTGAGTTCAGAGTTCGGATGGCCTGGGGATAAAAACTTCTCCTGAGTCTCTCAGTTCTGGCTTTGTGACTACATAGGCGTCTTCTTGATTTCAGCGGTAGGAATAATCCATTGTTAGGCTGAGAAGAGTCCTTCAGAATCTTTTGGGCTCTTAGGAGTACTCTTCTGGAATAGATATCTTGTAGAGCAGGGAGTTGAGTTCTTATAGTACGTTCAGCTGAGCGTACTACTCTCTGCAGAGTACTACAATCTCTAACTGTGGAGTTCCCATACCAGGTGATGATGCTACCAGTTAGAACACCCGCAACCGCTAGAAGGCCTTCATGATGGATGTAGAAACTTTGAATTTCCTTAGCTGACGAAGTAAGTAGAGTCATTGTCTGGACTTCTTCAGAACATATTGAGTGTTAACAGTCCATGTTAGGTCTTCAGTAATGTGGACACCAAGGTATTTAAAACTTGTGACTCTCTACAGGTTGCCCGCTGATCATTAGTGGGGTGTAACTGTAGTTCTGCTGCTGCCTTCTGTAATCCACTACCATTTCCTTGGTTTTATTGATATTCAGTGTCAAGCTGTTAGATTGACACCACTGTTCCACCTCATCAACCTGATCCAAGTAGAGCTTCATTGTTGTTCATTGTTGTTACTAATCAGGCCCAAGATCACTGTGTCATCTGCAAACTTGATGATGGAGGTATGACTACTGTTGGCTTTGCAGTCATGTGTGTAGATGTTGTACAGCAGTGGACTCAAAACACAGCCTTGGGGAGCACCAGTGCTGATGGTTAATGAGTCAGATGTCAGACCCCCCACTCTAACCACTTGTGAACGGTTGGTGAGGAAGTCAAGTATCCAGTGACACAGGGTGGTGTTCAGTCCTAAGGCCATCATCTTTGTGACCAAGGTGAGAGGTACTATCGTGTTGAATGCTGAACTAAAGTCAATGAACAGCATCCTCACATAATTCCCATTCCCCTCCTCCAGGTGAGTTAAGGTGGTGTGCATGAGGTTTGAGATGGCATCCTCTGTAGACCTGTTGGCTCTGTAAGCAAATTGGATGGGGTCGAAGGAGGCAGGGAGGGATGAGCAGATAATGTTTTTCACAAGCTTCTCAAAACACTTCATCACTGTAGACGTCAGGGCTACTGGGCGGTAGTCATTCAGACATGATGGACTTTTGTTTTTCGGTACTGGAACAATAACAGACTGCTTGAGGCAAGTAGGAACTGTCTCTTGAGCCAATGATGTGTTAAAGATATAAGTGAACACAGGAGCTAACTGAGCAGCGCAGGATTTTAAAACCCTGTTAGAAATTCCATCCGGTCCAGCAGCTTTTCTACAATTAACCCTCCTAAAGGCATTGCTCACATCGACCTCAGAGACACAAAAAGGTGCATCCTCATTTGCTTCACATGCTGCAGCTAGTGCAAGATAGTCTGTGTTTTTCATGTCAAAGCGAGCATAAAAAGCATTAAGTTCATCAGGGAGGGCTTTACTCACATTCATCATAGGAGGGGACTTGCCAGTGATTGTTCGGAGTCCTTTCCACACTCGTGCTGGATCACCCTCCAAGAAATCAGCTTCAACTCTGTCTCTATAGCGCCGCTTAGCATCTTTAATAGCTCTACGTTAACTATAAGATGCTGCTTTGTTGTAATCAGTCATATCCCCTGAAATAAGCCCAGCATTATAAGTCATGTTGCGTGTCTTTAATGCCGTTCTCACTTCTCTATCCACCCATGGCTTCTGGTTAGGGAAGCTTCGGATCTTTACCGTTGGGATGATGGAATCAGTTAGCATATTGATGTAACTCAATGATACTTCGTAAACTCATTGATGTCAGCAGAGTTCGTCTTGAACATCTCCCAGTTAACGTTGCTAAGGGCGTCCTGTAGCCTGGCTTCCGATTGGTCAGTCCAGCGCTTGACCTCCTTCGTCACTGGGGGTTCCGTCCGACTTCTCTGTTTGTACATAGGCAGTAGGAAAACAGCGGCATGATCTGATTTTCCGAAAGCTGGTAGAGACGTCGCTTTGTAACTGTTCTTGAACTGTGTGTAGCAGTGATCCAGTGTGTTGTCACCACGTGTAGGGAAGTGAATGTGTTGAATAAATTCAGGCATGGACCGGTTCAGATGTACTTGATTGAAATCACCGGCCACAACAATAAGCGCAGCTTCAGGGTGCGTGTGTTGTTGTCTATTTAAAGGAACCGTATGTAAGAAAAATATTTCAATTAATCATAAAATGGCCCTGATATGTCACTAGACATTAAGAAATCATGTTCACTTCAAATACTTATATCACTGACAACAGTAGTCCGGCCAGGATATTGTCATTTAAAAAGTGAAGTTGCAGCCCTCAACTGATGTTGATGTTGTGTTTTGTCATGTCATGTTGTGTTTTGGCCTGATGCGCCACCCTCCACCTATCTACTAATCACAAAGTCAGTAGTGTTTTGCCATCCGGGTTGGCAACCTCGAGTCGGGGGAGGGGGGGAGGGGGGGGGGGGGGGGGGGGGGGGGGGAGGGGATACACCGCTCTTCAGTATTTTGAAAGTGATTGCAGTACCAGTTTTGGCCACAATCTTACATATGGTTCTTTTAACACTTCTTGCAATTCTGAAACCGCAGCATCTGTGTTGGCTTGTGGAGGGAGGAATGTAGACAGCGTTGAATATTACCGAAGTAAACTCACGGGGCAGGTAGAAGAGTCGACAGACGATCGCTAGATGTTCTAGATGAGGCGAGCAGGACTTTGAGAGAACGGTGACATTTCTAGGATCACACCACTTGCTGTTCGTCATGATGCAAACACCGCCACCTTTCGATTTTCCAGATTCCTCAGTCGTGTCAGAGCGAGCAGCAGAGAAAAACTCCACCGGAGTGATGGCACAGTCCGGTACAAGTTCAGTTAGCCATGTCTCAGTAAAGCATAGAATGTTACAGTCCTTCTGTTATGTCTCTATGAAACTGTATCCTCGCTCTTAGTTCATCCATCTTGTTCACAAGAGACTGGACATTGGCTAGGAGAATGCTAGGCAGTGGAGGCCTATGAGCTCTATTCCTCAATCTGTTACGGGCCCCGGCTCGTTTTCCTCGGTGTTTTTTCCTTCTGTTAGTGTTAGTAGTAAAATTATTGGGCTTGGACAAGAAACTTTACAGGATCTCTACAACAAACATCTATTTAAGAAAGCAAACTCCATCTTGTCTGACTGTTCTCATCCTCTACATCAACAGTTTCAGTTTCTACCATCAGGTTCATTGCTCAGACTCCCATTTGCTAAAACAAATAGATTCAAACACTCCTTTGTTCCTTCTGCTGTCTCCCTTTTAAACGCTAGGAGGAAAAGGCCGTTTACTCACCTATGACAATGATGTGCACCATGTTATTTATTATATGATGTGTATTTATGTATTTTTTTTAATTTTGTGTGCTCTTACTGCTGCAAAACTAATTGCCCCACTGGGGGACAAATAAAGGCATTACATTACATTACATTACATTTGTTTACTACGCTCGGAGGTTAGTGCTGGTCTCGTGGGTCGCCTATTTACGCCATTTCAATGGCACATTAACGGGTTAGACCGAGAATTCTCGTCATGACATTACAATTCCACTGGAACTCCAAGCGGATTTGTACACGCAGCCTTACAACACTGTTTACAGCTCTTCGAGTCACAGTAAAATGTCATTTTTGGTACATAGCTAATTTAGATACACCTATGGTGTGGGTGCTTGCGTTTCTTTAGAAATCCGCCGTCTTGGTTTGTATAAAAATGGATATTAATGACATACACATACACGCCAGACGGCGGAAATACGGGACCGGCGGTATGGGGAGTTCCGATAGTTTATTAAGCTCTATTCTGTGGCAGACTAACGCTCCTTCCATTTGAATGACAGGTCTGTGCAGCACCTACTCTGCCATGTCTCAGCAGTACCAGTTCATCAGTGAGTTTAAAACATGGGCAGAAGCTCAGGAGTCCTGCAGAAAAGCCCATATTGACCTGGCCACTGTAGAGGATATGAGGAGTATGAGGAGTCTCTTAAAGACTGTAGACCCACAGTACTTGGGCTTGGTGTGGATTGGGCTGGAGAGAGGAATGGAGCAGCGCTGGCAGTGGTCTCTGTGGAACAGCTCTCAGACCATCACATACACTAACTGGGGGGAGGGCGAACCTGATGGACCAGGAGACACATGTGCTATGAAATATGAAGAAATATGGACTGATGCATTTTGTTCCATAGTGACCGAGTTTATTTGTTTTGATGGTGAGTAATTTTGCATGGAATGCTTTGGTTACAGTGACATTGACTGTGTTATGGTGTGCTATATTTTAATTGGTTAGTTTGTGTTTTGAAAGAATCCTGTAGAGTGGTTGCTTCCATTGAGGTTTTTGTAGCTTGTCACAAAAACAATCTCTGTCATACAATTGCGGGGTTTTGTTTTACAACAGAGAGTGATGGCAAATACATTGCCGTGGACATCAAGAAGCCATGGCATGAAGCTCAGCTTTATTGCAGGGCTAACTACACTGACCTAGCTCCTATTCCAAACTCAACTGTAGAAAAGGAAATCGAGAAAATAGCAGGACCATACTGGTACTGGACTGGCCTCTTCCAGGATAGCTGGGAGTGGTCAGACAAACGGCAAATGTCTTCCTTCCGGTACTGGATGTCTGGGAAACCAGACAACTACGGCGGTGAAGAGGGCTGCACAGCAATAGATATGAGCAATGGAGGCCTATGGGATGACCTGAGCTGTAACAACAATCTGCCCTTCATCTGTCTGGGAGGTGAGTCCGAAGTTTAGAAAATATTGCATTCACTTTTTGAGTGCACTGATCCAACAATCTGAAATAATATAGTATAGGTAACTGGGCAGTGGCAGTGCAGTGGTTTAGGAGCTGGGCTAGTGTGCAGTGGTAGTGCAGTGGTAGTGTAGTGGAGCTGGGCTAGTGTGCAGTGGTAGTGTAGTGGTTAAGGAGCTGGGCTAGTGTGCAGTGGTAGTGTAGTGGTTAAGGAGCTGGGCTAGTGTGCGGTGGTAGTGTAGTGGAGCTGGGCTAGTGTGCAGTGGTAGTGCAGTGGAGCTGGGCTAGTGTGCAGTGGTAGTGTAGTGGTTAAGGAGCTGGGCTAGTGTGCGGTGGTAGTGTAGTGGAGCTGGGCTAGTGTGCAGTGGTAGTGCAGTGGAGCTGGGCTAGTGTGCAGTGGTAGTGCAGTGGAGCTGGGCTAGTGTGCAGTGGTAGTGTAGTGGTTAAGGAGCTGGGCTAGTGTGCAGTGGTAGTGTAGTGGAGCTGGGCTAGTGTGCAGTGGTAGTGTAGTGGAGCTGGGCTAGTGTGCAGTGGTAGTGTAGTGGTTAAGGAGCTGGGCTAGTGTGCGTGGTAGTGTAGTGGTTAAGGAGCTGGGCTAGTGGGCGGTGGTAGTGTAGTGGTTAAGGAGCTGAGCTATAGACCGAAAGTTGTGGGTTCAATTCCTGGCTTCCACCGTTCCACCTTGAGCAAGGCACTTAAACTCCAAGTTGCTCTGGGGACAATGTAATCCCTTGTAATAAAGTTGACATATGTAAGTCACTTTGGACAATAGTATCTGCTACATAAATAAATGTAAATGTTATCTCTCTATAATAACATAATAACAACTATATATATAGTCAGTAGTCCTCTTAGGTGGGTCTGCTGCACCAGTGAGTACTTGTGATTCTGTGACTCTTCAGAGGGAAAAAAGCAGATTGTTCAGGTGACGTTTTCCTCTGTTGGAGATCTGCGCTTAAATGACCTGTCAGTGGCCATCCTGGAGCAGGTTAGTGGCCTGAAGTGAAACACAAGCACAATGAAATGATTGGCCTTTGATATGACGCCCCATAGTTGCCTTTGATATGACAGCACATAGTTGTCTTTGTTTTGTGTAATTCCACAGTATTGTTTATATTCCAATATGCAATTCTAATTTTACTTTATGATGCATGGTACGGTTTCTAATATTATTTTAATGACAATGAGGGTTATCCATTTAAAGTTGATATCACACCAATGCACATGAAAGTATAAAGTATCTGCACAGGATTATCATCTGAATTTGCTATTGATGATGGAGAAGTTTCTGTTGTTTTTCAGATCAAGTCCAAGCTGATTGCGAGTGGACTGCCTCCGGACATCAGACTGACGTGGAGGAGGCAGAGTGATGGGAGGCTGTTTAGGCCCAGACAATGACCACTTGTAGTCACTCACTGGACCAAACTCTAAAACATAATGTTTTGCAATTCCAGAAGTTATCTTTTAGCTTTTAAACAGCATTGTAATGTGCAAAGAGAATGGGGATAGTGTAGGGTTTGCGTATTACATTGATAGACAGATGAGCTAGATAGAGCTTATTAAATCACGGCACATGCCTCTGCTTGTAGACGGCCTTTTATATCTCAGTTACAACAAATGACTTAATACTTTTCTTTAGCTTGCTGTAGCTTGTGTGTGTAGAACTACAGTATCTAACCTTTTGGTGTGTTGACACCCAGAGATTGTGACGGTGTGAGGACCAGAAATGCAAACTGGTACCCAGAAGCAAACAATAAAGACATGTCAGAGGGCATCGGTGTTGATGACTCTTCTTTCACAGTAATGTCACATTATTGGCACCCCTGGCAAAGATTAGTAAAAAAGATTAGTTTATAAGAAATGTCTTTTGGTGAGTTATCTGAATTGCACACTGTAAATCTAAACTTGAAAAGCAAAGCACATTTATTTAAAACCTCCCTTTGCCAGTAAAACAGCAGCAACAAATCTTCTATAGCATTTTATAAAGGTTTGTAGAATACGGAGCAGAGAATTGCAGACCATTCCTCTAACAGGATTGGTTCATCCAGGGTCATGGGTCCTCTATTACAATACATGTTTACACAGTGCAAGTTCTTTGTTGTTCTTTTTAGATGAATTTGTTACTTATTAATTTATTGTTACTAGATGCCTGCCATAGTTGAAGAGGATATCCACCATGTAATATTTTGTATTTAAAAAAAAAAAAGTGGAAAATGCCTGTTGTTGAACTGCATGGCATTGCACAAGTAGTGATGTCTTTGTCTGAAGTGGCACGTGAAAGACAAAAGGTCAAATTTAAACTCCAATTGACTGATGGCTCTGGGGTTTGCATTTAGACTAAAATGAGGCTCTCGGGATGAGCTGCGCCTGTGTCTGCCAGAGAGGTGGGACTACACTGGGATGGTGGATGGGTGTGTTGTAGTCAAGTCACTATGCCTCGAGTCTGAGTCTCCAGTATTCAAGTCCGAGTCGAGTCACTATTAAATGCAAAACTGACAACCTTGGGGGCATTCATGTCTCCAGGCATTTGGTGCCATTAAAGTTAACGTCCATTATTATAGGAACATGTGTGTTCACAATGCTCTGGAGATGTCATGTCATGGAGAATGGTGCCATGCGATGCACTATGTTCAGAACAAAAAGATTTATTTTGCTTCGATGGTGAGTAACTTTGCACATCAACATGAACAACTTTGAATTGCACTTACATTGATACATATTTATTGTCTGCAATATTTAATTATTGCATTTGTGTTTAATTGCTGCATATGTGGTTTTTGCATGTGTTTATTTGCATTTGGTGAGCTGTCATTTACATTTCATGTACTTATTCAAAACAATCGGATTCAAAACAAATGCAACTCCCAGATCCTCTTTTCAAGATTGCTTGTAGAGTTAAGAGGCCTGTCCAGCTGTTCCCTCCACATGTACAGTGTAGGCCTGTCAAGCTGTTCCCTCCACATGTACAGTGTAGGCCTGTATTCTGTTGTATTCTGGAATATGTCGCTTGTATCTCGTCTCTTACTCCTCTTGCATTTTGCTTTACCACAGAGAGAGTGATGGCGCAAAACCTGTTGGAAACATTGCCATGCCATAGCCCCAAGCTCAACATTGCAGGGAAAGCTACACTGACCTTGCTTCTATTCCAAACTCAACAGTTGAAAAGGAAATAGAAGGAAGGATATGGACATACATACTGGACTGACCTCTTCCAGGATAGCTGGGAGCAGTCAGACAAATGCCAAATGTCTTCCTTCCGGTACTGGATGTCTGGGAAACCTGACAACTACGGCAGTGGAGAGGGCTGCACAGCAATAGATATGAGCAATGGAGGCCTATGGGATGAGCTGAGCTGTAACAACAATCTGCCCTTCATCTGTCTGGTACTGACAAGTCACACATTTGTGTGTACTTCACTCGACTGACTCAATGCATTACTCATGGCTCAATTCCATTTGTTTCATCTGTTCTGTGTTACTGAAACTTGGGGTTGTTTCAAAGCTTTTAGCATGAGAAAAAAAAAAAAAGAGTAAAAGAGTCATTAGTTCTTTGAGTGTGAAGTTCTGATGAAACTATTGTGTCGTGTTTAATCAGAGCAGAGCTGACAGACTGGGCTGCCTCCAAACATCAGGCTGAAGAGGAGGACACAGAGGGATGGGATGGTGTTGAACACCTGGTCAAAGGATGAACTGTAGTCTGAAATTGAATTCATGTGAATGAGATGGTTGAAACATATCATTTGTGGGAACCTTTAGGATCAATAACACTATTTGACAATAATATTTATTAATATGTTAATCATAACACTTACTGTATGTTTATTAATATGTTCACCATAAAAATGACACATTGAAGGAAAGAATGTAACTTTCTTATCTTTCTATTGATTGATTAGAATGTGTTTTATTTCTTTCGACACCATAGGGTGTGTTTAGGAAACCCATAAAAGACATGAAATTAGAAGACCAAAACATTTGATCAGAAAAAGTCACATGTCAGTCACACAAGTAATGCTGAAGAGTGAACCTCTAGTATTACACATCCCACTGCACTAGAGAAACACCCAGCGCATGTTAAAGACACTAGAATGGATTAAAACAGGAGAAACACCCAGCGCATGTTAAAGACACTAGAATGGATTAAAACAGGAGAGAGTTATGGGCAAAAATATTTTTTCCAATGATGCTCAAATGTTTGGCCCTCCTTGTTTCTTCTTAGTCAATCATATGTTAATCATTTATCCATTCCTACTACACATATAATTAACTTTTGAAGCATTATCATATAGTTTATGTGCTTTTAAGGCAGTATATTATGCATATATTTGGTGAAGAACTGGGCTTCAATTCTGTGAAACAATACAGGCCTGAGGCAGGACTGCAATGCAATGGTCAATACAATCTCAAACTCAATAATACTGTGATGAAGCGGTTGCTTTTTGTACAGCATGATTAAAAAGCAATCCTTACGTGAAACACGCAAACGCTCCTTAAATTGTAAAAATGTAAACCTCAACCTTGCTGAAAAGAGGGGAACGTCAGGCTGCTCGGGTGGAGACGGGACGGTGTGGAGCGGTGCGGTGTCCCTCTCACGCCTCCATCCACAGGCAGGTGGGCTGGGGCCACGGCTGGGGGTGGGCCTTGAGTGGGTGGACGACGTCGAGCGTCAGCATGGGGGCGATGGGGTGGGGTGAGGCCAGGGAGAGCCGTGCCGCCAGGAGTCCCATGTGCACGCAGGCGTGAGTGTCCCAGCCCCGCAGAATGCCCACCATCATCCCCCCCGCAAGGCTGGTGGACAAGGCCACATATGAAGCGCTCACACAGCACAGCTCAGATGATACACACTCACACCCCCCATAAAGGCACATATGAAGACTCATACACACAGCTACAACAGCAAACACCCCCATTAGGGCTCATATGAAGCTCTCACACACACTCATACACACACTCACAGCTACAACAGCCAACACCCCCATTAGGGCCCATATGAAGCTCACACACTGGAGTAGCTTACCTGTCACCGGCTCCAGACACATTCACAGTGTCGTCTGCGGAGACGGCCAGAGCAGGGTAGTGAAGGGCACACATACGTCCCTTCTGAAATACAGAAATCAAACCATCGTCACAATTACAGGACCTCCAGACTTTCATCCCCTTCCCACCACTGCTCTGAATCTGTCCTCACCATCCCCTGATCTGTCCTCATCATCCCCTGATGTCCTGACCATCCCCTGATCTGTCCTCACCATCCCCTGATCCACAACGTAATTACACTGACCTAAGCAGGGGGCACCAGGAGCAGACTGAATGTCCATATCCTATATCCTTTAATATCTGTAGCATGCCCAGTGTCCTGTTGAGATTTGGCTGGCCGTTTGAGGCCTCCTCACCCTTCTGTGTCTCCTGGGCTGCAGGTTGACGGAGCCTGCTTCATGCTCCCCACACAACAGCACTCCCATTGGGCCCAGCGTCACCACCACACACTGCAGGTGCTCCAGCAGGGGGCGAGAGAGAGACGCAGCGCAGCTCAGCAACTCCTCCAAGGACTCCGGCAGCACTGAGGGGAGAGGGGGGGGGATCAACTCCCGTCACTTCAGACGGACATTTTAGCTCAACTCAGAGATTTTACTTAATTTCTAGTAACTACATGGGGCTTGGCTGCACCAACATTATAATATTTATTGTTACATAAGGTCTCCTCTGCATTGTGGCTTCAATGTTATTCCTCATTTTGTTGCTTTGGATTTTAAAACCATCTGCTAAATGAATAAATGGGAATGTAGGTGTAATATGGTGTCGATACAAGTGCCTATAAAAACTATTCACCCTCCTTGGACAGTTAAAAAAAATATAAAATGGAGTCTGTTGCAATATACCATCTCACTGCTAGATGGGAGAATTTCCCCCAAGAGTTAACCCATGAATTGATACAATGTAGCTTGTGTAAGTGTAACTGGAAAAAATTGACCCCAGGGTCTCTTTCTGCATTAAAACACATCAAATAAGCTGTGGAGACAGAGCTTGCTCCGGTATACGCTATAGCCCCAAATCACAAACAGTGGATTAGCTAAGGGCGGTGAGCTAAACACTTCCCAAATAGCATCTTTTAACCATTAATACTGTTCAACACAGCACCAAACCTCTTCAGTAGCTTGAAGAAGCACCAACAACGCAGTTAGTGAACCCAGAGTTTATTACAGAAGACTGTTAAGAACACTTACCAACTGTCCCCCTACCAGCTCCTCCAACCCCAGCACGGAGAATAGATTAACCAAGCGTGACAGTACAACCAATCCTTGCCATACTGGGTTGGAGAAGCTGGTAGGGGGACAGTTTGGTGGGGTGGGGAGGGGTTGGGGTTGTGTCAATGGGGTCAATTTTTCGCGGGAGTTACACTTTATTGAGTGATTGAGTGATGCTAGTAGTCTCACAATTAGTGAAATGGATATCGCCTGAATGCATTAATGTGTATAGTATAGTAATTTTAGAGAAACCTGTGTCTGGAAGGTCCAGTCACTGATTAAACAGTATTCCTGGCTATAATTCCACCATGAAGACAAAAGAACACTCTAAACATCTCAGAGAAAATGTTTTTGAAAAGCATAAATCAGGGGAATGATACAAAAAAAAAAAAAAAAGAAAAAAAAAAAAAAAAAAATTTCACTGAACATCCCCTGGAGTGAAATCCATCATTAAGGAATGTAAGGAATACTGTATGGCACAAGCGCAAATCTGCCCAGAGCAGCCCCAGGTAGTCACCACAAACTGGTGGGGGCCCCTATGACCACTCTGAAGGAGGTAAACACCAAGGCCCCTATGCCCCTATGAGAACTCTGAAGGAGTTAAACACCAAGGCCCCTATGAGAACTCTGAAGGCGTTAAACACCAAGGCCCCTATGAGAACTCTGAAGGAGGTAAACACCAAGGCCCCTATGAGAACTCTGAAGGAGGTAAGAGCTTCAGCAGCTGAGGTGGGAGAAACTCTCTGCATACTAAACAACTATTGCCCGAGTTCTTCACCAGTCAAAGCTCTATGGGTGAGTGGCAAAGGTCTTATGAAATCTGGACTAAAGTTTGCCCAAAGACATGTGGGAGACTCCAAGGTCAAATGGAGGAAGGTTCTTTGGCCTGATGAGCCATCAGACTAGGTGCTATGTTTGCCGGACACCAAACACTGTTGAACTGGTCAAGACTCCATTTATAAAAGCAGTAAAATGGGAAATATCCAAGGGTGAATACTTTTTATAGGCACTGTATCTATAGAACTTTTTATAAATTAACCATATACATTTAAAAAAAAAAAAAATAAGTCTTTGTACAATATCCATACACAGCCTGTGTCAGGAACCCCAGTGGAGAGGAGAGGCTGGTGCAGACTATGAGGACATGTACAACACCCTTGCAAGTACCTATCTATCTATGTTACAGTAACTATTCATAGAAATGTATGAAAAAATATGCAATATACAGTAAATCACCACAATTATCTACGGTATGTGACACACATTGTCATATGGACAGAATACTACATTTCAAACTGGCACTTTCACCATCAGGTCAGAGTCTGTCCTTCGCACACTCCCCTCGCACGCCTCGCAGCACAGGCTGTTTGTTCCTGCGCTGCTTATCAGCTTCATCATCCTGTGCACAGGATCCTTGCTAGCGCTAGCGTGAGAGGAAGAGACACGCACCTGTAGGAGTCGGCAGGCCTAGCGTGCGGTTCATGGTGCAGAGCTCAGCGAGGTTGGGGGAGGTGTAGGTCAGAGCCTTCCAGCTGTCAGACAGGAAGGGCTTACAGGCCTTATCAGCATCTGTGGGCTCGAACCACACTGCAAAACACATCCATACACACTTAGCATGAGCTGTTCTGAAAACTAGCGGTTAGCTCGTCACCGTGGGCCTGTGAGGCCTGGCTGTGCCTGGGGTTTAGTTAGCGTGTACCTGGGACAGAATGTTTGTTGCCCACGGAACAAACGTAGTTGATGGTGGACACAGGAAGGTTCCCATCGACACACACGAGAGAGGCAGCTGAGAGTTGCTCTTCGTAACGGGACACCTGTGAAAAGAAAAGAACAGTTGAATATATTTCAGTTTTAAACGGCTACTGGTGCGGGTGTCCTTTGTATCTGTTTATGTCTCAGTGGGTCTCTGTTCCTCTCTGATTTCGTGTTTGTTGCCCAGTGACCACTCACATACTGCTCTTTGATGTGCTGATGGATGTCCATATCGCCCAGGCCCAGGCTCAGCTCTCCGCTCTCCGTGAGGACCGCACAATAGGTGGCCGTCCTCTGGTCCTTCACTCGTGCCACTCCACTGGTGTTCTGAGGTGTCAAGAGTGACAACATTTTATTAGATACCGGAAGACTTCCAAAACCAATATATAGCACACTGTGTCTGCTAGCGCACACCCACACACACATATTCCCGCATGTGCTATTTGTTTGTTTCCATAACAAGTAGATCATGTGCACACACACACACACACACACACACACACGCTTGCACACCCTGGGCTGTTCCCACGCATACCCACCATATGCTTGCAGTAGTTGAGGACAGCATCACCGTGTGAGTCTGCTCCAACAGCAGAGATGAAGAGGGCTTCTTGGCCTAGTCGACTCAAACAGTCTGCGAGACACCAAATCAAAATATGAAATCACTCAGATCCTCCAGTGTATGCGTCAACAGCGGTCAGAACTGCATAGATCATACTGACCGGCAATATTTCTGCCAACTCCTCCAAATGACTGACAGACACTTCCTGGGTTTGTCTGACCAAACTGCAAAATAAAAATCCACATGCACAGACCAGGGAAGCATGTAGCACTGTTTTTTTATCATCGCAAATAAAACCTTCTCTTCTAAAAATCAGCAACAATTAGATTGAAATATTATATACAGTGGTGTGAAAAAGTGTTTGCCCCCTTCCTGATTTCTTTTTTTTTTTTTTGCATGTTTGTCACACATAAATGTTTCAGATTTAAATATTAGTATACAAATTTAAATATTAGTAAAACATAACACAAGTAAACACAATATGCAGTTTTTAAATGAAGGTTGTTATTAAGGGAAAACAAAATCCAGACCTATGGCCCTGTGTGAAAAAGTGATTGCCCCCTAAACCTAATAACTGCTTGGGCCACCCTTAGCAGCAACAACTGCAATCATGCGTTTGCCATAACTTGCAATGACTCTTTTACAGCGCTTGGGAGGAATTTGCAGAATTGTTGTAATTCAGCCACATAGGATGGTTTTTTAGCATGACCTGTCCTGTCAGTCATGCCTGTCGGTCATGCCACAGCATCTCAATAGGATTCAGGTCAGGACTTTCACTAGGCAAATCCAAAGTCTTAATTTTGTTTTTCTTTAGCCATTCAGGTGGACTTGCTGGTGTGTTTTTGATTGTCCTGCTGCAGAACCCAAATTCACTTCAGCTTGAGGTCACACAGATGGCCGGACATTTTCCTTCAGGATTTTTTGGTGGACAGCAGAATTCATGGTTCCATTTATAACAGTCTTCCAGGTCCTAAAGCAGCAAAACAGCCCCAGGCCATCACAATACCACCACCATATTTTGTTGGTATGATGTTCTTTTTCTAAAATTCAGTGTTCTCCTTTAACGCCAGATGTAATGGGACACACACCTTCCAAAAAGTTCAACTTTTCTCTCGTCAGTCCACAGAGTATTTCCCCAAAAGTCTTGGGGATCATCAAGATGTTTTCTGGCAAAATGAGACCAGCCTTAATGTTCTTTTTGCTCAGCAGTGGTTTTCGTCTTGGAACTCTGCCATGCAGGTAGCCTAGAAATCTAGACGCACCATAGCCGCAGTAAATGTTATTTGTAGCCTGGGTAGTCTAGCAACTCTCCGTTGGCTTGCGAGCAAAAATCAAACTTCGATCAGGCCAATCACATTGTGTATAGAGTTGGCTTAACATAATGACGGCAGAGTTGAGGCGGTTTCGATGGATGCTGCTGCTGCTGGCGAATAGCGGCCTTTGAGTAGAGGGGTGGGGGCAGGGTCAAGCTGACAGGAGTTGGACTTAGTAATGATGTCAGTGATGGTGAGGGAGTCAGTAGCGGTGAAATGAGAGAGCTGAGGGCCCAGAGAAGGAGGAGAAGAAGAGAGAGAGATAGCATTGGGGTTGAAGAAGTGGTAGATTTGGCTAATTTTATCATCAAAGAAGTGTAAGAAGGCCTGGCACTGCTCAGGGGTCTTAGGACAGGCAGTGACAGAGGGTTTTAGGAGTTTGTCCACAGTCCTGAATAGGGTTTTTGGCCTGGACATGGAGGAGGTTATGAGTGATGAGTAGTAGTTTGAGTGGACAGCAGTGAGGGCATTCCTATATGTCTGAATATGTTCGGTGTAAAGCATGGAGTGAATTGTAAGGCCAGTAGGAGCATTGTAAGGCCAGTAGGAGATAATGGCTCTAACTGGTTTTCTGGAGTCCCAAAGCTTTAGAAATGGCTTTATAAAATTTTCCAGACTGATAGATCTCATCTCAATTACTTTCTCTCTCATTTGTTCCTGAATTTCTTTGGATCTCCAAGTTATGTTTTAACAGGGGGGGGGGGGGGGGGGGGGGGGGGACACTTGTTCACACAGGGCCATGTAGGTTTGGATCCACCCCCCCCCCCCCCCCTCCCTTAATAATAAAAACCTTAATTTAATAGCTGCATTTTGTGTTTACTTGTGTTATCTTTGTCTTTTATTTAAATTTGTTTGATGATCTGAAACATTTAGGTGCGACAAACACAGAAATCAGGAAGGGGGCAAACAGTTTTTCCACACCACAGTATATTTAGTGTTATTATATTATGAAATAAATCTTCAAATTGAAGCACTCATTCGAGTTCCTTAAGCCATACCAGTAACTGTTTTGTTTTTCCTTTTGCAAGGAAGTCCACATTCACTCCACCAATAACAATCTGTGAATAGAGAAAAGTCTGTGTAGCTAACACACTGCATTTACAAAGGGAGGTAACAAAAGAGGACAGTCATTCTGTATTTAGCGTGTCATTGGTTATTTTTGACTCTTCTCATGAGATCCACTCACAGCATTGGTGCCCAGGCTCGTCTCCCTCTTGCCCTTCCTGCTCAGGACGCCATCTTTCCTCCGACTGCATTGTGACAGAGCGCATGCGATCTGGCTGCCCACCTTGGCATTATTATGAATCAGAGCTATGTCTGTGGTAATAAAGTTAAGGAAACACTCATGTGCAGTAAAACAAGTGACATTATGCAAAATGTGGCCTTTCTCCTTTTGTGATTTTTTTTGTTTGGCCCGGCACTCTTTAAAACAAAGAGAGACCGAGTTAGGCACTCCTACCCTTTAAAACAAAAAGAGACTGAGTTTGGCGCTCTTACCCTTTAAAACTAAAAGAGACTGAGTTTTGTGCTCCTGCCCTGAATAAAAAAAAAAAAACATCCTGCAGCAAGAGTAGGCCTACTGCAATGACCTCGCCACACATCTCCAATAACACCTAACCGAGTAACTGCTTTATGGCTTATTACTGCTCAAACCAACAACTGTAAAAAAGTCAGTATATTTACGTTTACAGAGCCAAGAGCCCCTTTTATACCATCATTGTTTCAAATCTTAAAGAGTGTGACTAACATTGGATACTAGCTTGAAGCGATTTCCCTTGAGTCAGTTCATTCACCCTCTGTAAGATAAACGGCGTCACTTCCCGTCCAGTAATGCCTTTTGAGCTGGGAACACAGATGAAGGGAGGTGAGGAAGGCTTAGAGGCTTAAACTCTAACGGCTCCTACACACAGCTGCGTGCGTTGCGTTGCTGGAGACGCATCCCATTCACTTTACATGGGCTCACGTCATCCGTTGCCGAACTGACTTGTGGGTCCGTTGCGTCGCGTTTCTCCCGTAGCTCGCGTTGAGAAGTTAAGCTGGTGTTGCATCGACAGACAGCACCGGCCAATCAAGCCAACCAACGGACGGCACCAACCAATCAAATTACGGTTATACTTCAAGTCATTTGCATAGCTACCGTCGGGAACACCCACTGGCATGCGTTGACGGAACGCAACAGTGTGTAGGAGCCGTAACAGGGAGGCTGCACCATGCACATAACTGGAGCAATCCGTTTAGTTGTGGAAAAATAGTTTTAGAAGACTGGTCGCAATTTCGAATGTACAGTATGCACCGCCATCACATCTGGTGTAGCCAGTTCCATTGATTATAGTGGAAGCTAACTGTTGCAGCAGACGCTACGCTAACGGAACGCTTCAGTTACATGACCGGTGTACCCTTCCTGTAACACTTTCACCAAAAGAGTCGTTTTTTTAGCATTTGTGAGCAATACGTGCTTAAGGCCATCATGATAAAGCAGCTGTAGAATGATCAGAAAAGTTCAAAGTAAAGGAAATGAGTCAGCAAACGATAAGAGCTCCTCTCTGAAACAGAGATAAACTAACTGGAGACGTGAATTACTAAAAGACTTTTATATTCAATAAGAATATTCATCAGAGATTAGCCCTCATCTGCTGTGTCAAGGTTTCACAAACATTACTGGCCCAGGGCCCAGGTTTTAGAGCCCCGATATGATCTATTCCATGACGTCTGCGGAAACATGGACCCATAATCTGATGCAGAAACATGGACCCATAATCTGCTGCAGATTTGAGATGAAAGGGGTGTAAAGGGGCGTGGCCTGCTCAGCAGGTGAGGGGTTACACTAACAAACTCGGATATTCTTATTTGACCACTAGATACTGTACATGCATTATTAACATTAGACTAAGATGTGTTTCCATTTCTGGGAATTTGCTATTTCTGTGCTTATCTTCAAAAAAGTGCTTATTATCAAATGCACTAGCAGTGAAAGTAGCCATTGCCATGCCATATCCTTGCCAGACCTCATATAGAGGCACATCATAAGCCTTTACTACTTTCAACACATCAATTAAAAGATGCACTATGTTCTTTGCCTCTGTGATGCTGACGGAGGCCTGACCACACCACTCACTTGGCCTCTGTGATGCTGACGGAGGCCTGACCATACCACTCACTTGGCCTCTGTGATGCTGACGGAGGCCTGACCACACCACTCACTTGGCCTCTGTGATGCTGACGGAGGCCTGACCACACCACTCACTTGGCCTCTGTGATGCTGACGGAGCCCTGACCACACCACTCACTTTGCCTCTGTGATGCTGACGGAGGCCTGACCACACCACTCACTTGGCCTCTGCAACAGCTCGCTGGACGGCATCTTCAATCTCCTTCCCAGCAGCGGCGTGCTCCTCTGGGATGGGCACGGCCAGCAGAAGCCCGCTCCCCAGCCCCAGGGCGAGAGTGGCCCCTGGGAGAGGAGGCACAGAGAGAGGTCAAGAGAATATGGGACCTCTTCAAATGTAGTCTCACCTTCTCTACACAGGGGCGTGGGACTGGGGGTAAAACCGATACTGATTAGGATCTTGTGCTACGCCCCTGTCTCTACAACTGATCCTGAGTCACTTTGCTTTTTCCGAAATATGGAGAACATACTAAGTAATAAGTATAAAGGACAGGGGTGTGTGTGCGCAGACTTGCCTATCAGTTCAGCAGCCTCTTCAGGGTTGGAAACATGGTATGGAGATGTGTACCCACTCTGAGGAGAAAAGAATGCTGGGAAATTCTTTGAATGCCCATATGTGGCTACACATACTCCCTGTGTTTCCTATAAGAGACATGAGGATAGCAATGATAGTATGTAAATGTATAGAGTGATAAATATTTGATACACAGCAATAAATAAATTGACTCCTTTCACTAAAGGTAAAAATACTTAACAAAAATACTAAACAAATACGAAACATAAAAATGATTAAATTTTTTCCATGGAAAATAACACGCTATGCTTACGTTCTTAATCCTTAAATACTACCTGGTTTACACACCAAAAATTCCAAGGTGCGCCCGATGTCCAAGATCGACTTTACCCCCGCAGAGACTACAGCGATGGGCGTACGGCCGAGTTCTGTGAGATCGGCACTTATATCTAAAGCTGGATGGAGTGAAAGGTATGATCAATTTTACACAACATATTTAGAGAATACCAATTCATGCCATCTGTGGGTACCCGATCCGTGCCGTCTGGACTATTAAAATCGATACTTCCTGGTCGAGCATTACGCACATTCGCAGAACGTATCGGGCAGGTGGCACAGGGCGGGTACCCATGCCATCATTACTGTAAGTGTTCAAAACAGGGGTGCCAGGGGGGCGGGTACCCATGCCATCATTACTGTAAGTGTTCAAAACAGGGTGTGCCAGGGGGGCTAAAACTACAAAATGGCCATTGTGTGCATCATGTTCTGTGCACTCCCTGCATTGAAACCCTAAGGTTCAAAACCCATACATCTGCAATTCAGTACTCTGTAGCATAACTTACTGTTTTCTCCATCTCTATGTACTCCTCCAACCCCCCCAGTCACAAAGACGGGAATCCCAGCGTTGTGGGCCGCTATCATAGTGCCAGACACGGTCGTCCCTCCAGAGAGACCCTGTAGATGCGTGTGATACTGTACAATCAGCTGTGGATGCACTTTATATCTCACATACAGTAGGTTAATCAGTCAATCACTTTATTTTTATAAAAATACTGTATATAGTAGATTGATAGATACTTATTGATTCCCAAGGGAAAATTCAAGTAAGCGATTGGATATATTTTTTAGTGTTGACTGCATTTCCTGGTTCCCCCAGGTCACTGAACCTTGTTTGGGGCCCACCTGGCTGATGACGTAAGGCAAGTCTCTGCGGGACACCTTGAGGGCAGTCTTGCTTTGGGACAGGAAGCCCAGCTCCTCTTCAGACAGGCCCACATGCACCTTTCCGTTCAGCACGCCCACAGTAGCAGGGACGGCCCCCTGGGCCCGCACTATGGCCTCCACCTCCTTAGCTGTGCTAAACACCCCAACAACAGACACACTGTTTTCATACATCTCTTTTCTAAAATTGAAGATTTCCCTTGATATACATGTAACATTATGTCCTCACAACACACCAATCCTACCACCTCGGCCACGTCAGCACCTTGCTCTCTCAGGTGTGCTCCTTCAGGACAGAACATGTGTTTTGTTCTATAGCTATTTCTGTGCTTGACCCACCTCAGATTGTGAGGATAAGGCATCCCGTGTGTAATGATGGTACTCTCCAGAGCCACCACCGGTCTGCCCTCGGCCACCGCCTGGGACACGTGCGGGTGCACACTGAACGGACCTGTGCGGATTTGGCAAAGGTTTTCAAAACGTCTAAGTAGCGGGTTTACCATGTGTAGCCTGCATTATGTAAGCAGTTACCTGAAAGCTATTTCTTCTTCTCTCACCTTGACGGCCAGGTTTGCAAGAAGACGTAATACACCGCCGCAGGTGTTTCGACAATCCTCCCAGCATTCTCTTCTTTTTCAGGCTAATTTGGACAGCCATAGTTTAAGTTTATTTAAAAAAAAAAAAAAAAGAACACACGACAGCCGCTTAAAGGGATGGTTGCAGCCTCAATTGGGAATTAGTTAGTTCCAACCAGTATCCCAGTTTCAAAAATGTTGCATGCTCCAGTTAACGCAAAGAAAGGCTTGCAGCCCATCATCTCCCTCGAATACCAATGTGTTCGATGTATGCTGGCTTGGCATGCATGGCAAATGGTTACCCCATGAACAACTAAAGACATTAAAGTATGCTGTAGAAATACAATAGTTGCCTATTTCCAATACATACCCCAGCACTGAGAAGTTTCGCTGACTTACACATAATAACGTTTCTCAACTGCCGTCTGAACAATCTTTATAGTCAATATGGATAAATAGCAACACATTGAGACGATAATGCTAAATAGGCTACTCTGATTGGAGGATTTGACATGGAAACGGAAACCTTTTGGGAATATAATCATACTGTTACTATGTATCATATCTTGTACGCTCTAATACCGTTAATAGAAACAAATGAAATACATTCGAATGTTCACGGATTCCCTGCATTGCTTACCCTCTGCTGCATGTGCCAAACTAGTGAACTTTGACCCGAGTTTGTTGGTTAGTTCGATGTTTGATCATTTGCGGCGTTTCGAGTTTGGACTTAAATAGAATGTTTCAACCCAGGTCAGGTGAAAAGGTAGCTTTTTATTGTTGATCATGGCAAATGCATTTATTCTTGCTTTGCTGTCTATGTACAATTTGAATAGGTCTGTGACACACATGAGCTTGAAAGCAAAAAACATTTATTTAGTACATACATCCATGAATACACTTGCACCTGCACTGAATCACTTACTAATTACAAGATAGCACTGCACTGAATCACTTACTAATTACAAGACAGGCCTGGGAATATAGGCTACGCTTAGTTAATTTCACTCCATAGAGTAAGGTCATCAAGCACACTTGGACATGCAGAATGCTGATCTAATCTGCAGTGACGCCACTCACCCTCAAAACACAAGGACCCTGATGGTACATTCATCTGGAAGGATGAGTGACTAGAATGCACAGGTGTGACATTCAGCTCACAGTCATGCTGGAAATGTCCTTTATTTATTTTTATTATTACTTTATTTTTTTGTCCTGTGCGATTCTTCACTTACTTTGAGTTTTTCTGAACAAAATGCATGTGCAGTGAATAATTTGTTATTGTACCTTGAACAATCATTGTCTTTCAAATACACCTGGCACTGGGTGATCGCAGGAGAGACTGCTAACACAAGTTCATTAGCTGACGAGTATACATATGTGTTTTCTGTGTTGCTGCTTGCATAGGACACAGCTTGATTTAACTCCATATTGGTGAGGAGAGAGGATACCTCGCTGCCCTGGACCTCCTGAATATGGCTACACACTAGTGATGTAGTACTCGAGTCCGGTCTCGGACTCGAGTCCGGTCTCGAGACCAATTTCTGCTTTCTCGGTCTCGTCTCGGACTCGTTCCTTCAAAGACTCGGTCTTGACTCGGTCTCGGGCCACAGTGGGAGGAGAAGGACTTGTAATTTCAGACCGAGTCCTCGAGACCAACGCATTTTTTATGTTCATATAAAAAAACAGACAACACATAACAACAACAATAATAAAATGCAATGTTGACCGGCATTATTTGAAAATGACATCCCATGGTGCAATGCAAAGATACTGCCGTCAGAGCCGTTTATTTATCTCTATGGCTCTGCTGCCGGTGAGTGTCTGTAGGTCAGCATAGTCCATATTAAGACGTTAAGACTGCTCCTCTAAACAATTCCCAATCTAGCTTAGTCTGTAGGCCTAACTGTTGATTATTAACTGGGGTGATATTAAATTATGAATATTAAAACTGACATTTTTTTATGGTCTTGGTCTCGACTCGATCTTGACTCCTAAAGGACTCGGTCTCGACTCGGACTTGCTTCCTCAAAGACTCGGTCTTGACTCGGACTCGACTGTATTTGAAAACCAACAGACTCGGTCTCGACCCTTCAAAGACTCGGTCTTGACTCGGACTCGGCATAGGCGGTCTCGTCCCCATCACTACTACACACACTCTCTACAGGAGGCTCGCAATCTGAGCCAATACCTTTCTCCCCTGTATGACCTACAAGCTCTTGATTAAACCAGTCAGGGTTGTCTAGCTGGTATGCCTGAAAAGCCTCAATGGCATCTCGCAGGGCCTTTCCGGTTGGACAGAGGAAGTAGTCGTCCTCTGCGATGCCGTAGATGTGCTTGACCCTGCCGGGCTCGTTCTGCTCCTGGTCCAGGATCCTGAAGACCAGCTCCTCGAAGTGCTTCATCAGCTTGTACTTGACCGTCATGTGGAAGAGTGAGGGCACGTCGGCCTCGCCGCTCACCTCCTCAAAGTACGCCACCATGTACCTCTCCAGAGATGCGGAGTGCACGAAGTCGGGCACGATGAGGGCCAGGGCGGGCGTAAGCATGTCGCCCATGACGGACGCCTGGTCTTCGCGCAGCGTCGCGGCGTGCCCGCTACCGCACATGGCCCTCCACTTAGCGGCCACGCCCCGCGAGCACAGGATGAGGATCTTGTCGGAGGGCGAGCGGCCGGCCCGCTCCCTGTGCATCTCCAGCCACTGGACCTTGCCGACGGCACTCAGCCAGGCCGAGTCCAGCAGGTCCAGGGCTACCTCGGCGCCGCACTTGGCCCTTAGGAAGGCGCACAGCTTCAGGATGATCTCCTTGTAGAGCGGGTGGTCAACGGAGTAGAGGATGAGAACTCTCTGGGTCCTCATCGGGATGATCTCTAATTGGTCGGTCTTGGGGCTTATAGTTGGGGAGACATCTGTGGTGAGAGAAATCTCGATTAATCACGAATGTAGCATTCTATTATATTATATATTATATATATCTATTATAGTATTCTAGGGATCGATGACCAAATGTAGCATTCTATTATATTATATATTATATATATCTATTATAGTATTCTAGGGATCGATGACCAAATGTAGCATTCTATTATATTATATATTATATATATCTATTATAGTATTCTAGGGATTGATGACCAAAGGTAGCATTCTATTATATTATATATTATATATATCTATTATAGTATTCTAGGGACAATAATGTAAATGTCATACTTTCATAGTAGTAGATCATTTTAATTTTAACATAATTTCTTTTTATGGTGAAGGGGGGGGGGCGGGGGGTGTCGGAGACATACAAACTGTTGATGGTGAAATAACCTGCTAATCAGTGTTGTAGTACTCCAGTCCGGTCTTGAGACCATTTTTGCTTACTTGGTCTCGTCTCGGAATTGAAAGCAAAAATACTCGGTCTTGACCTACATTGAAAGGATGTGGTAATTTTAGAGCGAGACCACAAGTCCTTTTCCACCCATTTTTTTTGTAACTGTATATTTCATAGTATATATTCTAAAATATCCACCATTACAGATATTCTTATTTTAATACAAATTATAATATTGACTGGCGTTAAATTATATCCCGTGGTGCTGTGCTGCGCAGTGCAAAGGTTTTGAAAGGTACAATCTTTGCTATACTTGAGAGTTATTCTGGAGAGGGTTGAAGTAGCCTGACCTACGGTTTTGGCATAATCTGTCATTCCAAGGCGTGCCTCTGGTTGTAATACGCAATTATTACATTTGGTTACTTGAACCACAATTCAACACCTTTAACTTTAATGAAATGTTGACATCATGTCATTCAAAATGTGTGCTAAACTGCTCCTATAGCCAACAATCCCCACTCTACCCTTTGGGAATTTAACTTTTGAATAATGAATATATATATATATATATATATATATATATATATATATATTTATATATTTATCCCAATTGGGATAAATATATATTTATCCCAATCCGTAAATTAGCTAAACACACTCAGCACACAGTGAACACAGTGAGGTGAAGCACACACTAATCCCAAAGCAGTGAGCTGCCTGCTACAGAGGCGCTTGGGGAGCAGTGAGGGGTTAGGTGACTTGCTGGCACTTCAGCCATTCCTACTGGTCGGGGTTCGAACCGGCAACCCTCCGGTTACAAGTCTGAAGCCCTAACCAGTAGGCCACTGCTGCCCCAAAGGCCACATCCGCCTACTTGGGTGATGTTAAATGGGGGGTTAAATGGGGAGTGTTTAATGTAAGTAAATCATGACAAACAAATTTTTTGGTCTGTCTCGATGCAGTCTTGACTCCTTAAAGACTCGGTCTCGACTCTGTCTCGGCTGCATTTAAAAACCAACAGTCTCGGTCTCGACTTGGTCTTGACCCTTTAACACTTTGACTGCCGCGCTGTTTTCAGAACCTTTGGCCCAGAGTGCCAGCAATCTAGATCATTGTTGACGATTGTTGTAGAGCCACAGCGTATTCTGTTATGGCTCGTTTGAAAGGGGAGACTTTAAGCTCTCAGTGGGCACAAACCGTTTATTTCTTTATTTCCTGAGAAATCCCAAGCTAAACAGTGGCCTGTTTTTTTTTTCTAGAAATGGAGATATAGCGTCTTAAATGAAATATGAAGTGTTGCCTGTAAGGTTTCCGGGAAGTGACCTGGCAAGACTGCCACTGATTCAACCCAAAGCGGCAACCATCAAAAGGCGAGTTATGATTGTGCGTTTTCATGAGTTTTCAATCGTCATCTATTTCAGTTCTGTTCATCATAGAGTTCCCAAAATCGCACATAAGGTGTGTTAGAATGTCTATTTTCGCAATTTAAAAAAAAAAACTAAAAACGCAATATTGCGTTTTAGGCACTCAAAGACAAGACAAGGACATATGCGGTCTCGTCCCCATCACTACTGCTAATACAAACCTCCATGAAAACACCTATGCAGCAAAACAGCAAGATAACCTCCAGACAGTACCACCAAAAGTTGTATAGGAATGATCCAAGCAAGTCTCTTTCTAGTAGGTAAGGAAGTGTCTAAAGGAGAAAAATACATCCGATGATATGTTATGTTTGTGTGCTTTGCAACATCACTTGCAGTATTATACTGCATTATGTATTATTGCAGGAAACCATTACATAATAACTATCCTATGACAAGATACAACAATCTCCTGTTTTACAGTGATGTTCAGTGTGCCAGCACTGATTATTAACTTTATGTTGTTCATTTGTGTACCCATGTTTTTATTTTCCTTATATTGATTCCATACATTCATATACTTACAGTTACAGATATTTATGTTGTCCCAGTGATTCACACAGTGTCTTATGCATCGCTCAGAAAATGGTGTGATCTGGTGGGAAAGCAAAAGACCCTCTCAGTCAAATATGTGTACTGTAAGGCCTGGACAAGATGCTACATCAACAGCATAAGAATCCAATAGGCTTGATGTAATTACCTAAAACTCAAAATAATACTCACCACAATAGACAATAGGCATGGTTCATTTGATTGAGTCAGCGACCGTAGGTTGAATGTGAAGGTTGTATTCAGTCTCTTCTGATTGGCCTGTGTTTCAAACACAACACAGATGGGGTTTTTTGTCAATAAACTTGTCACTCACTGAAGATGCACCTGCTAAAGGAGAAATCCTCAGAAATGGAACCACTGACCTTTATATATATATATATATATATATATATATATATATATATATATATATATATATATATAGAGATAGATGCTATGTATGTGGTTTTTGAAGGCTGTTCTCAGTGGACAGTGAAATATCATGATTCTAATTCTTGAATCATTTAAAAATATTCTTTGTCTGAGAAATGCATACAATTGCCTCAAATTAATACCTGTATGAGAATATTAAGAATACCATGCCATAGTACGGCAACTTTTTAATAGACATTCAGATCTAAATCTTGTAGCTCTAAAAGCGTTGTCACTGGCCAAAGCGTATAAACCAGAGGGCACCTTTTGAATGTTGTGAGAATCATAAAACGCTCTGCCGCTGATCTCAACTTTAAAATTCTCAGAATATATCCACTTGTCAAAGCTTATCAAAATGACCAATTGGTTAAATTCACTTTGTGATTCAGTCCATGTGATGTTAGGCTGCCAAAGGCTTCCTGTAATACAAAAAGGTGAACAAGGCACATTTTCTTGAGTTGACTAGAGATGGCATTATAGTATAGGGCTACTGGTGATAACTGACCAGGTCAACTTGTATCTTTCAGTTATGGATATGCACAGATTTGTTTACTTTAAACGGTGGTAAATACAGGACAACACTGAACCCTAGGGCTAGTGGTATAACTTACCTTGCTTAACACATACATCACTTTCTTTGATTGAGGAATTGTTGCAGTCTAGAAATGTGAAGATGAAAAGTGAGTGATTGTGTGTCATTTGTATCAGACAACACAAGCAATAGGGTACAAAATGCAATAGCAAATTCCTATCAGGCTCATGAATTCACTTTTATGCAAGAAGAAGAGATGGATACAGTATGTGCCAGGAAAGGTCCAATTCTACTGTCTAAAATTAATGAAACAAATACATTGTATGAATACCTACCAGGAATTGAAATGTCTTTTGTGATGGTGCAGGGACTATTTCTCTCTCCCTCTAGTTTGGGCAAGTGGGAGAAAGAGATTGAGTACTGGCACCCCGGGTCTACCACAACGCTGTCTGATGAGAATGACCACTGGATAAAAGCACATATGTAGGATTCATTAAAGTGCCCAACAGTGATAGTAAGCTCTGATCTTATAATGAAGTTTATGGCCTAATAGTACAACAATTCCAAATTAACACTATTGCTCTGTTATACGCTAACATTTATAGAACAATGCAAAACAGTGCAAAAAAAAACAAAGACAGCAAATGCAAGCAAAAATAGACAGTGCAACGATCCATTTAAGGTTTCACATATTTCTTACAGGTTTGTATATTCGGTTGAGATTTGAGGTTAAGGTGTTGTTAAAAATGTAGCGAATGCAAATCCTCTGATTAGTACACTTCTCCAACACGGTCACTTCACTGCCTTGCATTTTCTTTATAGACGCTGAGAGGAGAGAATTCAACATTGCGATGCAAAACATGAGAATATATGACATATTTATGTATCAATGAAACCAATTATCTGCGTTATAATAGGATTTATGCATGTATAGTACATAGGTTATCCTACCATCGGACGGTGCTCTCCAGTGGAGAAGCAGAATAGGAGCAAGTCGGCCTTCCTCATCCGGTAGAATAGTCCAGCTGAGTAGCGGCTCTTCTGGGAATGACGTTGGGACTTCCATTCTGTCAGCTATTACCCAGCCCTCGCTGGGGCAGTTGTCTGAAGCGACGAGAAAAATTGCATCGGGATTGTATCCTATATAGCCTACTGGCTGTACGCATATGTTGAAAAGGTTTGCGTAAAATGTACTTACTTATATGGACTGTACAGTTTAGCCCCTGTCAGCAATATATTTGTTAATAACGTCAGAAGACAGTTAATTGAAAAAAACACATACCGGTTTGAGATTCAAAAGTAGTCTAATTGCTCAGCCTACCTCTTGCATGCAGTTTGCAGGCTTCTGTAGTATTCGGAGTGATATGGCGAGTTGGGTTGCTATCAAAACAGTAAACAGGACAACAATCATAATTAGGCTACATCACTTACTCACAGAGTCGAAGTTCGCTATGTTACGGATGGGCTGTGGTAATCACACTTTATTAACGCCACGGATATGAAACACGAACGCACTTCCTCCCAGATCTCACCTCACTGGAAAACAGGCTACCTAGAGTCACACCACACGTGTTGTTGAATTCATTCACAAAGCAGGCTGCGTCACTCTGCTGATGTTAATGGTCACACATTCAAATGAGATAGCTTTGCTTATCCTGTACTAAAACAATTCGGATGCGCTCATCATTCCTCTGCCCTAACTTGCTGCTATGGGGCGGGAATAGTCACTAGATGACAGCGAAAAGGTTATGGAATTTAGCAGACGCTTTAGTCCAAGCGATTTACAAAATAAAATAATACAGTAGTAAACATGCACTTTTAAAAAGTTGGTAAGACTAGAATAAGAAAATAACCATAACTAGAAAACGCAATTCCAGGGAATTACCAGTGCATGAAAATGCAAAACATATGGTGTGAAATATATTGTTAAAACAGATGATGTGCTAATTGGCAACCAACATGATGAGGTTTAATATAGTTGAAATGACTGAACTAGGTAGATGAGGTTTAATATAGTTGGAATGACTGAACAGATAGGTGGATAGTTTAAAAGGTTAAATTATTTGCTAGATAGACGAGGTTTAATATAGTTGGAATGACTGGACAGTTAAATAGGTGGATAGTTTAAATGGTTAAATTATTTGCTAGGTAGATGAGATTTAATATAGTTGGAATGACTGAACTACGTAGATGAGGTTTAATATAGTTGGAATGACTGAACAGTTAAATAGGTGGATAATGTAAAAGGTTAAATTATTTGCTAGGTTGATGAGGTTTAATATAGTTGGAATAACTGAACTAGGTAGATGAGGTTTAATAATTGGAATGACTGAACTAGGTGAGGCTTAATATAGTCTGGCCACCTGGCCTAGGATTCTAATTGCTTAACGGCAGTCTTAATAGAGCCATATTGTATGCTTAAAGCCTGAGACAGAGTATATAGTTTAAAAAATGTAGATGGTGTAATGGATGTTGATAGACAGAAAGTTGAATGGATGTTGATAGGCAGATTGTTTAATGGATGTTGATGGACAGTTTAATGGGTGGGTGAAGTTGGCAGAAGTCATAGTTGATAACAACTGACAGTTGAAATGGCTGAACAGTTAAATAGTTGAGTAGTTTAAATAGTTAAATTATTTAATAGTGAATTATTGTAGTGAGGACATTTATTTTGAAACAGTTGTGGGCAGAGGAAATAGTTGAACAGGATCTGTAGAGCCAGATTGTATGTTTAAAGCCTGAGACAGAGTATAGTTTAAAAGTTAAATGTAGATAGTGTAATGGATGTTGATAGACAGAAAGTTGAATGGATGTTGATAGGCAGATTGTTTAATGGATGTTGATGGGATAGTTTAATGGGTAGATGAGTGAATGGTTTGAAGAGGATGAATGGATAGAAAGTTGGATGGAATGTGCCTTATATCCTTGTAGAATGGAGATACACAGAGAGAGTTGGCCTAATTGAGCAGAAAGCAGTTGATACAGCTGCAATCAGTTTAACTAGCTTTTTGATGGGACCTAGTTGAGCAGCTGGAAGTTGATACAGGTGCAAATCAAGTTAATTAGCCCATTATGATGTCATAGTCCCCATACAAAGTCTATGGGGGAAAATAAGCTTGTTACAGTGCATGAAAATGCACTGTACTGTTCTTCCTAGGCAACTTCAACAACTTCTTATTACAGTGCATGAAAATGCACTGTACTGTTCTTCCTAGGCATTTTCTTCTTCTTCTTCTTCTTCTTCTTCTTCTTCTTCTAACGCAGTTAATGCAGCTTCAACCGTTTAACGTAGAAACTTCATTCAAACTATGTTACGTAGGTCTTACTTAGGACATGTGGGCTATGTATTTTTCATCTTTGTAACTTTTATACTTTTTAAACTATTAATTAAAACTACTCAAAATTTCCCCATAGACTTAACATGGGCTGATGACATCACAATAGAGCCGTTAAGCAATTAGAATCCTATGGCAGGTGTTCAGGCCACCTGTCCCAACTGCCATTCTCAGGCTTTAAGCATACAAACTGGCCCTATTAAGACTGCACACCCTATTCAACTGCTTCCTCTGCCAAAAACTGTTTCAAAATAAGAGTCCTCACTACAATATTTCACTGTTAAACAATTTAACCCTTTAAACTACTGAACTTTTTAACTGTTCAGCCATTGTAACTGTTACTTGTCATCAACTATGACTCCTACCCACTGTAGCTAGTTAGCATGATTAGCATAGTTAGCATGTTAGCATTGCTAACATTGTTAGCATTTTAGCAAAACTGCTAAAAATGATTAGCTAAGTTAGCTAAGTAACATGGTTAGCATAGTTAGCATGCTAGTTAGCATTTTTAGCAAAACTGTTAAAAATGATTAGCTAAGTAACATGGTTAGCATAGTTAACATTTTTAACAAAACTGCTAAAAATGTTTAGCTAAGTTAGCTAAGTAACATGGTTAACATAGTTAACATGTTAGCATGCTAATTAGCATTTTTAACAAAACTGTTAAAAATGATTAGCTAAGTTAGCTAAATAATATGGTTAGCATAGTTAGCATGCTAGCATAGTTAGCATGACTCCTAAAAATGATTAGCTAGGTTAGCTAAGTAACATGGTTAGCATACTTAATATGTTAGCATGCTAGTTAGCATAGTTAGCATAACTACTAAAAATGAAGTTAAGTAACTTGGTTAACATTATTATCTTTGATAACATAGTTAGCATAACTACTAGCAAACATTAGAGCCATTCCAACTGTCAGTTATCGTCAATTATCTACCTAAATAATTTAACCATTTAAATTATCCACCTATTTAACCGTTCAATCATTCCAACTATATTAAACCTTATCTACCAAGTAAATCATTTAACTATATAAACTATCCACCTATTTAGCTGTTCAGTCATTCCAACTATATTAAACCTCATCTACCTAGCAACCAATATAGTTTGTTTTTACTCTGTATGATATTTTACATCATATTTTTTGCATTTTCATGCACTGTATTTCCTTCAGGAAATGCTTTTCTAGTTATTATTATTCCGCTTACCACTTTTTCCGTACGCTATTTCTCTTGAACAGTTTAACTTAGAAACTTCATTCAAACTTTGTAACGTAGGTATTCAAACGGACCAAGCTGCTATGTATTTTCAACTTTGAAACTTTTATACTTTTTAAACTATTAAAGAAAAACTTTTTAAAAATCCCCATAGACTTAACATTGCCGATTGTGACATCATAATACGGCCGTTAAGCAATTAGAATCCTATGGCAGGTGTTCAGGCCACCTGCAGCCTCAGGCTTTAAGCATACAATCTGGGTCAATTAAGACTACACATCCTATTCAACTGTTTCCTCTGCCCAAAACTGTTTCAAAATAAAAGTCCTCACTACAATAATCCACTGTTAAACAATGTAACCCATTAAACTACTGAACTTTTTACATTCAACTTTTAAACGGTCTACTTTTAAACTATCATTAAACTATCTATCTATTAAACTAACTGTCTATCAACAACTTTTAAACTATATACATTCAACTTTTAAACAGTCTACTTTTAAACTATGGTTAAACTATCTATTAAACTAGCTGTCTATCAACAACTTTTAACTTGTCATCAACTATGTCAACACTTGTCATCAACTATGACTCCTAACCACTGTAGCTAGTTAGCATAGTTAGCATGCTAGTTAGCATAGTTAGCATAACTACTAAAAATGAATTGCTAGGTTAGATAAGTCACATGGTTAGCATAGTTAGCATGCTAGTTAGCATAGTTAGCATAACTACTAAAAATGATAAGCTAGGTTAGCTAAGTCACATGGTTAACATAGTTAGCATGTTAGCATTGCTAGCATAGTTAGCATGTTTAGCAAAACTGCTAGAAAACGTTAATTAAGTTAGCTAAGTAGCATGGTTAGCATAGTTAGCATTGCTAGCATAGTTAGCATGTTTATCAAAACTTTTTCAACAACTTTTAAACAGTCTACTTTTAAACTATCTATTAAACTAGCTGTCTATCAACAACTTTTAAACTATCTACATTCAGCTTTTAAACCAGGGGTCTCAAACTCAAATGAGCTGGGGGCCAATTCTGCCAACGTCATCTGATTGGAGGGCCGGCTATTTCTGAAAATGCAATGTTCTTTTTTCAAATACCACACAAAACTGCAAACAGAAAGTGCAAGTGTTTTTATCTAGTTTTAGACACCTGTGCTAGCAACCTTAGCTTATAAATAAATAATGATAAAATAAATATTAATACAAATAATAAAATAAATGAAAAACATAAAAACAGGTATGTGTGTGTGTTTCACACCAAATAAAAATATTTCCTCTCATAACTTTTTTAAACCTGGCAAACTAGGCATCAGGGTTAAGAAAGCAACACCATTGGATTTTTATATCAAAATTTCAAAAGGCTGAAAGTGGTCAGACTGTAAATGTAAAAATCCTACTGTAAATGTAAAAATCTTTGAGTAAAACAAAAGTTTATGAAGGGGGTAAATTTACCCATCTAATTTGTCACTGGATGGCAAGCACCTCAAATTATGCACCTTTCAGTAAATACTGGATGAACTTATTTAAGCAGGTTTACTTTCCTTTTTTCATATTACCCACATAACAAATTAACAGGAAAACACCTAAGATGTATACCAACACCTAAGATGTTGTGGTTTAGTAATAGAGTATTACAATATAGGCCTACAATAAAGTATTCTGGGTTTCTTGGGTTTCTTGGGTTTGAATCAAGCTCTGGATGTTTTGCACATAGTGGAGCAGAATAGGCCTACAAATGAGATTTGTCACCGTACCTGGATCTATCGTCTATTTTAATCAGTATCGTTGTTTGTCGCAATTAATAGCCTCAAGGGCCGGATTACATTATTATTTTGTCATACGTCGCGGGCCGGAATTGGGCAGGACGCGGGCCGGATTTGGCCCGCGGGCCGGGTGTTTGAGACCCCTGCCATAGAGAATGCATGGGGGAAATTACAGTTAATTAATTAAGTTAAGTTATAGTTTGACGATGTTGTACTCCCATGCGGGCCAGATGCTACAGTATATACCGAGGACATGTTTTGGGGGGCCACCCAAAATGAGGTGGCGGGCCGTAGTTTGGGGACCACTGATCTAGGCTATTTGAGTTTCTTAAAGCAGAGTGTGTTTAAATTGTTCAATACATGATTTCACAGCAAGCCAAATATAAAATAAATGTTATATATAGCCTAGATATCTGTAATTATTAGATGATCAGATGATTTACAGTTCTATGTAATATGCCATGTTTCATGTTTTTGTAATGTTTCATAGGCTACAGTGATGCAGGTCTACTGCAGTGAATGGGCTAAATACAACTTCGATCATTTTTATAGCCTACTGTATAGTTAACTTTGGCCTTGGTGCCCTGACATGTGGCCTTTGTGCCCCCCACCAAATATGCCCAACTGAAGGCCAAGTGGCCTTGCCCCCAGAATGGTGAAATTCCAAGCAATCAGCAAATCATCTGGTATCACTCGGCCATGTATCAAAGCATCAGTTTAACATCAAGACATCAAGCCATTGACCCTAAGACAACTGACCCAGGACAACTGCTCATTGAGTTCTTTGGATTCTCAAATGGAAATATTTCAGTTTTTTTTAACCAATTTAAGTTTAGCTTGTTGTGATCATTGTGATGTCAGGACATTTCTGTTGATTGACAGAGTGATATTTTCACTCTGTGACAAGGCAGTAATGCCACATGTCATACACACCTATGAGTCTATGGAATTATTAACTTATCACCCTCCTGACTTTAATGTCCTTTAAAGGACGGGACTGCGGTTATTATCACACAGCTAATTTAAGGTCATAAGCACATGTCCATTGACTCACCACTGCTGTGTTCCAATATGCCACAGTTCGTTCACTTGCGGATGATTGGCTGAGGGTTGCCAATGGAGATATGCCCCTGAGTTGCAGGCCAAAGATATGAACGGCCTTTAAGCATTCAAATGTTGCCAATCTTTCAGAGACAGAGTACACGTGAGGGTACTTCTATGAACGTGTTAGTGTGTGTGTGTCTGTGTACGTGCATGCGCATTGTGATAACAGGCCGAGTTAGAAGTAGAGGACAAGTCGGAAGGTGTTGTGAAGCTATGCAGAACATGCGAGAGGGAGCAAGAGGCGTAGCGGGGGTTCTATTTTAGCGAGCCATTCACATGTTAGTTTGAAATCATAAATCTTTCATCAAAAATCATAAAATACTTTGTCTGCTCCGGCGCCACCACAGCTCTCGCTATCCCTCTCTCCACTCTGCCCAAGTCTTCAAGTTAAAGGTAAGTCCCAGGCATAGCGCTGCCACTTCTCATTTCCTACATGATTAAAGGCATAGCGCTGCCACTTCTCATTTCCTATAGGATTAAAGGCATAGTGCTGCCACTTCTCATTTCCTATAGGATTAAAGGCATAGTGCTGCCACTTCTCATTTCCTATAGGATTAAAGGCTTAGTGTCAGACCACAAAAAATGTCAAAACTCCAGTCAATTGTGAATTTACAGCCTATCAATCATTCAAGCCATCAGTCTGCTGTGCGTGGCTTTTATGAGCTGACAGGTAGAGGTAGTCAAAGTTGATTATACAGATGGAAGGGGATTAGGTGTTTATGTGCATCTGTACTCCTGTCAAAAAAGGGCTCCTGCATTTGTGCTGCCACTAAGGGTGACTCATCCCTGAATTTTGTTTACGTCAAAGAATTCTTGTAATGAAAGACAGGACTGCGTGTGGTTGCATAGTATTTTGATTCCTGCCAACACTTACCTCTAGTGGGCCTTCACTGCATAGGGAACAAACGTTTGTGAAATGTAAATAACATGGCATCATTTTGACAATATTATTACATGCTTTTAAAATGGCAGTTGTATGCAACACGCCAGTATGTTTTCAGCACTTATTCTTAATTCTTACTTAATTACATCCTGGAAGAATGTATTTCATGAAAGCGCATGCCTTCTGCGCCATGATCCTCAGTGGCTGGGTAAATGAGTTACATTACTGGTGTAGGATAAATTAACTATAGTAGAACAATTGTTAACATGAGAGGAGAATGAATGTGCACAGATACTAGGATGTATTGCTCTGTTCCATCAAATAATCCATGGTGTTGTTTGACAACTGTTTCTTCAGGCATTTTATATACATTAACTACAAATTCAACTCTCAGATCTAGTAATAAACACTAAAGGACAGCCTATCTTCAGTTGCTGTTCTACATTTAGATCTTTTGTCATTGACATGTGGAAAGAAAGGGACAATGCCTACTTGTCTCAGCCACTTAACATCCTGCATTGTTGAACAGGGTCTTGTAACATTCATGCCCTGTCAAGGCAGCACCTGCTGCTGTCTTTAGGCCATAGGAAAGCATCACAGCAATGTGTTCTAATAGAACTGGGTAAGGAAAGCATCACAGCAATTTGTTTTAATAGAACTGGGTAAGAACACACAAGACGTACCATTATCTAATTTAGCATGTACAAGGCAGTTGATAGGTCATATGTTTATTTGCAGAAGAAGACCAGTAACACATAAGCACATTCCGAACTTATTCTTTTAAAAGACATGGCATCATATACTACCTTTTATATCCTAGGGTCTTAAATGATTTGTGTGCAATATTTTCAAAAAGAATCAAGCGTCTTCTTCCTTATGGGTTGTCTCAAATGGATATCATGTCGTTAATGGGTTGTCTCAAATGGATATCATGTCGTTAATGGGTTGTCTCAAATGGATATCATGTCGTTAATGGGTTGTCTCGTATTCCTCCTTTTCTCTTCCTTTTCTCAGGAAACATAAAAAAGAGGAAACATGTCTGAAGGGTAAGGGACTGTACAAATATAATTTAAATATTTCAAGAGAAATATCCATTTTTATGTATTTTTGGAATGTTAAAAATGTATTATATTTTTGGAATGTGGAAAATGTAGGCCTAATTGTTTATTGTTGTATTGACATTCCATTTGTTTTGTTTGATTGTTTATGTTTACACCAACAGGCCGGTGAGTGACCTGCCCAATTCAATGCGATATTGTTTTTATACAGTTTTGTATGGTTGACACTGTAGTGCAAATTTCATTTGCATGAAATAAATGGTTAAATATTTATTACATAATAGCTTTCTTTATCTAAAAAATAATTTACATAATGTATGCATACATGATGTATGAAGCTAATTCTAGCTTCTCTGTGCCTGTTAGAAAAAATCAAAATATTCTGCAACTCGCCGGTTGATGCTGAAGGTACGTTTTTGTCAATGTTTTCCATGCACACACACACACACCTGTTCACACCTGAAATCATAAGGGAAGGTTAGTAACAAGCAGAAATGAATAGCCCCACACTATGAACTATCGTGAAGTAAAGCCACTGCCACATCTTTTCTTCATGCCAGACCAAGCTGCTGAAAAAGGCTGGGTCCATGCTTGTGTATATATATATATACAAGCATGGGTCCATGCTTGTGTATATATATATATATATATATATATATATACTGTATATTAGGGCTGTCAAAATAACTGATTCATTTCGATTAATTAATTTGAGAAAAAATAACTGATTGAACTGAACTGAAAAATTTGTGCAGATTAATCGATTCCGTATGACCTTTGACCCCGAGCCGTTCTAGTCAGTAAAAATTAGACTGTAAAATGAAGGAGAGAGAAGAAAACGTGCTTCCTGGATCATTGCTTGGAACATTTACTTTTAAAAAAACGGCCTGATGGTGTTGATAAAAATAAAATGTTGAAAATAAAGTCCTTTGCAATGTCTGCAAGTGTTGACATTGAGGGGAGTGTTAATTTATTTTCATTGTGTCCCCTAGGTTATATTTGTGGCCTGAAATGCCTTGTATGTGAAAAAAAAACTTCTTCCCGAAGCACTTTTGAATTTATTTCCTCAGCATATTAGGTCAAAGCATAGATTTTTATGGCCATTATTTGAACAGTGAAAATAATAATAAAAGAGTTTTTGAACTTTAATGTCACTAATGCTGATTATTCAATGATTCATTTGAATTTAAATATTTAAAATACATTCACCGCAAAAATTATATATATTCGATTAATTAATCACAGAGTATGTAATTAATTACATTATTTTTTTTAATCGATTGACAGCCCTAATATATATATATATATACACTTATATATACTGTATACACTTATATACATATTTTCTTCATGCCAGACCAAGCTGCTGAAAAAGGCTGGGTCCATGCTTTTGACTGAGAGGGATGAGAAGGTCCGAGAGAGGGAGAGTGCTCTGGACGAGAGAGTGCCGCCACTCAAACTCTCGGGGATGTCTGTGCAGGAGCTGCAGGTAATGCAAACACTACGCAATGTAAACACTACGCATGACCTGTGGGGTATACTACGAATCTCGATTAGTGGGTTAGCGAGGTATGTTGCGTTCAAAGCCAGGTGGAGCTCCGCCTCTACTAACATTTTGGATCTCGAATGCGCTTTAATAGTGCTGTGCGTGCAAATATCCCACTATGGACGTGCATACCATACAACAACTGATTGATTTATTTGATGTTATAGGTTAGACACAAAAAATGACCGCAGTGTAGATTAAGCTATCGCTCATGAATGCGGAAGTAATTGTTTTTAAATAGAGGCGGTCTTGTGCGTCTCCACGTTTCACGATTGGCCAACGTCATCCCAACACCGAGAACACGCACAGATCTGAACTGAAAGCCTAGTTTGACAAATATATTTCATAACTGCTGTCGTAGTATCACTTAACGTATACCCCTGAGTCAAGGCTTTGTGAAGCCTCGATATGTCTACATAGCCTAGATATGTCGAACGTGCTTCGTAGTATACCCCACTGCTGTAAGCACTGTGTCCCCAATGCAAACACTACGCATGACCTGCTGTGTCCCCAATGGTCAACACAACGGCCTCTGGCCTTTTCACTGTACATGTGTACACGACACGGCATATTCACATGTAATCTGTTAAAGACTGGACTGTGCATTTGCTCTTTGCAGGACCTTTGTAAAGATCTCCATCGCAAGTGCGATACCGTAGATGAAGCACGGTATGACATAGAGGTGAAGGTGGTGAAAAATGAAAAGGAGGTATTCACATTGCAGCTTCCTCTCTACTGTACTCAGCATTTAGTAATATTTGCAAATATAATTACTATTACAAGAACATTCTTACCCAATCACAGTGCAGTTATTTGGTAAGTGGGATGACAAATGCTTATTTCACTGTGTGAATGTTTAGAATTTTGAATGATTTAGAAGCCGTCACAGAAGGTCATGTACCTGCCATCCATAAACTAGATACTGTGCCAACATGCTCTGTAACTTTACCCACAGGCTTGAATTATAATAACTAGATCCTCTTTGGATTGAATTCCACAATATATCAAGGCTCTGATGGCTTTGAATCATTCATTGGACACCCTACAAGACAATGAATGTACAACAACAAATGCCAGTTTTGCATCCTTAATTTCTTTTGTGCAACAGGCTACATATAGGCTCACATATTCACTTCCAAAGGAGAAGTGCCTGATGAATGATGTCTTGGACAGATCGAGAACCTGGTGAAGAAGATTGAGGAGTTGAAGGGTACCAGCATGAACCGAACCAAACTCAAGAGGGTGAAGAAATCCACAGATGCCATGCTGGGGGCCTTGACTGAGTCCAAACTCACCGCCAAGTCTGACTTCAAGGCCAACCTGAAGACAGTCAAGAAGGAGGAGGAGAAGGCAAGGGAGTCACTGAAATAGATCCTATAGAATAGATACAGATGTGTCATTACATCTATACATGTGTATGCATAAGCATTTATATGGTATGTATTTGCAGATATGCGTGCATGTATAGGCACAGTAGCCTATGGATGGTATGAGTGGAGACACAACATACAGCAATGGTCATGTGATCATGTGAAAAGTCTAGCATTTTTTTTTAACCTTGGCCCTATTTTTAGGGGCAAAAGCATTGAGCTAGAACACAATAGGTGCAGCATTGAGCTTGAACACGTTAGCATTGGTGCAGCATTGAGCTAGAACATGTTAGCATTAGCATTGGTGCAGCATTGAGTTAGAACACGTTAGCATTGAGCTAACGCCAGCAATGACGGAGGAACTACTCTGTGAGACTTTGAGCCTAGTCAAAAGAGTGGTCTACTTTGATGTTTGACAACATGCATCACACACCACTGTGGAGTATAGCCGCTTAGCCAATGCTGATGTACTGTAAACTTGCTAGCTCAATACTGCACCAATTAGCATTGTTTTTGACCCCACTGAGAGCCCCATCCCTATAAAGCAACTAGTTATTTTGGCTTAAAATAACGGCTGCAAACTCATTTTGGAGAAAAAGGAAAATGTACTGTAGACTCTGACATGGCTGCGGGTAGCAGCATGTAGTTGTGTGTAGTGGCAGAACCCTGTAAGGAATTCCTACATCATGTTACTTTAAAGGCTGGTCTAAAGCAATCATTAAATACCATAAAGAAACATGGAATTAATATATTGTTTTATACACTGAAAAGCTCTAATTGAATCTGATTCCCTTTTCACAGAAAGAGGAAGTGACTGACTGGCGTAAGAATGTGGAGGCCATGTCTGGCATGGAGGGCAGGAAGAAGCTGTTCGACGCTGGACAGTAACAAGGTTGGCTGTTTGGAAGAGAGAGACACCTACAGTATTCTTCTAAAGCATCAGGAATAAGCAAACAGCACTCATCCCGTCTCGTACAAGTACAAACCCATTTTGGAACCAGTAATAATGAGGTATGCCAAAAACGCCAAAAGACACAACAGAAGAAATGCACAACCTGATAACGTCATGGGAAATGTCTGCCCTGTTCTGATGTTTCCCATTCTTTTTTTGTACAAATTTGCTGGTATTCTAAGACAGCATAGTGAAGCAAATATGACACTATATATGACACTATGAGAAGTTTGATTGTAGATACTGTACTTTCAATATTTTGTAAGCCTGCAGTGTGCAGAGGAGATTGTTCACTTTGTCAGACTGAAACATGTTTAACAAGACGATTACATTTTATGGAAACCTGTAGGTTGTAACTGCTAACATCTGAGAGAAGCTCTTAGCGAGCAGAACTCTGTGAGAGGACTTCATTGATTTGCTGCTGACAGAGATGTGTCACTAAATTGTTAATGTCACCAAATGAGAAATTACTCTGTTAATGGCATTCCACAATTAAACGTGCTGCATTAATCATCAAACTGCTTTATTGTTTATTTGAACATTTGCACTTCACTCTTCTGAACTGTGTGTGTCTCTCAATATGCTGGTGCCACCCAGGGGGTCGTCATTAAAGCCACACTATGTTGTTAGGTTAACGAGTGAGGATTTTGTTTAATAGTTGCATGCTATACAAACCGAGACATAGTCTAAAGCATGTTTTCAGCTAAATATTTTCAAGTTTCACTGTAGTGGTAAATATGAATGATCGCCCAAATTGAAAAACCTCAAAACCCTCATTCATTCCTTCATTAAATGACCCTTCAGTCAGTTAGAGCATTCAATGCATACCCATTCCCCAGTCCGTCTCTTATGGCAGTTTTCAGCTTAATTTCAGGTTAATAATACCAGTTGTCACATGTTCATTTGGCATGACAAGCACACTCAGAGGACACCATGACACCATCTTCCATGAGTGACAGGGAGGCACAGAGTCCACCCTGCCTTAAAATACAGACTCAAGGTGCCTTCCCCCTGCTCCCTCCTCCCATATAAGGGTGGAGACAATGGGCCGGTGGGCTGGGCAGCCGGCCATGAAGGTTGCGTGCACCTGTGTTGCGCTGCTCTGGGTCATATCAAACGTCAGAATCCAGGGATCTATTTTAGTTAACCACTCAGATGCGATCTCAGGGCCAGGGGCAATAACGATCTCAGGGCCAGGGGCAATAACATTTCACCGGGGGTTTCCTGCCTACTGTCACTGTCAGACCCTCTGCACTTCGTGATTCATCTGCAGGAGAAACAGGTAAGTTTTATTGAACTGGCACCGAGTCTGTGCGCGTACATAACGTAGACAGCAGGTATTTGGATGATAATAACCTTTTCAAAACAAGTAAATAAATCATTGCTGCTTGGCAATGGCAATTAGATGATTTGCCAGTTAGATACAGCCAGGTCAGCGGCTACATGAAACACATGAAACACATAACTTGGTTGATCAGTTTGTGGCCATAGTATTTATGATCAGTTTGTGGCCATAGTATTTATGATGGTCATTTATTTGAGAACCTTTGGGGACAACTTTATTGGTGTTGCTGGGCATATTCAACTGATGTGTTCTCTTGATGTTTTTAGACCATTCACAATAAGCCAACATGTCTGAGGCGTGAGTATTTTTAGTGTGATTGATGCTTCTTGTCAATAGCAAATATTAATCATACATTCCTATTGCATTTCCTGTCGCACTAATGCACTTCATTTATTTAATTTATTTGTACTTCCTTTTTTCACATGCCTTCAGAATGGTAAGTCATAAATAAACAGATAAATATGTAGCATCATGTTTGATCTATGTAATATTAATTCATATCCCTGCTTTATTTGTCAGCCGAAACCCAAGTCCAAGATTTCAGCCTCGCGCAGGCTGTTTCTAAAGGTAGTGTGTGTGTAGGTTGACCACTGTGTGTGTGGGTTGACCACCTAGCCTTTACACACAACATGTGTTGTCTGAATGAGTACAATAAGCTAACTAAATGTCAAAAGTTAATCAGACCAGTGCCTATATCTTGTTGTCACATAGAGGCTTCTGATTGGTTTTGGTTTGTTAATAAAAAAGTGTATGCTAACTGCATATGCTAATTAAATCTGTCTGGCCACAAATGAGATTTTACTGTAGCCCTGTTCATGTGAAGGCTACTGAGTTGCTTCAGTCGTGTCATTCTGTGCCAGATCCAAATTCTGAAGAAAGGTACTTCTATGCTGGCTGCTGAGAAAGAGGAGAAGAAACGAGAGCGAGAGAACACGCTGAATGAGAGACTCCCGCCACTCAAGCTGTCAGGTCTGTCTGTGCAGGACCTGCAGGTATGTTCTGACCATGTCAGCTATGACCACTCCCACAAGGCACGGCATGCACGGCCAGCGGAATATAGAACACACCACGACATTAATCAACATGGCCGCCCACGTGCCAACCGTATCCATCTCTCTCTCTGTCTGTCTGTGTGTCCAGTCTGTTGGTGTGGAGGTTTGTACTGACAAGTCTGTCAACATGTGCGGTGCAAAGTGCACTTACTTCCTGAATTTGCATCCTCCAGAACCTGTGTAAAGAGATGCACCAGAAGACTGACGTGGTCGATGAAGAACGATACGACCTTAACCTCAAAGTTTCCAAAAATGAAAAAGAGGTGCCTGATGAACAAGTCATGTCATTACTTTTTAAATTAGCAACATAAGTAGCAAGGTTTGGATTTGAAAATTCAAATGATATTCTGTTGTATTTTGCTTAGTGGTCAAATATAGAGTAACACTGACCTGTGCTGACCACAGATTGAGAACCTGGCCCATAAGATCTTTGAGCTGAAGGGTAAAATGAAGAGGCCGGCGCTGAAGAGAGTGAAGATCTCAGCCGACGCCATGCTGGGGGCTCTGTTTGGAGCCAAGGTCAAGGAGTCGGTGGACTTTAAGGCCAATCTCAAGACCGTGAAGAAAGAGGAGGAGAAGGCGAGGCTTTGGCTAGATGCCATTTGCTGCCATTACTGTCCTATTGTCTACTCATGTGAAAAAGGAATAAAAACGTTATGAAAAAATGTGTATTTTGACTGCAATAGTGACCCAAAGAATTTGATCTGAGCATGTCACTACGGAGTGACCTTGTTTTACTTGAGCTTTCCTTCCACAGAAAGAGGAGGTGACTGACTGGCGTAAGAACGTGGAGGCCATGTCTGGCATGGAGGGCAGGAAGAAGCTGTTCGACGCAGGTGGGCAGTAGCAGGTCGGACAAAACCAGTGTCTCCAAAAGCATTGAGCAAACATTAAGCAAACATTGAGCAAACATTTGTACAAATGTCACTGTACAACCGTAGAAGGACTTAATGCACAACGAGCTGAAATTATTACAGTCTGATTGTCTGATAATAGTTTCTTACTTAACATCTTTTGTATGTTTTATGTGGATTGGAGTTTTAATTTCTGTCATGTTAGCATACAGTATATTGCATGACATTGCTGATTTGATTGCAAGACTACTAAACATTACATATTGGAAGAAAATTGTCTATGAAAGATTCATAGACTGAGGAATGTGAGTGTGTGCCTGTAGAGTGTGTGCCTGTGGATCCAGCTAGCTTAGCAACTGTGGGTGTCATGTCATCACAAAATGTGCAGTACAAATATCCCTTTAGAGCAATCTTATCAGTATGTTGTTGTCATATATGTTGTCATACGTATGATGTTCCTCATTCATGTAAATGAGTTTTGCACTGGAATAAACTGGATGACCATTCAAATCCTTTGCTATTGTGCCTTCTTGCTGGGCCAGGCAGGTCTCTACACACTCCACTTGTGCTGATCTCTCTTCACTGCATGTCTGTCTCTTTGGCCAAGCTCCTTTAAAGGCTGCCCGTATTCACAGCTGAGCTGCCATAGCTGCCATAACATTAAAACAACGTTTGTAAATCAGGCCAGGGTAAACATGGCCTCAGATATTCGGCCTCTTCAGACTCTAAGGGGAAGAGTCATGGCCAGACCAGATATCTCAAGTGCACTGAGGCTGTTTGACCCCAACAAGATAGCACTCCGTTCAAATGAGTTACAACCACTTGTCCCTGGTGCACGATTTCTTCATCAACAATCTGAAGTATCTTTGGACTATGGCCAGAATTAAATGCTAAAGGAATTAGCAGACTAAGAGAGGAGTAGGCAGGCATGCCACTGTTAACTCAGAGTCCCAAAACAAAGGCGTTAAGTTAACTCAGAGACCCAAAACAAAGGCGTTAAGTTAACACACTAAGCCTCTTGTTACCAGGTCACTGTGTCTAAAATTAAACTGTGGTCAAGGTGGCGTTGTCATTCTCGGCGCCTCTCACACACTGCCATGTTGCCTACGCACGTAAAGAAGAATGAGCTGTAGGTGGGCGAGCTCATGTTACATCAAGATACCATCCACCTGCTTCTGCTATTCTTACCAAGACACTGCAGTGATTTACGCCTGGTCCTCTTTGTGGCCAGGGGCTGAAGCCTAATGTGACTGGGTATAAACACATTCATGTCATGTCTGGTAATTGCCCTTAATGGACACAGCATAACACTGCAGTGATTGATTACTGTTCGATCTGACAGATGGCCTTCATAACTTAAAGGTGAGTTTTATGAATAATTTGAATTCTGTCACTACTGTATATCACCAGAATGGATGAAAAAATGGATTATCTGTGTAATTGGCAGAAAACTTGTTGGGATTTTTTTTTAAGATTACAAAATAAAATAGTGTGGTCATACTTAGACAAAAATAAAACAGCATGTTGAAGAAGTTTATTAAGAAACATTACTCAAATGGTAACTCATTCCTTGTTGAAGTGTCAAAAGACACTGAACACACATGAAATGTTTCCAAAGAATCTCATTTAGAAGAGCTTATTCACATTCACCTCTGTTCAAACTAAACTTTGCATGAAAAACTATGTTTTTCCCCAGTGGGAGAGTGACCCATGAGGATGATAGAGGCTTTTCTTCTGACCTGACAAAGAAGCATTTTATGCTCTGCCATTCGAACCCGTCTGTCTGCTCTGGGCAACAGCAACAGCTGAGAGAGGACCTGCCAACTAGCCTCCACCACCGCCAGGCATCACCGCACCACATAACTCCATGTCCAACACCAATAAAGTTGTTTTATTGCCACGCTTTGTAGACTGAATACTGTTTGCGCGCTATGTATGTGCCACAGTAAACGTCAGCTGCAGAGAGGACGAAGACATCGGGTTATTTTCGTGGGCCGTTCCCCTAAGCGTTAGAAACTATAAATCTGAATCTGTATTCCCCAAACCTCAGTTGGCGTGTGCATCCAACACTGTCAGCTTTTCTCTCCCAAAGGTACGTTTTGACCAACTTACTTGCTAGATGTGAGGAGGTGAAGGGGGGCGGGAGGGAAACGGGGTTAATCCCCTGGGCAGCGCCGATGACAAGTTGAGGTGCACTGAGACGAAACAGATCAAATGGTATCGAGGAATGATATGTGAGCATCACTTAATACATTGCTATGCGAAAGGTATATGTGGGTGAATGATAAGGTACTGACGCTGAATTTTGCTGGACACAATGTAGGCTAATTTGGTTTCTACTGATACTTTAGATTACAGATAGAAAAACAGTAGCCTATGTGTGTTTGATGAATGACAAAACTCTTGTCAGCTTTGCATTTGACTTCCATTCAATTGCGGGAGACATGAGATTTCATAAACCAAGCGTAGGCTAGTCCAAGTCATATGATACGTTATTGGAATTGTTGCACAATGACAACCCATAAAGATACTTTGCCATACAATGCTATTTAATTTGACTTAGTACATTTACATATAGCAACATTATTGCTGTTTTCCCATTTTGTAAAATTCGTAAACATAATTGGTACTTTTTCGTTCTTTTTGGAGTGAGATGCCACTTGTGATTGAGGGTGGCTAGGTGTTGGCAATCCTTAGCCTCCTGGCATGCCAGCCTTTCATATATCAAAATGAGGGCTTCATGATGGCACGTAGGAAGGTTGAAGGGAAGCCAGAGGTGAAGTGGGACCTGGCCTTTCCATTTGGATGGGACATGCAGGAAAAGATGGCATATGCCTGTGACCGTGTGACTTTTTCAGCCGGGGCCATTAAATCACATTGTTGAGCTATAATGAGCTAACGAGGAGAGCAACCAGCACACCTTAATAAGTCCAGCACAATAACATCATGTCCCAGTTGCCCCTCTGTTATCAGGCCAGAGCTACCTCATCTCTGGAAGAAGACTGTTGACTAAAGTGTCGCCAAAACCTATGCATATGCTCATTCCTATTTCAGATCTGGTGTGCAGTATATGACCAAAGATGTCGGATGCGTAAGTATGCTTTGTAAAATCACAAACACTAAAATGATAAAAAAGACTGTTTGTTTGTTTGTTGATGTTTGTTTACACGTCTGTTTTTGTTTTCCATCTCTGTGGGGGGTTCTGTTGCTTGAATAGACCGGTGAGTATCACTCCAGTCATCTCAATGATAACTGACATTTTTGTTATGCTAAAATGTTAAAGAAAACACAACATTTTTACACTCTAAAACATTGGTAATGGTTCCTCAGAGAGATTATTTTTCATACTCTGAAGAATTATTAACTTTTTAGTAAATGTAGCTGATTTTGAAAAACAAAACTCTGCAACAAATGTCTTGGCTTCAAAGTAAGCCATGTGGCATGTGAAAATAGCTGCTGAATACTGTCCTATGATTTCTGCTCCATGGCATTTAGAAAGTTGATTAATGATATAAACACTATATTTTCTACTGCAGAAAAAGAAGATCAGCTCAGGTCGCAGGCTGGGGCTGAAGGTAAGTGTATAGGTGCAATTCAAATGTATAGGTGCAATTCTTATCCAATGCACTTTTTGTCAAATTCAGCAAGCTCTAATTCACGGTCCTATAGCAGTTAAGAGAAAAACCATGAACAATTCCAGCCATAAAATACATTACTTCAAAATGACAGAATGAAGGAGGGGTCTAATTTGATTGGCTTTTGAGTTAAAAAATCAACAACCTTTCATCAAAATCACTAACTTCAATCTTAAAAAGAAAAACACAAAAAACAGTGCTACCTAGCCCGAGTTGTTGCAGCCAACAGCTAGAGAAGCCAGGCAGCTGCAATGCTACACTCTGGGGGCAACAGCTAGAGAAGCCAGGCAGCTGCAGTGCTACACTCTGGGGGCATGAACATGGGGCAGCTACAGTGCTACACTCTGGGCGCATGATTTTAAAAATGCCCGTTTTTTCCACACCAACAGTACTCGGTGACCTTGAGAAACAGAGATCTATATGAAAATTGCCAGAATTCTCCTTTAACACCAGATAAGGATGCTGCATACAAAATCACTGACTTGTAAACTTTGACACAAGATGAAGATGCTGTACACAGCGTTCGACATGCTGGCTGTGGAGAATGAGGACAGGGTGAAAGACAGAGCGGACACCCTTGCTGAACGCGTCCCGCCACTCAAGCTGTCTGGCCTGTCTGTGCAGGAGCTCCAGGTGAGTCCCTCACCTGCCCCCCCCTTACCCACCCTTACCTGCCCCCACTCTTACCTGCCCCCACCCTTACCTGCCCCCACCCTTACCCACCCTTACCTGCCCCCCCACCCTTACCTGCCCCCACCCTCACCTGCCCCCCCCCTTACCCACCCTCACCTGCCCCCACCCCACCCTCACCTGCCCTCACCTGCCCCCCCCCACCCTTACCTGCCCCCACCCTTACCCACACTTACCTGCCCCCCCACCCTTACTGCCCCCCACCCTTACTGCCCCCCCCCACCCTTACCTGCCCCCCCACCCTTACCTGCCCCCACCCTCACCTGCCCCCCCCTTACCCACCCTTACCTGCCCCCACTCTTACCTGCCCCCACCCTTACCTGCCCCCACCCTTACCCACCCTTACCTGCCCCCACCCTTACCTGCCCCCACCCTTACCCACCCTTACCTGCCCCCCCACCCTTACCTGCCCCCACCCTTACCTGCCCCCCCCTTACCCACCCTTACCTGCCCCCCCACCCTTACCTGCCCCCCCCTTACCCACCCTTACCTACCCCCACTCTTACCTGCCCCCACCCTTACCTGCCCCCCCCTTACCCACCCTTACCTGCCCCCACTCTTACCTGCCCCCACCCTTACCTGCCCCCACCCTTACCCACCCTTACCTGCCCCCACCCTTACCTGCCCCCCCCTTACCCACCCTTACCTGCCCCCACTCTTACCTGCCCCCACCCTTACCTGCCCCCACCCTTACCCGCCCTTACCTGCCCCCACCCTTACCTGCCCTTACCTGCCCCCACCCTCACCTGTCCTTACCTGCCCCCACCCTTACCTGCCCCCACTCATTCCAGCACAACTACACTGATTTATTCATTCATCTTTTGTTTGTTGCACAACTTACTCTACCCAACGCTGCAGACTAAAGTCACTTTTTTATCTTTTACTCAACAGGATCTTTGCAGAGATCTGCATCACAAAATTGATGTAGTTGATGAGGAACGCTATGATGTTGAAGTGAAAGTGGCCAAAAATGATAAGGAGGTACTACGCAGCTTATTCCTGGGGCTCCTTATGCATGGAGTAGGCAGTGGTCATTCTCTAACATGTACGCAAGGCAATTGGGACTAACATTTGTCACAAAGCAAACATAGTCAGTGATGTTAACGTGGACAAGCACAAGGACTTGAGAGTGAAACTTGAGCGTGAACCCAAATGGGGTTTGTTGTGCCGCAAAGTATGATGTTTTTTTTGTTGTTGCTATTAATTCAGATTCATGAGATGAAGCTGAAGGTGCAAGAATTGACGAGGAAGAAGCCTACTCTGAAGAGAGTGAAAATATCTGCAGAACAATTGCTCTCTGTCCTCCTGGGTGGCAAGCACACACAGACCATTGACTTCAAGGCCAACCTCAAAACAGTCAAGAAGGAGGATGAGAAGGTAACACTAATGAATTTCTCCTGGGGATCAATAAAGTATCTATCTATCTATCTATCTATCTATCTATCCATCTATCTATCTATCTATCTATCTATCTATCTATCTATCTATCTATCTATCTATCTATCTATCTATCTATCTATCTATCTATCTATCTATCTATCTATCTATCTATCTATCTATCTCTCTCTATCTGCTAATGGCTTCGTATGCAGAGCAGTGTGTAGCTGTAGCGGAGGTTGCCTGGGGCAAAGGAACTGTGTCCAGTCCAGATTATATTTATCAACATTATTATTTGTTTTTTGTTCTTTAATAATTTTTGTCTGTGCCTCTTTTAGCATGTTTGAACATTTTCTTGAACCAGCACAAACAGTCCTCACAAACATCAGGTTTTTACATGAGCTACTTTTCCTCCTTACAGAAAGAGGAGGTGACTGACTGGCGTAAGAATGTGGAGGCCATGTCTGGCATGGAGGGCAGGAAGAAGCTGTTCGACGCTGGTGGACAGTAGCAGGTAATGTCACGTAGAGATAATGCCACATATACTTCAAGTAAAAATTAATCAATCAATCAAACAATCAGTTGATGGATAAGTTACAGTTTTTCTCAGTCGCTTTGGTGCTTTTCTCACATCACTATTAACATTTGCACAGCAGTTAGTGCATTTCTCAAAACAATTAGTGCAAACTGCAAAACCTAGTGGATAACCTGCAAAAGCACATCACTTGCTCAAAATGGATAGTCCATTCCTCAAAAGCAAGTATTTATGTCAATGAAACTGCCAGTGTCATCAAAATGAAAAGTCTTGACACCATCGTTTATGAACAAGATAGTCAAATGGCTTTGTCATGTTTTCATTATGGCAGTTTATGCTCTCAGTGTTTTCCCATCGAAAAAAGGTCAGAACTCGGTGACACTACCTGAACATGCTCAAGACAGCACTATACACTACTTGTACAGCCATTTGAAAACTACAGTAAAGTTACACATTGCTGTAGTTAGGAGAGTGAGTACAAGACACTGTTTCACATTTTTACTGTGTTCTTTGCAATTCTACAGCATTGTGACAGAATTTGATAACTAGTTCACCAATTTTGTATGTAATGACTCAAGCAATGAAATGAAGACTATCAGTTTTATTGGGAATGACTATTCAGCATCCATAAGTATAGTTCATTTTGACTGACATGACAAAGCAACTGAAACATGTCCAAAAGCATTTGCAATTTGTTCAGAGGAAGGAGAAATTGCTACTATAATGTGCACAAATAACTAAATGTTGTGGAGGTTGAACTAATAGTTATGAGAATTTTCATTCTGATCTGAGAAAAGCACCAAAGCGACTGAGAAAAACTGTAATGATGAGACCAATGAGACTATCGGACTATCGGAATGTGAGTTGAAGGCAAAAAAATGTCTGATTGAGCTGATACACTGTTCAACAAGTTCAACTCCTAATTGTGTGCCTCTTCTCATTTTCTTAACAGGATCTTAAATGGACTTAACTCACTTGACTGATTAAGTTGATTTTTATCACCTGTCTTTTCTCATGAGAACTTTGTTTTTTTTTTTCATGTTAACGTTCATGAAATGTCTACATTACCTTTTGGAAAATTGTGTCCAGCCATGTACAATTTCAGTTTAAACACAGGAAGAGTGTAATGATTTGGAAAATATTTGAACAATGAATGAAATATAAAGTCAAGAACTTTTGCATAATGGGCATAACACTAAAATATTACACACAACTACATTGGTTTTATTTTATAAACACATACGGTTTTGCTTTTTTATCCAAGGCTTTTATAGGAGGTATTATTGTTGTCTGTTTGTACTGTATTGTATCTGTGATGTATATTGGGTGTGTGGACATCCATTCAGCTGAATTGAACATAAATGCATGGCGTCTGTTTATAGCTACTGAGGTGCTTATTGTGCTCATATTAAAAAAGAAATTCTGCCTTTCAAATGGCTGCAATTCACCTGTCTCCCTCATGGTGGTGCTGTAAAGCAACATACTCAGACAGATCCACTGACTATGTATGTTCAGCATTAACAGAAACATTTCCTAGATCATTTAGATACTGTATTAGTCCTTGATGCCAAAATCGTACAGCTAGTGAAAAACGTAGCAACAGTATAGCATTTCATGTGTTGTTTATATAGGAATGTAAGTTACTAAGAACAATAGGTGTATGTCCTGGACCACAATCTTCAACATAGGCCAGAAAAACAACAGCAATTACCTCATCTTTATAATCTCATAGGCTTATGTTCAGAAAAACAACAGCAATTACCTCATCTTTATAATCTCATGATAGCTTTAGAAGAACAGCAAATACCTTATCTTTATAATCTCATAGGCTTATATTCAGAAAAACAACAGCAAATACCTTATCTTTGCAATCTCAGGCCTATGTCCAGAAGAACAACAGCAATTACCTTATCTTTATAATTACATGATAGCTTGTCAGGTAACATCCAAAACTGTTAATTTGAGTTGACTGTAAATTCCTATACTGCCAATGGTGCTGCTGGATATTGTACTATCACAACTAGCATATTTGTGTAAAGCTGGTGATACACAAAGCAACTTTTTCAACTTTGTTGCTGTAGCATAGCCTGGGTGAACCCAGATGAACCTGTTAGCAAATTTGAATTAGTTCTACAGATCCAATCTGTTCTACAGGTCCAATTTGTTCTACGGGTCCAATTTGTTCTCCAGGTCCAGGTTCTACAGGTCCAATTCAAATTTGTTAAAAGGTTCGTCTGGGTTCACCCAGGCTATTGTTGCTGTACACGCAGGCTACGGTTCACCCAGGCTATTAGTCTGGGCAGTCTGGGTTCACCAAGGTTATTGGTCTGGGCAGTCTGGGTACACCCAGGCTATTGGTCTGGGCAGTGTTCCTGACTATCGTGGTTCTGGCACCTTCCCATTGATATCGGGTAGCTATCATTTTACTGGAGAACTTTAATCATTAGGCATATTTTCACATTGCTCAAACCGTTGCCCCATGTGCAGCAACATAGCTCAAACAGTTGCCCCATGTGCAGCAACATAGCTCAAACAGTTGCCCCATGTGTCATCAGCTTTAAGGAACCTAACTTTTTAGGCTATATTGTACGATGAGAAAAAGTGATATTTTATAGGACAGTTTTAACTAGTTCTGATGGACATGTCAAGATGAAATGTCGAGATTAAAGTCAATATGATATGTCAACTTTATTAAATGTTGAGTTTAATGTCGACACGTCGAGATTAAAGTCGACATGATATTTCAACTTTATTCTCGAAATGTTGAGTTTAATATCGTCATGGCAAAAATATTTTTTTTCTTCATGTGTGGCTAATACTCTGTCGTAAGCTTCCCAACTCGAATTCCCCAGTGCCACATCAAATAGTTTGAACTAATCTAGCTTTCTCCATAATCTAAGTACCCAGAAGCTCGCATCATGCTGAACAAACCCTCTCCGTAATCAGAGCTCCCTTATATGTTTCATTAACAAGTAAATACACTTTATTTCCTAAACCTTTCTTTGAACTTAATGGGCATAATCATTATTTATTTCCTAATCATAGGGGCATAATCATTAATCATTTCCTTACTTTTTGAATATTTGTTTTACTACAGGCTTAAAAAAAACATCTAAAATGTCTGAATAAATGCATATAGTCTAAATCTAAAATATTTAGATCCTCTCAAACAAATGACCTGTGTTTCACATGGCTGATTTCTATAGCCTAGATTTCAGCATTTAAAAAGGTTTACCTAGGTAAGGCCAGTAGGCTAGGCATAGGCCTACAGGTCGGCTGCCTACTTCAATGAGTTTAAGAAAAGCATATTTTACTGGTGTGAGTTTATTTTGGCACACCTGAGTGAGTCGTCTGAGAGCTTATGTATGTCTGCACACACAATTTAAGCCTATTTTTACTGTGACAGTTAGTGGTTGTATCGTTGATGAATAGAGTTTTCATCGAATCCGAAACATTACATCATAGGGTGAATTTTACATAGACAGTAAAAGAAAGGAATTTTACCATAGAACTGACCGAATTACAAAAACATGACTGAACACCGCCTCGGATGTTTGCCTTTAACTACAGACCATACAGAGTAAAGACAGCTCCGAAAGTACCGCCTTCAAGGGAACTCTCCCGGTCCCTATTGGATTAGAGGCTGTCAATCGCCTACGCAAGTAGGAAGGCGCATGGGTGTGTGCTGTGCGCGCAACTCGCTGCCATGTCTCTGTCCACAACCCTGCACACTGCGACCATCTAGACGTCTGACTTATTATCCTAAAGGCGAGTAAAACAAGAAGTATAATATATGCATTTCTCTTATGTTGAAATTATACCCGTTCAAGTGTATTGTGTTATTTGAAGTCATTAGCTTTAAATTATGAAGACAAATTGTAGCTAACGTTATGAAGCAAATGTCAGAGTGCAAACAGTCGTTTCACGTCACGTCAGATAAGATGGGCAACCTTAGCTATAGCTAACGTTTGTGGTATTCCATAGCTTATGAACTCTATATTTATTTGTCGTTGCATTTGAAATGACCATATAGGCCTTTTCGTTTTCAAGTCCAATCATGTTACTTCAATGTGTGTCTGAGTCTGAACCAGTTGAGCATCTGACATTTGGCTTGTAACCCTAATCCTTTAGTCCACACTCATAGCCGAGTATCTATGTTGTTTTGATGTGACACTGTGTACTGTAGCCGATGCAGTACACCTATTGTGTGTATTGTAACCCGTATGTAATGATATAAACATCAGTGCTCTGGCTGGAGCTGGCTGTGGAGGATCTGGAGTATTGGCTGTGACGTTCCTCAGATGTGGGACACTGTGTACTGTGCAGCATAATTTATTGTTCCTGTTCTGTGCAGTATCGGTGCTCTTCTCAACATGCTATACTTTCTACCCAGATGTCAAAGTACAAACTATTCCTGTTGCGGCATGGGGAAGGAGCCTGGAACAAGGAGAACCGCTTCTGCAGCTGGGTGGACCAGAAGCTGAGCGAGGCCGGTGTGGTGGAGGCCCAGGAGTGTGGGAGGCTTCTGAAGGAGCAGGGCTACAAGTTCGACCGCGTCTTCACCTCTCTGCTCAGCCGCTCCATCCAGACGGCCTGGCTGGTCCTGGAGGCCATGGGCCAGGAGTGGATCCCCGTCACCAAGTCCTGGCGGCTCAACGAGCGCCACTACGGTGCGCTGATCGGCCTCAACCGGGCCGAGATGGCCCTGAACCACGGCGAGGAGCGGGTCAAGTTGTGGCGGAGGAGTTATGACATCACCCCGCCGCCCATTGATGAGTCACACCCGTACTTCGCCGAGATCTACAACGATCGGCGCTACAGTACGTGCGACGTGCCCAAGGAGCAGCTGCCGCGAGCTGAGAGCCTGAAGGAGGTGCTGGACCGGCTCCTGCCGTACTGGAACCAGGTGGTCGTCCCAGAGATCAAGAGCGGCCACACCGTGCTCATTTCGGCACATGGGAACAGCTGCAGAGCCTTGCTCAAACACTTAGAAAGTACGCTGCCTTGACCACAACACTGCACACTGTCACTTAGTGGTGTAGAAATGGTTGGTTTTCTGAAGGAGCTTCCCCAAGTAACCAGATGACATGAGCAGTTCTGCTGTTCTGGAACACTAACCCCATGTCATGCCAACAGACTTTTTAAGTTCCTGAAATGGCACCAATAACCTCATCAGAAAGGGCACGGGGTTAAGGTTACTCTAGTCTGATGCACTTCGACCTTTTAAAAAACCTGTCAGTGCTACTGTACTACCGCAGGCAATGTCATACTACACATTTAGGTGGCTTAACACATGCAGTAGACACAGTGTACAGTACACCCAAATGGATCAAATGTATAGGCCGACCCACTTGATACATGTGCATGATTTAGCATGACCCAATTTTTCCAAATCTTTTTTTGTTAGAAGAATAAACATAGACTATCTAACATACCGGTACATACGTTGCATTTTGATGTTTACCAATGAATGGAGTTCTAATGTCATGTATTTACTGTGCTTAACACACACATCTGAGCACCTCTCTGCTCTCTCTGCCCTGTGTTCTGTAGATATATCGGAGAAGGACATCGTCGGTGTGACGTTACCCACCGGGATTCCTGTGTTACTGGAGCTGGATGAGGATTTGAAGCCAGTGAAGCCGCGCCAGCTCCTAGGAGACCAGGAGAAGATCCAGGCAGCTATCAAAAAGGTGGAGGATCAGGGGAAGGTCAATGCGCCCAAATAAGGGCCAGCACAGGAAGTACAGAACTCTGACCGCTCCAGAAGCAGGGTTGTCAGGGTAACTGTTGTTTGCAGGGTATCACCAGGGAAGGCCACACCTTTACTCATAGAGGCTATTGATTAAGATTACCATAGATAGTAGGAGGCACATTAAAGAGTGTAGTGTAGGTTAACGGTTTGTTATTAATGGCTAAATTCGATCTAACACAATCCATGGTTCAGATACAATAGAGCTTGTGTCTTTTGGAAAAGAAATGGAGAATTAGTAAGAAATTACACCCTTCTTTTTGTGTGATGACTGCACACCTCCTGATTGAATGGACTAAATGTTGCTGTTACGTTTCTGTTATGTTTCTGTAGCTAAATGTTATGTTTGTGTTTGCCTTTCCAGTTAGTGTAAGTACTGTATGCATCAAACGTGCCATGTTGTGTATTGAAATAGTTTGTGATTGGCTCTTCCTGAAGCAAATTCGAGTACTATAAAACACTCCTGATACTGTTCCTTAGCATACAGCATTATATCTCCCCCTGAAACCTGTGAGGAGAGTAGCGCAGGAAGTGTCATAATGTCAGTGGATTGACACAGGAAGTGAGATAAGTGAGAGGAGAAAGAGAAACTGAGCACTGGTGGGTTTATTAAGGGAATTAACGAGAGGACCAGAGGTGCCTTATGTTTAAGCCAATGAGAGACCTCTATCTGTCTTATGTTTAAGCCAATGAGAGACCTCTATCTGCCGTCTGTCATGCTGATTGGATGGTCAGCTGACTCACAAAGGGAAAGTACATGTGTGGAACACACTGTTACAGCAAGATGAGCGCAAGTATAAGCCCCATGATGCTTTGCACATGCAACTAACAAAGCCCCCACCCCACATCACCTCTGTGTTTTGTAGCTACTGTAGGCTGGAAGGCTAAATCTAAACTCCAAGTGGTGTATATTTTTTTTTATTGTAACTCTGTATTAGAGTGAGTATAAGTACTGTATGCATTTGGGCATTCGTAGCTGATAAGCTGTTGCATGCATGTATGCGCTATCATCTCAGCTATCATCCATCAGCTATCAAGCTAGGCTAAAGCTAACAAGCAAGTATCAAAGGGCATATACATACTGATCTTATGGTGGCAGACTTGTCAAGCTGCATGTTCAATGAACGTTGGTGCCCCTAAATATTTATATCATCTAACATTTAAATGAAGTTTTTAGGTAAAAACACTGAACAAGCCTACATTACCTCATGGAGTTAGACAGAAGAGATCATTCATTCCAAGCTGTATGGTGAACATATTTCCTGCATGACGTACAAAAAAAGAAAAAAGAAACAAAGCTATTCCTTCTCACCTGAACAAACAAAACCAAGCTTTTTACTTTTTGGATGAATCAAACTTGAGAAATTAGAGTGGGTGGTATGAGGTAATTTAGCAGCACTGGTAATTTGCACTGGTATATATTTCCCTTGTTTTTACTGCTGGTTTGACATTGCATAGAATGTGGAATAATGATTTTATTAGAAACAGCATTACTACCCTTGTTGAAAAGTTACTGAAAATATGGCACTTTTTAAAAATATTTATTTTTGCCCAGGACCCTATATCTGTAGCAGAGAAGTGAAGAAGTCCAAAAGTGACCCTGTGTAAAGAGTGTCTAGTTAACACAGGAGTGTTGATAGTTAACACAGGAGTGTTTGTCACCATGAATTGCCTCAGAATACATCAGTTCTGCTGTGCATTTTACACTGTAAATGAGGCCTATGTTACTTTGAGTATTTTAAGTTTGTCTATTTATTAAGTTGTTGTCAGTTGTTTAGGTATGCATTATCTACATGCAAGTATATGTTGTATTTATTGTGTAAGAGCACTAAACAGAAATGTGTTTTTATTAGGGCTGTCAAAAAAATGTGTTAATTTCGATTAATTAATTACAGAAAGAATAACGTGTTAACGCTGATTAATCACGAGGTCAAAGGTCACAGACCTTTGACCTCGTGCAGTCTTGGCTACAGTAACTGAAGGAGGCAGATGAGAAAGCGCTGATTGGTCCAGTGACTGGAACATGTAGCTTACGTTTAGAAAAATGCCCAGATGGAGCTGTTGTGACTGGAACATGTCGCCTACGTTTAGAAAAACGGCCAGATAGAGCTGTTGACAAGAGCATGTTTTCTGCGATTCAGTGATTTCTGCAGTAAGGAATTTGCGTATCATAGGAGTTTGTCAAGTCTGAAGCATCACCTCAACCCAAAGGTAGATTAGGAGTTAGCACAAACCCGCTGATAATAATACATAATGCTAGCCGCCAGCCTTGTCAACGTTAACTTGCAAATGTATTGTTTTTAGGCTCCATAACAGACCGACTAACTGCCGACCTTCCTTACTAAATCGTCTGCATTACCTCGGTGTTAGGGTAGCCTACTGCACACGTCAGCGAGTGGAAACTTGAGTCATTTGCATTTGCATTTACATGCTAAAAAAAACATCTTCCGAGAATCGTGAAACATTAGGTCTACCTTATCAGTAGGCCTTCGCCTCCACAAGAAAAGCAAGTTCATTGTGTAGGCCCCTACAAGGAGAACAAGATGAGAAGTAGGCTATTTACAAAGGCAAAGTCAAATATAAATATATGGCGACTCTAGGTAAAGCTCTAGAGTCACCAAAAACACCTGAAACTGAAGCTTTAAAGTCTGTAATGTTGGTTTGGCTTTCCATTGATTCACTAATCTACCACATTTTTAATTTAAATATTTAAAAAAATATGTTCATAGCAAAAATGAATGCATGCGATTCATTTAGATTAATTATTCACAGAGTATGTAATTAATTTTATTTTTTTAAATCGCTAGACAGCTCTAGTTTTTATATAATAATTTAGGAGCTTTGTTACTTTCTGTGGTCCGAAGTAATATTATGTGTAGGCTATTGTAAAAAGTGAAAGCGCTTAAGGCTGAACTATGACTTAATTAGCTTGTCACTGTGGACATTGCAAATGAATGACTGGGAAGTTCCTTATGAATTTAATGAAGTATGAGTAAAGGTCATGAATAAATTGGTTTTGAGAAATTAAACCATAGAGATAGACATGGTGGACTGAGTAAAGCTATGCAGTGTTTCCTAACCATATGTTGCAACCCATAATGCATTTGTAAATGAAATAACTGAAGAGAAATTAAACCATAGAGATACATATGGTGGACTGAGTAAAGTTATGCAGTGTTTTATAACCATATGTTGCAACCCATAATGCATTTGTAATGTATTTTGGCTTCTATCATACAACTTATGTAGAAGTGAGCACAGTAGTACTGTATCCTATAGCTCAGGTCAAATTTTCTATAGACTCTAAATGAGCTCAAACCTTATTCTGCCAGAGCGTCCTCCTCTCACGCTCTACACATTTGCAACTACAATGTCATGACAGGGACACTGTGATGTTTCTCATGCAGGGAAAATGTCATTAAAAGGCTCAAAAAGAACTTGTGTGCATTTTGGTTTGTTTTGGAATGGTGTCAGGATTTAACCTGTGTTACCACAAGGAGGAGCTGCAGGGGGAGCTCACAGTACAGAGGGGTGGAGCTACAGGCGTAGCTCAGAGGGATGAAGCTGAAGGCGTACAGGATCTCACAGCACAGAGGGATGTCATTAGCTCATGAGCAGGCGGCTGTTAGCAAGCATCAGTGGACACTGTAATATGTTAAGCTTGGTATGATGAGCAATATTGAGTGAAGCAATAAAAACCGCACATACAACAGCACAAGGTTAATGGTGTGATACCCTATAGTGACACCTCACTCTGTTGAATGGTGTGATACCCTATAGTGACACCTCACTCTGCTGAATGGTGTGATACCCTATAGTGACACCTCACTCTGCTGAATGGTGTGATACCCTATAGTGACACCTCACTCTGCTGAATTATTCTTGGTATTCTTGCTCAACCAACATGCTTGATGATTTGAGTTTATTTCACTCTGCAGTTCCTCAGGCTATTTTGACTGCACTGTAGCCTAGTTGACACCAGACCCTTTTTCACTGCTGAAACAAGTTGACCTCCATCTTCATCTGATCTTTTGTCTCTCCTAACACAAAAAGGAGATGGCTGCTTGCTTGGTAAGAATCATCACACGAAATGAATATTTGGGGCTATTTTAACGTGTAAAGTGTGGGTGTTAAATGCATCTTTAAACATTGGTAATAATGTGTTTTGTGAATTTCATAGGATCAGATTCTGTACTCTGCAATGCCATGCTGTAATATATTGGAACATATTTGCCATTTTCCAGACGTTCAGAAACTCTGGTCTAATATTTTATTTGGGATGGAACGTGTTTCAGGGGCAGATAGGAAGGCCCTATCTATGACAGAAGATTTCCCAAATGAAAACATTTGTGCTGGAGAGTGTTCTAAGGTTGGGATATGATAGGTGCTGGAGAGTGTTCTGTGGTTGGGATATGATAGGTGCTGGAGAGTGTTCTAAGGTTGGGATGATAGTTCTGTTCCACACTGAGGTCTAGTAACCACAGCAACACATTGGAGATGAAGATGAACAAGCCAGTGAGCTAATCTGAGATCTGAGACTGCTGTGCTAATCTGAGACTGCTGTGCTTGGCCCATGTTATGAGTTATGTTCAAAGACAGAGAAGCCTCATCAGTGAGGTGTGTGTGTGTGTGTGTGTGCAGTAGCTCATTCTCCATGCCTCATCACAAAGTTGACATGACCATACTCTACGAGGGGGCAAGATAAACATGGGTCTTTGTCCAAGCATGTTTGTCACATTTCCAGTTGATTAGAACCTTTTAAATATTAATTTAACTGTAAATATGGACATTTTCAATCATGTAGGCCTACCTAGTTTTATAGCCATTCCCTGACTTACAAATGTTAACACTTCCCTTTCATTTAAATGTACTGTATTCTCTTGTCTTTCCTGTGTTGAGAAATGACATGGGGATTTAGCCTCGGTGTCACTTTATTTTCATACCTTAGTGAAAAAGAAAGTCATGCACATGAACTAAAAATGTACAGACACTCTGATTAACTTAAAGAAGTTGAAATAAATAGGAAAATGCTTCTGTTACATTTTAGATTTTCTTGCAAGTAATTGTGGGCAATGTGTTTTTGTTAAAAAAAATATTTCTTCATGAGGTTATTCTTTTTTCAGAATAAATTAGCTTCCCTTTGAGGTTAAATATTTCCTCATTGTTTTTATTGTGAGATTACAATAAATCATCAAAAGATTATTTTTTGTACCTGTTTAGTCAACTTTGCTAGGGGTGCCAATAATTCTGGGGGGCCCAGTAAGGTAGGCTATTAACAGTGCTTGTCTCTGAAAATATTTTGATCTGTTTTCAAATAGAAAATATGATTGTTTGTGAATGTTTTTTGAATATTTATGAAAGTATTTTGCAACATTTGTTTTGGGTCTTGACTATTTCTATCTGACCTAATGTTTAAGTCAGGCTACATTAAAATAATTAAAATGACGTGATAGGCTGTCAACATAATGCACTCCTGCCTTAGGCTACAACATGAACCTGGTCAAGAAATTGTATATGACGGGTGATTTGTCCTAAACTCGGGATATGTCATTTGAAAAATGCACACATGTGGAACAGCTAGCTGTGGTGAGGCTGGACCTGTGATCATAACAATAACACGCTCTCGAGACCGGAGGAGTTGAGTATTCTCTGCTCGAGCTCAAATGGTGGCACGTGGAATTAATAAACAATAGAGTAATTAATGTTATATGATGGGAGTGGCCAAAAAGGTCCCTCAGCTTTATATTGAGGTCCTCAAATCTCGTTTATTTTCAGTCAGTCGAAGGAATCGAAGCCCAACGAAGATTTATTTACGCGACTCGAAAGGTAAGAATTTTAAAGAATCATCATCTGTTGTCAAATCTGACTCGTATTTAAACTTTAGGCTACTATAGGCTATAGATGTCTCCTGTTTCTTTTGCGTGGAAGTGTCTTGACATTGAAGTTGCCATGAAATAATTGTTTGTAGGCTATTTCTGAGTGAATCTGTGAATTAATTATAATGATCACTAGAGATCCCAGCCAAGTGTAGCCTAATCTATAGATATTTTGCTAAACGTTTAGAGAAAAGCAGGACTGACGCATTGTCTCATTAATAATGACAAGAAGAGGAACACACAGGTGACCACACAGGTCACAATGAGAGATTAAGAGACACACAGAGTGGTCCTAACCAGGCCCGGATCAAGGCTGCTCAGATTGGGGGGGCAAATAGAAATTTGGGGTGGGCACAATGAATACACCCCCCCGCTCAGTTTAACCTACAAATGCCTTACTTTTCACCTTAAAACCCGTATCTAATAGCAAACATGACATATTACATAGAACTGTTAATCATAGATTTGATTGTAATATTTACAGATATCTAGGCTATATTTAACATTTATTTTCTATGTGGCCTGTTATGAAATCATGTATTGAACAATTAAAGCACAGTTCAGCTTTAAGAAATTAAAATTGTCTACATGCATGCTTAGCATTTTGTCATCATTAAGGCTACTTTGACAAACTCTTAGTCAGCTGATTTTAATATTTACAGATATCTAGGCGATATTTGTAACATTTATTTTGTATTTGGCCTGTTATGAAATCATGTATGGACAATTTAAACACACTGTGAAACCTGAAGCCCAAAGTTGGAGCATTTAGACATTGCTGCAAATGTAAAACCGGATTACTCTGGAATGGCTAACTGTACAGGGGAATGCTTTACACCTTTTTATTCGGTAAGGTCTGCTGTTTCTTCTAATATATGGTTTGCAATATCTTTGTGAAGAGTAGGCTATCTATCGGAGTATAGGCTATTTCAGCAAAGAATGGGTGAATTTGGACGCACTTTTTTCTTGCCGTGCTCTGTCACAGTCTCCACTGCGTAAAAGGCATAGGCTAAATTAATTTGCGTTGTGAATGCTAAGCTTAATCAGGCCATAGGCTAAATAAAAATCGCTAGTCGGATGCAAAGCAGAATATAGAAAGATATGGGCACCAAGGCCACAGTGGCCTGTGAAGCTCGGATTTTCAAAGGGACATCACGGTCAACGCAAGGGGCAACGACGTGGCCGCCGTAAAATTCCCACCCAGCTTATAACACAGTTAAGGAATGACCAATGTTAACAAACTAACTGGCTAGATCACCTTAGAAAGCTAACATGCACATTAGCTAAAAACAAACCTTATTCAAACGAGAATAATACAAAAAAGGTCTTTATTTAAACCAGCAACAAGAATCTATATTACATCTAGCCTATAACCTTTATGGAAATATAGCTAAGCCCTCTCTACTGAAGTATGAAACAGCAAGTGATGCACTCAGTGTGGAATGGTAGGGGAACGCGTCGCTGCTGCTCCGGTAGCATATTTATACTATCCAACCAGCAAATCAGCACCCTCGAAATTCAGACAGGACGAATTAGAAAAGTGTGATTGGCAGATTCAATAGCTGTCAATTAAAATTGACCAATTAGGTGGGGCAGAAGAAATATTTGGAGGGGCATTGCCCCTCCCAGCCCTATTCTAGATCCGGCCATGGTCCTAACACAAGTTCTGAAACACTTTTCCTCAGAAGTCAGTAGCCTATGTGTCCGCCTAATGCACCACAACACTAAAGTCACTGGCCCAATATATCATTAATGAGTTGAATTTAATTTAAGAGTTAGTTGTCGGCAAGCTTATCTGCAATATTTGTTATAATACATCATCACTTTAAAGTTTGTGTGAGGTAAAGGTGCCATATATTCTTTATTTCTAGGGTCTTAATATGACGCACTACCTCAGGCAAACTTCTTATGATGCACTACCTCAGGCAAACTTTTCACCATTTTTTGATAGAGAAAACCTGTCTTTTTAAAGGGAACCATATTTTTTGAGAAATTCATGGGGGAAGTCATCATCCGAATTCACCATCATGATGACACCTGGATATTTACCAAGTCAGGGCTTTATTCCTTAGATGGTGTGGGCTAAAGAAATCTAAATCTTCATTATGCTAGTTGCTATAAAAAAAAGCTATCCTGCTAAAGAAGTGTATCAGCAACAATGTAAAAAGCTATCTTGCTAAAGAAGTGTATCAGCAACAAAAAGCTATCTTGCTAAATAGCCATACAGCACCTTGATATGGCATGTGCTAACCCTATTGATGTGATCATATGTTGAGTGCATAACAGTTCTATAGGCTTTATAGTTTTAGGAATAGGTGGGTCTCAAAAAATTAGAATATCGCATAAAAGTTACTTTTTCCCACCTAAATTATTTTTAAAAAGTCAATCTTTCATTATTATAGATTCATTAGATATATAAAGTGAAATATTTCAAGCCATTTTTTTGTTTTATCTTAATGATTATGGCTTACAGCTCATGAAAACCCCAAAATGAGTTTCTCAAAATATTAGAATAAAGAGGTTATAATACAGAAATGTCGGTTTCCTGAGCCTTTAATCTCTTAGTCTCGTTCAGTAAACACAACCACAATCGTGGGAAAGACTGCTGACCTGATAGTTGTCCAGAAGACACTCACTGACACCCTCCACCAGGAAGGTAAGCCACAGACAGAATGATGTATAGACTTACTATAGTAGATTATTTGCCATTCTGAAATGGAATATACCAGAGCCATATAGACCCTTTCAAGAGTTCCATTATCAGCATCATAGTTGGCCCCACAAGGCTTCCGTTTTAACATTCCATATGTTATCTTAACCTGTTGAGGAGTGAATTATTTTCCTGTTTCCTTCTAGAATTCTATGCAAACGATCTATAGTTTCAGTGTTCTCAATTCAGTCTATGGGGAAAATCTCTGAGGGTAATTGTCACATCATAATGTGGAACTCTTGGTTCGCAAACATTCTAATCACATATTTGTGACCGTACTCCTAAACAGGTTAATGCAGAGGAAGTAGATTGGGAACCAAATAGAACGTTCAAGCATTGTTTTTGTTTTTATTGTTGAAATGGTCTATAATTCAATGCATTCCTGTCAGGTGTGCTTTTGAGTATTCCTTCCACTTCCTGTTTCATGATCCTCGGAAAAGGCGATTGTAAAAGACATCAAAGCTGCTAACTCTATGAATGAATGCTTGTTATTCATGCATCTCTGTGCTGCCATTATACCATTTATTGGGTTCAATTTGAAACAATAGCCTGCTGGAGGACCAGATGGGTTTTTTTTGTGAGTGAAGCTGGTCTCTTCCTTTGTGTAACAGAAATGTAGAACTCAAGTTAAGATCCCAAATATGGATTATTCCCCCCTTTCCCTGCTTTTCCACATTTTCTACTTTTCCCTCTGCATTGTGAATGTAGTGTCCCCTGTCAAGTTGTCCATTTCAGCTCTAGTATCTTTCCACGTTGCTTTGGAGCAAACAGGCAGGAAACAAATGCCTCTAGCATGGGGAGTTCATGAGAACATGACGACCACCATGCCAAGAAACCTTGAGCTAAGTTTGAAAATGTGCTCTTAGTTCAATAACTGTTTATTGGGCAATTTAATAGTTTGTTATAGCTTCAATGTTCTGAGTTGCAGAGGTGTTCTACATTTTATGGGATACCAAAGGTGATGTTTTCAGAATCCTTTCAGAATGATCAGAATTGTGATATAGAGCCACTCTAGTTAATGCTCGAGCATGGCATTTCATAGTTGTTATGGTGTACAAGAAGAAGTATTTAACCTTAAGGGCTCTGATTTGTACACATGTAATGTGCTATGCTACAAATTGCTGAATGCTATAAATTGCTCAACCGATTAATGCTTCTGCTTATTTTCAAATAACCGGTAGTGCCCAAAACCAGAAATCGCTTCCACTATTTCCTCTTAACTAGAGAGAAACATAACATATTGTGGGATAATCGCTGAAGATGTATAGATGTATTGTTTTGCATTGCAACAGAATTGAGAGAGCTGCATCTAATTTATTCAAACATCTACTGAACATCACTACCATAAAGGATGCAGAAGCCACCAAATGAAGATGGGGGGGGGGGGGGGGGGGGGGGGGTACTTTTAGATATTGATTTATTCCTAGTCATTACCTTGACAGAGGCATGAAGAGGTACTTGAAGCAACAGGGTAATAGAAAGCTGCTTAAGAACCAATAGGAACAATTTATCATTATGAAGGCTAAGAAAGAGGCAAGGGAAAAAGGAAAAAGTAAAACATGGTGGATAGTGGGCTACTGTACTGTGTATATATTAATATGAGCTGCAAGTGGAGATGAATTATTCCTGGATGGTCTCCCTGTATTATGGCAAACATCTCTTAGAGTAAACCCAGTGCTTTACTTCATCCCAGCAGCGCTCTCTTAAAGGCTGGAAATGTGTGCTTCCTTATATAGCAGCTGCAGTGCTCATGTGGAATAAGCCCAGAATGACTGCAATTACCACAATCCCTCTTTATGAGCGTCTTGAACATGAACAGGATTCTGAAGTTTGACTTTGGACATGTATTTCTGTCTGTACAGGCATGGCTGTTCTTGGCAACATTGTAAAAAGTAATATGTCAAATGCTGTAGTTACAGGGAAACATGCATCTGTGTCACTATTGCTGTTTAGCTAAGATGGGTTATTATTGTTGGTTGAGAAGGAAGCTGAATCAGATGCTCTGTTAGGAAAGTGGCTTTCCCTCTGCTTCTTCTCCTGATGATTAGCTTTGTCATGTCTGTGTTTTGAGGTAACCTGTTGTCACAAACAAAGCTGTTTAGGGAGAACCATAAAAATCAGCAAATGAGCTGTGTTTTGAGAACCTGTTGCCACAAACAAAGCTGTTTAAGGAGAAGCATAAACATCAGCAAATGAGCTGTTGGGTGAGTGTGTTTGGAACAGACTGTGTTTGGAAGAGAGACTATTTGGAAGAGAGTGTCTGTTGGCAGAGAATATTTCCTCAATGTATGGTGACCGTAGGGCGTCATTCATTCATTGTGATGTATGCTGGGAAATCTGGGGAGATCCACCATAGTCTAAAGTGACTATTGCAGTACTTTCAACCCACACATGTGGATGTACAGTAGGGTAGTACCCTTCACCATGAATGAAAAACAGTAGTTACCCTTCGGTATTATATCTTGAAATAGTGAGTTTGGCTTGGTAACATTTTCTGAGACCATATTTGGGCAGATGGAGTGATGCCAATGAGGCAGTGGCCTTTAGATTGTGACACAGCACAAGTGCTCTTGTCACTTCTGTTTATTTATCCACTGGACACCGCCCACAGATCCCTGCAAGAAGTCCTGAGAGAGAGAGAGAAGAGAGAGGGAAAGAGAGAGAGGAGAGAGAGAAAGAGAGAGTGAACATTGAAAGACAAGTCCATAGCTGCCAGCTGCTTTCTCTTCTCATGGTGTAATCTTCCTAATGTGATTTGTGGCTTTGACTTCAAATGCTAGTGTTAATGCTAATTAGACATTTAGAAGGAGGTTTTAAAGGAGAATTCCGGTGTGATGTTGACCTAAAGTGTGTTGAAATATGATACCGAGAATATGAACTCTCCATGCATTTCCACGGAATTATAAAAGAAAATAAAGTTCCACTGTCTCTCACTTTGATGATGGTGATTTATACACTGGCTCACATGCAGTAGACTTAATTAAGTAGCTTTCATCTTCCTCATGTCAAGTCAGATGTAAAACACATTGTGAGAGAATGAGGAAGTAGTTTAGAAGCAGGCAGCTCACTGGGATTAGTGTGTGCTTCACCTCACTGTGTGTTCACTGTGTGCTGTTTGTGTTTCACTAATTCACCGATTGGGTTAAATGCAGAGACCAAATTTCCCTCACGGGATCAAAAAAGTATATACTTATATATACTATATAGAATGAGGAAGTAGTTTAGAATGAATCTCATGCACAACAGCACTCAGTTGAGAAGACACAGAGGAGCACATGATCAGCACTAAAGTAACCGTTGGATCGTGAGATGTCTAACAGACTGAACAAGCTGATTAGGAAAGCAGGATCTTTGCTGGGGACTACTCAAGAGCCTCTAGAGTTGGTGATGGAAAGGAGGATGTTGCAGAAATTGTTACACATCATAGACAATGCATCACATCCCCTACACAGTACACTGGCAAAACAACAAAGTGTTTTTAGTTGGCGGTTTCGCCAAAGTTGCAGTAAGGACAGATATAAACCTTCTTACCCACAGCAATAGCACTTTACAACGACTCTCCTTTGAGTAGAGAGAGACAACTTATCTTTTAATCTTTTATATCTAATATGGAGGCAATTGTCTTGATTTATGTCTTATTAGGCAGTTACACTTTGGCACTTGGATGTGTATGGTACCTTGACAGCTACCATATGCTATGTCTTGTGGGTGAAAGTAATTTCTTGTTGTAATGTAATGTATGTGGACTATATGTGTGTGTGTGCTTGCTGTATGTTCATAAGGCTGCTGAAACAACTGAATTTCCCTGTGGGATAATTAAAGTATATCTATCTATCTATCTATCTATCTATCTATCTATCTATCTATATATATATCCAGGGCCGGAGTGGGGCCACTTTTCAGCCCAAGAGTTTCGGGGCCAAGACCTATACACAGATCAAGCTTGAGTTGTGTTATCAATATTTGCAAAGTCTATGAATTGCCATATTGGATGATACAAAAAGGCTAATATTTTAATTCATTTAATATGTTACTTGCGAATAGGTTGACGCTACATCCAGTAGGTTATTAGCCCAATTACGCCGTTATAATCATGGCTATCTCTCTTTACCAGTTGCCACTTAATTATGTCTGTCCTCTTCAAAAAAAAATTGGAAGTTTGGCACACTTGGCAGCATTTTCTTCCAATACTTTTTGTCTTTTTACCTGGCCTTTTCAGTCCCTCATGGCGTCTTTCTACCATCCATCCTCCCTGACGCTTACACTACGGTAGGGCCGGCCCGGCTGGTAGGATATCTGAGAAAACTTTTTAGGAAAGACGGGCTATATGGACCCAACCAATTAACTTTTCTTGGGAGGGGAGAACAACCCATGCAGAGGCTGCTGTGTTAGGCATAGAATGCGAACGTGTGTAGCCAACTTTAAGAGAAGATAGATTAACGTGACAAATGTCGATATTTTTCCCTCGACCGGCCCAAAAGTGAAGCGGCCCACCTGGAATTCTCCCGATTCTCCCGATTACTCCGGGCCTGTACAGTATCTATCTATCTAGAGTTGGAACCCAAAGAAGAGGTGACGCAGGTGTTTATAAAATAAACTTTAGCTAAAAATATTGTGAAAATATTGTGAAATAGTGAACACAGCTGGAAGGATTATTGGTGCTTCACTCCCCTCCCTGAAGGCATCACTGGCGAAGAGAGCTCAGCGCCGCCTGTACTTCCTGCGAGCAAGTGCTCCACCAGCCATCATGACCACATTCTACCGAGGCACCATTGAGAGCATCCTCTCCAGCTGTATCGCTGTGTGGGGCGGAAGCTGCACTGAATACAAAATATGACACATGTAATGATATGGGTTTTCTAGCTGAGCTTGCAAGTATTTAATGTATACTTTAATGTATACTTGGTCAAATCTCCACAAACCTTACACCCAGGCTCTCCCTATCCACCTTCCTCAGCATCATTAGCATGTGAAGGTTTGTTTTTCCTCACATGATTAATCCTCTCCTGCTCCTAGTGACTTCGGGTGTGCCTATGTTTATATTACAGTTTTTCTCAGTCGCTTTGGTGCTTTTCTCACATCACTATTAACGTTTGCACAGCAGTTAGTGCATTTCTCAAAACAATTAGTGCAAACTGCAAAACCTAGTGGATTACCTGCAAAAGCATGTCACTTGCTCAAAATGGATAGTCCAGTCCATTCCTCAAAAGCAAGTCTTCATGTCAATGAAACTGCCAATGTCATCAAAATGAGGAGTCTTGACACCATCGTTTATGAACAAGATAGTCAAATGGCTTTGTCATGTTTTCATTGACAGTTTATTCTCTCAGTGTTTTCCAATGCAAAAAAAAAGGTCAGAACTCGGTGACACTACCTGAACATGCTCAAGACAGCACTATACAGTACTTCTACAGCCATTTGAAAACTACAGTAAAGTTACACATTGCTGTAGTTAGGGGAGTAAGTGAGTACAAGACACTGAATATGTATGTTTCACATTTTTACTCAATATGCTCTTTGCAATTCTACTGCATTGTGACAGAATTTGATAACTAGTTTAACAATTTTGTATGTAATGACTCAAGCAATGAAATGAAGACTATTAGTTTAATTGGGAACGACTATTCAGCATCCATAAGTATAGTTCATTTTGACTGACATGACTGTGGTGGTTGAACTATTAGTTATGAGAATTTTCATTCTGATCTGAGAAAAGCACCAAAGCGATTGAGAAAAACTATTTTCTCTTAGTGGGTTTGGATAGTGTTCTGATTTCGTTGGTTTTGGCTGTGGAGCAGCTCTGCCATGGTCTGGGACGATATTCACACAGCACAATATCCCAGGCCCCGAAAGTTAGAGGTGTAAACTCTCAGTTGATTAATGTCCCATTCATAGCGCCTCTTCTGTGTCTTACATCCACCAAGCAACAATTTTGTCTCTTGACTGAGAGACTCCATGATGCCCTTTTCTCTAAAAATGGCTTCCAGATTTGTGTGGTTACTTAATGTGTGTGAATATTTATTTTTCTGGTTGTAAGATCAGGTCGAACGGAAGAAGCTTTCTTGTGACATCTTTTCTCCAACTGTAGTTTAGGCTGCAGAGGCAGAGATCTCGTAAAGGGCAACATACCCAAGAAGCAGAATAAGTTACAGATGTGTCAATTAGAACGTGTCTTCAATGCCCCCTCACATGGAAATGATTTGTGGTCAAAAATCTACAATACACTCAGTTGAACAGTTGTACATATGCTCCTGTGACAGGGATGCGTTTCTAGAAAGCGTAGTTGGCTAACCTCCGTAGTTGTTGGATTTGGGGTTTCTAGAAAAGGTAGTTCGAACTCTCAATCGCAAATTGTTTGGTGGTTTGAACTGCTGCCCCTGGGTGGGTTGGTAGTTCCAGTTGGTGTCCGGAGCGCCTAACCAAAAATCACAACCGCCCAACAAAACATTACGAGGTGGTTGTTTATCTTCTGTCTCAATGATTGATCTATGCTGTAGCTTCATTTTCATTAAGAGACTGACTCCTCTACTGGGCTCATTCTTGCTATTGATGTTAATTCGAGTGTTGACTTGCTTTTTGATAGGCTAGTGTTATAATCTTCACAGGCTCTTTAGATCACAGTGATCAGTGATGTAGTGGCTAAAGCAGGTGATTTGTTGGTCGCACGTTGTAGGTTTGATTATCTTATGAAGTGAGATTGTCCTCTTGCTTCTGATTACGTGCAGGTGAACTGGTGTGATACGTGGAAATACCAAATAAAGCTGTGCAATTATATTTGAAACAATTGTTTTGACTGATGTCATGTACCTAATGGTCTCTCGATGTAGCGTAACTATATGCATAAATATTTGTTGTGTCTCGTAGGCCTACTCTTACTCAGAAGTGAAAAGTAGAGAGAGGATTTAACACAAATAATGACACATATTGGTCGGCTTAAGTAAACTGTTTTATATGCTTGCAATAGGTTTAGGCTTTTGCTGATGCCACTGACAATGCCAGCATTAATCACTTTTGGTTTAAATTAGAAAAAATGTCGACATAGGCTGTGGCAGAAAATTTCTAGGGGGTGGGGTATTACACTTTGCCACTGTTTCCACCAATGATATGTATCGCTGCATCATCAACAACGTTGTTGGAACCATATATACATAATAAAGGCCTTTACCCAACGTCTGATAACAAAACCACCCCCAATATGGACTGGAGAAACCCCTAAATATATTTAAGCTATTCGCCAGTGACCGGCCCAGGGGCCCACTGCCATGACCACACATAGTTATTCTATAAACATAATCCTGTGTTGGTACTGTAGCTCTGTCTGACAATGTCATCCAATCACTACTTTACTTTACAGTACTTTAGTCTGGCTTACTCTTCATACGGATACAATCCAGTACTTTAGTCTGGCTTACTCTTCATATGGATACAATCCAGTACTTTAGTAGTCTGGTTTACTCTTCATATGGATACAATCCAGTACTTTAGTAGTCTGGTTTACTCTTCATACGGATACAATCCAGTACTTTAGTCTGGTTTACTCTTCATACGGATACAATCCAGTACTTTAGTCTGGCTTACTCTTCATACGGATACAATCCAGTACTTTAGTCTGGCTTACTCTTCATACGGATACAATCCAGTACTTTAGTCTGGTTTACTCTTCATATGGATACAATCCAGTACTTTAGTAGTCTGGTTTACTCTTCATATGGATACAATCCAGTACTTTAGTAGTCTGGTTTACTCTTCATACGGATACAATCCAGTACTTTAGTCTGGCTTACTCTTCATATGGATACAATCCAGTACTTTAGTCTGGTTTACTCTTCATATGGATACAATCCAGTACTTTAGTAGTCTGGTTTACTCTTCATACGGATACAATCCAGTACTTTAGTCTGGCTTACTCTTCATATGGATACAATCCAGTACTTTAGTCTGGTTTACTCTTCATATGGATACAATCCAGTACTTTAGTAGTCTGGTTTACAGTACTCTTCATATGGACATGCAGCTCCTCTCTGATGTGTATCTTGTGCCACTGTGTGCTTTCATTAAGCTGTCACTCTTACATTGCTGTTCTTCTTTCCTCTACGCAGTGCACAGTGCGAGCAGAGCAGTGGGTCAGACAGCAGCCCCTGAGTGGGGCAAACAGCAACAGCTGTCAGCCTTTCTGAGATAATTCAGGACAGAGTATTGCTCCCATTCATGGCTGTGGCACAGTAGTATCATGGGACATTACAGGGGAGAATGTGTGTGATTGTGAATGTTATGTCTAAATCAGGAGATTGTAGTGGTATTGTAGTGGTATGCAATATCTCATGGTGGCAAGAGGGTCTAATGGTGGACATTAAAAGGAAAGTGCTACCAAAGAGGCCTTGGTCTTAAGCCACATTCACACAGTACGATAATGGTAATGAGAGATTATGGAATGTTAATGAAATTCTGCAACTAAAAGTGAAATAACCGTTGGTGATGCAAGACATTGGGCGACAAAGTTTAACTAATTTCAACTTTTGAGGTGACGAGCAGATCAGCAGCTGTCTGTTCACAGCTTTCTGCAGGAGTCCCAGTGAGGGGAGATGAGAGATCATGAGCCCGAGTGCACATAGCCAGCATTCCTCAGTCATCTCTTACTACAGTGCAGTGGGCAGCCAGGGCAGGTCATGAGGAATGACTAGGGAACCCTCAGTAGAGCACATGAGCTAGGCTAACTCACCCTCCGTAGAGCACATGAGCTAGGCTACAGTAACTCACCCTCAGTAGAGCACATGAGCTAGGCTAACTCACCCTCTGTAGAGCACATGAGCTAGGCTACAGTAACTCACCCTCAGTAGAGCACATGAGCTAGGCTAACTCACCCTCAGTAGAGCACATGAGCTAGGCTAACTCACTCTCAGTAAAGCACATTAGCTAGGCTAACTCGCCCTCAGTAAAGCACATGAGCTAGGCTAACTCTTCTGGGGATGTCGTAGTTTATACACAGTTACAGGAAGCGAATGGGTAAATCATGTCTGTATGATCATACATGTAAATCATGTCTGCATTCAGTGAAAATTCATTTGTATGGGTTTCTTCAGCACACCATAAAGGAAGCTTGTCCAGGCTATTCTGTGCCACCTCAGACTATGTACATTATACACATCTAATACATCACCATGCTAAACCAAGCAGATGTGCTAAAAAAGTCTTTTTGCGGGTTGAGACAGACTCTGAAGCATGTTTGCATTATGACCTGGTGTGATTCCTGTATCTGGAAGAGGACCAATGTTCTCAACATTACAGTGTTTTAGTTTCCTTAGTTGGATGTTTGCTTTCAGACAGCTATACTTCTCTAAACTGTTAATATCCATTTTAGTAGTTTGCCTGGTAAACACGGCCCTTTTCTAAGGCCCTGATGGTGAAGATAAGACTCCTGGGAAAGTAATGAGGGCTAGTTACACAAGATCTGTTTGGACTGTTTGATCTTTTGGCACAGGCTGATATTAACCACACGGGAATACCTACAAATAGGAGCATGACATTTCAACCAGTGTTCTGAAAACTGAAAAAAATAAATAAATAATTGATCATTTCTACTTGTGCCTTAGAACCCCCATTTAGTTTACTTTCATGGTTCTATGGCTGCTGATCACCCATCATGCCTGTGTCCTGTGTTAACATTTCTTGTTACCATGTCAAATGTAAACATATTATCCCCCAGTTAGCCTATAGATAGACTAACCATATGATGACAAAGCAGGCTGCGTGTCTGACCCTTCACGTTTGACTTTCTATAATACACTCTTCAGTCAGAGGGATGTATGGTATTGCAACAGCACCTCTGAGCCATGCTTTTCTCTGACTGCCGTGTGGAAAGAGACTGGCGACTAGAGGAATGTGAGAGTCTCCTCAGCTCCGGTCTGCTCCACGCTGTAACCTTCTGGGGCTTGGAATGCCCCATGATCAGAGAGAGCTTTGGCTCCTTACCAGACCCAGCCCTTTAAAGAGCTTTGGCTCCTTACCAGACCCAGCCCTTTAAAGGTATTTGTCAACCAGTCAGCAGCCCACAGCAGTCCCACAGATCTACACAAATAATGAGACAAAACATCTGAGTTCACTCTGCATTAGCAGGCAGATTACCCAAGCAGCCTTGAATTTCCCCCTGGGGACTAAATAAAGTATCTATCTATCTATTAATAAGGACTAGAGTCTTACCATAGCCTCAGCTAGACACTTGTGCTACAGGTAAGCTGTAGGTGTTGTCGGTATGTACTCTGAACCAAACTTTTGTTAACACCTTGGGCTACCAGATCAGAATGAATATAATGGTCCCTCTGACCAATAATACTAAAGATGTCTAAATAATACTAAAGAAGAAAGAGTAGAGAGAGAGAGAGGGAGAGAGAGAAATAGAGAGGGCCACTGCAGTCTGTGATTAAAAATGCATATATAATAGGCCTGATGTGATTGAGATGGTCTGGATAGCAGTTCACAGTTCAACATTCTTGAGGGTGTAATGGATGAGTTCTGTATAGTGTTCATTTGAGCCTTGGGAACGAACACTGTGAGTGTCAACACAAACGAGATTGAGATTGATTTGTATTATTTCCAGCCAGCAGTCTCTCAGTGGGGTTCTTCTTTCTTTTTTTCTCCACTGACCTGTAGGACTTTCAAACCTTTTCTCTGCAAACACAAAATGATTGATGAGGAAATGTAGCTCTGAAGTATTCTTGGGAATTTGATAGTGACAGTGGATTTCTTTTTTTATTCATTTAGTATTGTTATTCTGCCTACTCCTTATTGGGGCAGAGTCTCTGAAAATATTGTTATGCAGTGATGGGTGAGAAATGGAACAGGTCCTTTAGTGGAGGTGTCTCTCCTTGCATCCCCTACAACACTGACCCTTGTAAATACTTTAAAATATTTAACTCTTAAATTTTTTAATTTCTGTGAGTGATTTTATGTATGTGAGCTGTATGTGTGTTTGTTGTGGTTGTGTTATGGTTGTATAAGCTACTGGATGCCTAAAATGTCCCTTTGGGATGAATAAAGTATCTATCTATCTATCTATCTATCTATCTATCTATCTATCTATCTATCTGTCTATCTGTCTATCTATTTATATATCTATCTATCTATCTCTGAGACCATGCAGAGTTTGGCTGTGATTTGTGACAGACATTAACAATGTGGAGGAACAACAGTGATGGTTAGATGAGGTTCTAAGGAGATTGAAGCAGGACTCTAAGCAGGACCCTGAGCAGGACCCTCAAGTCAGGAGGAGGTCAATTGTCAGGTCAGATAGGATATGAAAACCTCAACAAAGGAAGAATGCAAGAGAGTAGAATGCAATGAGAGAGTGAGAGAGTGAGAGAGTGTGGGAGAGTGAGAGATGAGAGAGTGAGAGAGTGAGAGATGAGAGGGAGATAAAAAGGTGAGAGGAAAAATGAGAGGAGGAGGAGTAGTCAGGGAAAGAGGCAAAACAAGTGTGTGTGTGAGATGACATGGGGGAGAAACGTAGGAAAGAGAGGATGGGAAGTGTGAGGATGTGAGGAGTCGGACAGGGGCAGAGAAAGGGAGGGGAAGCGTTGCCTTTTCTGGTAGTTCAAGCTTGGGAAAGTACAGGAAGGAATTCTTGCTGCGATATAAACCAGACTGTGGATTTGGTTCATTGATATACTCAGGAGGACTGTGCATGGACCTAAGTTATTCTTAAGTAAGGTAGGACGGGAAAGGATTTCTTACATTTTTTCTGAGAGAGAGTGAAGTCATAATGGGATTCAGACAAACCAATGTGATAACCATCGCAACTCTACATAAAATTGCACAGAATTCAGGAATACACACAATGAGCTGGATTTTATGTTGAAACAGGGACGTGTATGTCAGTTTTTAAAATTACCTTAATATTCTCCCACAGTTGTCATGTGTGAAAACATTAGACAAATAACCTTTTGTAAAATATTTGTAAAATAATTGTTTCAAATAATTTTCTGAATACTAAAAGTTAACATAATATTTTGGTAAAATTTGTTATGTATTTGTACTATTTATGACTTTCTGACATAAGTACTGAATGTAGGTTAATCTGTGTCATGTTTTATTGCTCATAGGATGAGCCAGCATGTCACTGAGACCTTGTGTAGAGGACTTGGTGTTGATGTTGTGCGTTCCCCTGCAGGTCACAGGAAGCTGTTGTGAGGCATCATGGAAGAGGATCTTGACCTGGAGCGCCGCCGAGAGCTCAGGAGGCAGCGCAGGGAGGAGATGCGTCTGGAGTCAGAGAAGTGAGCAGTGAACTTCTCCCTGTGTCTCCTCTCCTCTCCTCTCCTCTCCTCTCCTCTCCTCTCCTGTCCTCTCCTCTCCCCCTCTCTTCAATCACTCCTCTCCTCTCCCCCTCTCTTCAATCACTCCTCTCCTCTCCTCCTCTCTTCAATCACTCCTCTCCTCCTCTTCAATCACTCCTCTGCTCTCCTGTCCTCTCCTCTCCTCTCCTCAGTCTCTCTGTCTTTCGTTCTCTTTGAGCGTATAGCCCCCCCCCTGACCCCTGACCCAACCCTTCAACTGAGTGCAGGTGGCTCAGTCTGTAGTTCAGACCATGGGCTTGGGGGCGAGCGATGACACACGCCAGGTGTGCACTGGAAGCATAGTAGCCAGGTGTGCACTGGAAGCATAGTAGCCAGGTGTGCACTGGAAGCATAGTAGCCAGGTGTGCACTGGAAGCATAGTAGCCAGGTGTGCACTGGAAGCATAGTAGCCAGGTGTGCACTGGAAGCATAGTAGCCAGGTGTGCATTAGAAGCATAGTAGCCGGGTGTGCACTAGAAGCATAGTAGCCAGGTGTGCACTAGAAGCATAGTAGCATTTCATTTTCCATCCGCCCCATGTCAGTTAAGGATGGATGGAACAGCAAATGCAGCCAGTTTGTTATTTCCTTGCTTCTGTAGTGAATTATAAGCTCAGATATAACCTCACACTCAACACCTGTTATGGTAGGTGGAGTACTCCGACAGCAACCGGAATACTGTTCCATGTATCCACCTTATCCCGGTTTCTCATTCAAACGTGCGATTGCGTTAGAGACTGGGATGTGGTGTGCTAATAGAACTTTATTGTTGCTAACTGTGACGCTAGTATTCATCATGTTCACAGATATATTAATAACCAGGTTTCTCTGTTCATGTGAACACCATGTCATGAATATGATCAAAACCAGGATGAACCTCATAACTGGGGTACTGAGGTGCATGTAAACGCAGTCACTGAAAGAGAAGGCTTGTGGGTAGTTTGGCTGTGAGCTGTAGATGTGGATGTAAACGCAGTCACTGAAAGAGAAGGCTTGTGGGTAGTTTGGCTGTGAGCTGTGGATGTTCCGCTCTGGGTTGTTTGCTTCTGGAAAGAGATGATGTGATGAGTTTGTGTGGTTCTGCCAAAGACTTCAACACACTGAGCTCACAGATTCCTTATTAAGGAAGTTCCCAGCTCCAGCTCAACTGCCCCCTGATCAACTGCCCCTCTGCTCAACTGCCCCTCTGCCCCCCTGCTCAACTGCCCCTCTGCTCAATTGCCCTCTGCTCAGCTGCTTTTGTTAGGCTGGAGACATTTGGATTCTCTCAGCCTGGTGATCTTGTGGTGGCACCATAAGGACCTGTGGCACAATTTACATTTCTCTGTTTAGTTTTATATTGCACATATAGCCATTAAGAGATGGAGATGGGCTGGATCATTAAGTGATGTGGGCTGAATCATTGGACATTGCATTGTACTGGATGCTGCTCTCCAACAAAGGAAATAAAAATAGATTGATAGATAGATAGATAGATAGATTGATTGATTGATTGATTGATGACTTTATTCATCCCCAGAGGGAAATGATGGTGTTACAGCAGCCATTAATAATATAAACATATATCACACATATACATACATACATACAAGTTAAAAAATAAATACAATTGGATATAGTCTCTGTTAAAGAGGTTGTAAACTGCATTGTCTCTCAGCAAAGGTCTAGTCCCAGTACAAGGTCGATTTATTTCATTGTCCAGGTCCAACACTAAAACAAGTCTGTAATTTTCTAGTTTTAAATAAGCTCTTCATTGTCCTGTAATCAGTGGTGGACATTACTTGACTACATTTTACTCAATTACTGTAAGTCGCTTTTTCATGTTTTACTTTTAAAAAGTTTTTTACTTTTACTCCAGTACATTTTGAGGCCAAATATCTTACTTTTTACTCCACTACATTTTGTGACAGCTGAAGTTCCTTTTGGAAAAAAAGGACTGTCCAAATACATTTACATGTATATTTTCTATTAAGCGAGCTAGACTTTAAATAATGGTGTTGCCTAACCTATGTTATTGTCATATCCACTATTTACTGTACCTTGTTGACCCCTTTTCACAATATTGATGTTACCATAACTAGCCTCTTGACGCCATCGATCAAATGATAAACAATCTGACACTGTCAAACACAAAAGGGAACATCTTGATTTGGTCCGAAAGTGTAAAGCATTCAACAAAGAAAAATGTGGTTACTTTGAATTATCTAAGATAAGATATCACATTAGTTTGTTTTTAGTTCTTTCTACATACAACAATTATTAGCTGATTTTGTCCTTGAATGGAGGAGAAAGGCTCAATGAATGCTTATGTCTGTGTCGAATAATTTCAACAATAGTAAATGCATGTAAATGACTGTATTAGTCATAATACATTTCAGGACTTTTACTTTTGATACTTAAGTACATTTGAAGGCAAGTACTTTTGTACTTCCACTCAAGTGGAAATGTAAAAGGAGGACTTCTACTTTTACTGGAGTAACATTTGACTTTCACTCAAGTACAAGATTTGTGTACTTCATCCACCACTGCCTGTAATATTATATCACTATATAATTTTACACTATATATTACACTATATAATATTACACTGTTATTATTGTCCTGCTCACAGTAAATTAGCCACATCAGTTTCTCTACAGTGTCTTTATCCTCCCAAAAAAAGATGACATTCAATATGGTTGGCCTTTGGTATTCATGCAGGCTGTACCATGTATGACTGATTTAAACAGTGGGCCATAAAAATGCTATGCTGTTTCTAATTCTGAGGTATGAAACCTAGTCATGAGGATAATTTAACACTTATGTCACGTAAGTCACACTGCCTCATGTAAATGTCAATCCCTGAGCTTTAGTTTTAGCTTTAGTTTAGTACAATCAGTTCCAACTCAATCAGAAGCAGATGCGCCTGTATGTGTGGCCATATATATGTAATCATTTAATTATCTCTGGCAGGCAAGCAATAGACTCTGCACCATGATAATCTAATGATTGAGGGCATTTGGTGATGTGTAATGTTACATGTCTCGGATAGTTTCTTCTCTCTTATAACCCAAAGAGCTGCAAAGACACACACTGGCTCTCAGTCAATGAGCCATTTTTGGTGTTATAAAAAGCACATTGAGATGCTGATTCTGTGTGCTGCGTGTTTGGCCGGCTGCGGTCTTGAAGGGTGTTTGTTTATGGACAGGGCGAGCAGCACGTTTCTCTGGCCGGCATTAGACAACTCCCCCAGCGCAGGCGGCCTTATAAGGCCAGTGACTCGGCAGCCGCACGGGCTGAGGTGGGGAGCGGAGCGGTCAATGTTTGGGAGTGTTTGGGAGTGTGTCTGTTTGTTCCTCAGCAGCCAGGGGTTCTGTGAATGCTACGGAAACACTTGAGGATAGTAAACGCATTGGCGTGTTTGGTGAGAGTCTGAAGTGTTAGATGCTGTAATAATATAATGTATATTAATGTTATGTACAGTATTGTAATGTCTGTGTATGGGAAAATGCTTTTAATTCCTGTAATGATTGTCATCTCTTTAATTCTCTGCATGTCTAGCTCTCTACATATTTGTGTGTGCACGTGTGTGTGTGTGTGTGTGTGTGTGTGTGTGTGAGTATGTGTTTGTGAGAGAAAGAGGGGGCTTTGCAGACAGTTTATAGAGGCCCGTTTCAGATATTGATTTCCCCTTCAATATCTCCCCTCCTGCCTGACCTTGTCCCTGAGGAAGAGCACGGGGAAACGAGGACTAAGAGAGAATTCCTCAATAAGATCATTACTACAAATGTGTCATAACTGTGTATTCAGGGTAGACATAAACATTAGTGTGCAATGCCCCCCCCCCCACACACACAAATAAATAAAATAGCAAAATAAAAATAAAATAATAAAATTAAATTAAAAGAAAAAGGTTGGCCTCAGCACAGCTTAGACTGACCTCAGATCAGAGTCTATGTTATAGTGGGAGAATTCCCCAGATCTCCCCAGAAGGCAGTCACTATTTATCCCCAGGTTGCATAAACACTCTATTAAGAGTGTCCACACTCTGCTGGACATCATAATGGATGAGCTGGCATCAGCAAGCTCTCAAAGAGACATATGCAAACACACACAGCATTCTACCCAGAGCATTTAGATAGATAGATAGATACTTCATTGATCCCCAGGAGAAATTCAAAGTCTCAGTAGCATACAGACAACAAACACGCATTCATTAACAGCAGAAAAAGTAATTAAAAGTATATAATATAAAAACACAACTAAGCAATAAGGACAGTAGAAGATAAAGAATATACTAATACTAAAAAACAAATTATACTAACTAACACTTAATCTAAATAAATTCTAAAAATAGTATCCACATAGTGGTGATTAATTAATCAAGAGGCGCTTGCAATGACTGAGGCAAGGGACTGAGCCTGTGATTCTCTGTGCATAGTAAAGTAAGGTAAGGTGCTCTGTGTGAGTGAGTGTCACAGTGATAGTGCAATGGTGATAGTGGTCATATACCTATATAACTATATATAACTATCTATCATATTTCTGCTACCAGTCCACATTGATGGGGTCAATGTGGAGGTGGTTAGCACCTACAAGTATCTGGGTCTCCACCTGGACAATAAACTGGACTGGTCAGCCAACACTGATGCACTCTACAAGAAAGGGCAGAGCAGGCTGTACTTCCTGAGGAGGCTGCGGTCCTTCAATGTGTGCAGTAAGCTCCTTAGGATGTTCTACCAGTCTGTTGTTGCCAGCGTCCTCTTCTATGCAGTAGTATGCTGGGAAGGAAGCACAAGGAAGAAGGATGTGGAGCGAATTGACAGGCTGGTAAGGAAAGCTGGCTCTGTGGTGGGAGCTGAACTGGAGTGCATCACTTCACTATCTGACAAAAGGACCCTGAACAAACTGATCAACATCTTGGACAATGAGTGTCACCCACTCCACAGCACTATTGTTAAGCAGAAGAGCCTGATCAGCTGGAGACTTCGCTCACTGCCTTGCACAACTGACAGACTGAGAAAGTAATTTGTCCCCAGGGCCATTGAACTGTTCAATGCCTCACTTAAGGGAAGAGGAGAGATAGACTTCTCTGCATAGTCTGTCTGCCTCTTCACCCCCTCCATGTTTGGTACTGTCTGTCCACTAGCCACTTGTACCACTGTCTTTATGCCTCACTGTTTGCGTGCTATATTAGCACATATGCATAACCCCCCCCTCCATGCAACAGCCGAACTGTGGCCACACTTACTTTTTCTTGAATAGTTAAATATATAGATATATAGACTTTACTTTACTTTATTTCTGCATTGTTGCACTGTTGACTTACTCATTTGCACTATCACCATGACCACTATCACCATTGCACTACCACCATGACACTCATTCATTCATTCACACAGAGCACCTTAGAGCACCTTACCATACCTTACTATGCACAGAGAATCACAGGCTCAGTCCCTGCCTCAGTCATTGCAAGCGCCTCTGATTTATTAATCACCACTATGTGGATACAGATTTTAGAATTGATTTAGATTAAGTGTTAGTATAATTTGTATTTTTGTAATTTGTATTTTAGTATATTTTTATATATTGTATTAAGTGTTAGTATAATTTGTATTTTAGTATATTGAGCATATTATTTATCTTCTACTGTCCTTACTGCTTAGTTGTGTTTTTATATTATATACTTTAATTACTCTTTCTGCTGTTAAAGAATGTGTTTGTGTTGTCTGTATGCTGCTGAGACCTTGAATTTCCCCTGGGGATCAATAAAGTATCTATCTATCTATCTATCTATCTATCTATCTATCTATAACTATTTTAAGAAAAGGTATAAGTGTGGCCACAGTTCGGCTGTGGCATGGAGTGCATATGTGCTAATGTGCTAATATAGCACGCAAACAGTGAGGCAGAAAGACAGTGGTAAAAAGTGGCTAGTGGACAGACAGTGTCCAAACATGGAGGGGGTGAGGAGGCAGACAGACTATGCAGAGTCTATCTCTCCTCTTCCCCTTAAGTGAAGCATTGAACAGTTCAATGGACCTGGGGACAAATGACTTCCTCAGTCTGTCAGTTGTGCATGGCAGTGAGCGAAGTCTCCAGCTGATCAGGCTCTTCTGCTTAACAATAGTGCTGTGGAGTGGGTGAAACTCATTGTCCTAGATGTTGATCAGTTTGTTCAGGGTCCTTTTGTCAGATATTGAAGTGATGCACTCCAGTTCAGCTCCCACTACAGAGCCACTTAGCACTGTTAAGATACTGTACATGTGGAATTTATAATGAACTGCCCACTAGATGCAAACCTTTTTTTTTAGAGAGAGCTTCATGGGTCATGGATCCACCTCAATTTCAGTTGACTATATGGTTGTAGTCAACATCTCTGAGAGAGATGTTGACTACAAACCATTAGGATGTGCAAGCCATTAAGATGTGATTTGTGCATCTGTACTTTTGAGTTTTAGTTAAGTGCTTTGTGTACATGCTCAGGCAGAGAGGCCTCTCTCTTAAGTAAAACCTAAATACCATGGAATAGATGTTCCTATTTTGCATGACTTTCCTTTCATAAACACTGTAGACAGTGAGTCTATTGGTTAGATTGGACTACATGAGCACAAATCTATACAGCACACACTGTGGATGTATGTTGCACAGTACTGTATGTTCTCTACACCTCAACCATTGCATGAATTGATTGACTCATATTTAAACATAGTAAGCACCAGACATGTCATATTGCTGCATTAGACATGGCAGTTGGAATTCTTTAATGTAGAGGTTGCTGTTGCTACATAAATACTGTGTACCTATTAAGTTCCATAAAAGGAATTCAGGCATTCCATATGCAAAATGCCCACTTTTAACATAAATCTTCATAGCATGCTAAGATACAAAGTGTGATCTTCACCCTCCCATGTTTGGTGTGAAATTGTCTTCGCTCCCCTCCGCTGTGTAAGACATGTTTCTCTTGTAAAAGGGTCATCACCATAGATGAAAACATTTTTGTAGTGCATATGTGTTCACAGTTGATTGTTGATATTTCCTGGGCAATGGACCGTGGTGTCCATTAAAGTGCTGAAATGGATATAGGGAAAAATGTGAAAAATGTGTTACGGGTTCCAAGCTTGGTATCATTGTAACAAGATTCCTGTAAAATATACGTGCCACACTGTTCTCTAGTAATAATATATTGTTATTTTTATTTTATAAAATCAAGTTATATGCCTTGACATACTGTATACTACAAGTATACTGTACACTTCTTGAATTTCCCCTGGGGATCAATAAAGTATCTATCTATCTATCTATCTATCTATCTACAAATCAGATGTTGTAAATGCTGAATATACATGTTGTTATACTGCTGTGTCATTGGTACCCTGTCCATAATCCAAAACGTAGGTCTACTGAAATAAAAATAAATAATGTAAATGTATAATATAATATAAATATTGGAATCTGCACTTGGCTGTTCAAATGACTCTTTTGTGGTATCCAAGTGCTGTTGAGTCTGCTGACGGCCGCTGTCCTTGTCTCTGGTGTTGCTGGGCTGTAGGTCAGGCCAGGCCAATGAGGAGGATGAGGCAGCACGAGAGCAAAGGAGACAGGCCCGTATGGAGAGACTACGCAACAGAGACAACGAGGAGTCCAGCAGGTAGATGCATAGATACACTACACACAGATCAGTGTTAGGCTGCATCAGACTAGCTCTAGACAAGGCCCTGGTCATCTGCATCAGACTAGCTCTAGACAAGGCCCTGGTCATCTGCATCAGACTAACTCTAGACAAGGCCCTGGTCTTCTGCATCAGACTAGCTCTAGACAAGGCCCTGGTCATCTGCAACACATGTGCAGTGGACCACTAAGGAGTTGGGCTAGCATGCAGTTGTGAGTGTGTGAGTGTGTGAGTGAGAGAGAGAGAGAGAGAGAGAGTGTGTGTGTGTGGGGGGGGGGGGGGTAGCATAGTGGCTAAGGTCGGAGTGGTAGCATAGTGGCTAAGGTCGGAGTTGGGCTAGCATGCAGTAGACTGAAAAGTTGTAGGTTCCTGGCTTCAACCATTGTGCCCTTGAGCAATGCACTTAATCCCAAGTTGCTCGGGGGACAATGTAAAATATAGCCGCAAGCAGCAATGGCGGGCCCGAGCACCTGCGGGCCGCAACCCGTGACATGTCGGAATCCAACAAAGCCCCGACGTGGTGCGTTTGTGAAATGTGCATATTTGATGCGTGTGCTATTTGTTTTTTGAATGTTATTTTCTGGCACATTTTCCTGCTTGGCCAGGTGGTGGCGCTATGCCAGGCAGGCCCGTTGGGTGTCTGGATATCATCATAATCATAATATCTATTAACCTGAGAAGTTTCAGACCATTCATTCAATGCACTGTGACTTTATGACACATTTCCTGTTTATGTAGTGAGATATTAAAACTAGGGCTGTCAAAATAACTGATTAATTTCGGTTAATTAATTTAAGAAAAAATAACTGATTAAAAAAAGTAATGCAGATTAATCGATTCTGTATGACCTCTGACCCCGAGCCGTTGTAGTCAGTAACCATTAGACTGTAAAATGAAGGAGAGAGAAGAAAATGTGCTGCCTAGATCATTGATTGGAACATTTACTTTTCAAAAACGGCTTGATGCCGCTGCGCGGCGGTCATAATAATAATCCTTACAAAAACAATAGGGCCTTGCGCCTTTCAGTGCTCGGGCCCTAATAAATGGAACAACAGGTGATCCATAATGCTAACAGGCAAATGCAGTTTGAACATTTGATATTGAAAATGCACATTCTATCATACATTGCTGTTCACATCACATTTCAATTTTAAATTGCAGTTCTATAATTCACATCCTGATCATAAATTGAAAAGGCTGACATAATATGGGTGAACCGAATATGTTTCACATCCAAACTGACTGATCCTCTGATCCTCTGTCCACACTGATCCTCTGAATAAAGTATAGTATATATAAGAAAGTATATATACTCTTTTGATCCCGTGAGGGAAATTTGGTCTCTGCATTTATCCCAATCAGTGAATTAGTGAAACACACATAGCACACAGTGAACACACAGTGAGGTGAAGCACACACTAATCCTGACGCAGTGAGCTGCCTGCTACAGCGGTGCTCGGGGAGCAGTGAGGGGTTAGGTGCCTTGCTCAAGGGCACTTCAGCCGTTCCTACTGGTCGTGGTTCGAACCGGCAACCCTCCGGTTACAAGTCCAAAGCCCTAACTAGTAGGCCACGGCTGCTCATCTGAGCTTCTGTCCACACTGATCCTCTGATCCTCTGTCCACGGCTGCTTATCTGATCCTCTGTCCACACTGATCCTCTGTCCACACTGATCTTCTGATCCTCTGTCCACGGCTGCTTATCTGATCCTCTGTCCACACTGATCCTCTGTCCATACTGGTGCTCTGTCCACACTGATCCTCTGTCCATACTGGTGCTCTGCTCCCCCTGTGCACTGCAGCATGCCTGACAAAGGGACCGACATCCTGTCCTCCTCCATCATGTCCATCCCGCCCGGGGGCAGCGAGGACGACCAGGCACTTCTGGAGCGCATCGCCAAGCGCGAGGAGCGGCGTCTGCGGCGCATGAGGGACGCCATGGAGAGGCAGAAGTCGCTGGACGCCGCCACTGCTGACAGCATCACCACTGCCACCGGCGGCGAGCGGAGGTCGTCCGGCCAGCAGAGCACAGAGGCCGAGCCGACCCAGAACGAGGCCTCGAGCCACGACACCAGCTCCAGCAGGGAGACGGAGGAGAAGACAGAAGAGGAGAAAACAACCATGGAAGAAACGAAGGCGGCAGAGGACACAGTAACAGCTCCAGAAGTGAATGAGAGCAAACCTGAGAGAGGAGCAGAGACCAGCGAGGAGAAGCCACGAGCAGAGTGGACAGAGCAGGTGAGATGAGAACTCAGCCACCTCAAAAGCATGCTAGTGCTAACAGCACACTCAGCCACCTCAAAAGCATGCTACTGCAAAAACAGCACACTCAGCCACCTCAAAAGCATGCTAGTGCTAACAGCACACTCATGCTAGTGCTAACAGCACACTCAGCCACCTCAAAAGCATGCTAGTGCTAACGACACTCAGCCACCTCAAAGCATGCTAGTGCTAACAGCACACTCAGCCACCTCAAAAGCATGCTAGTGCTAACAGCACACTCATGCTAGTGCTAACAGCACACTCATGCTAGTGCTAACAGCACACTCAGCCACCTCAAAAGCATGCTAGTGCTAACAGCACACTCATGCTAGTGCTAACAGCACACTCAGCCACCTCAAAAGCATGCTAGTGCAAAACAGCACACTCAGCCACCTCAAAAGCATGCTAGTGCTAATAGCACACTCAGCCACCTCAAAAGCATGCTAGTGCTAACAGCACACTCATGCTAGTGCTAACAGCACACTCAGCCACCTCAAAAGCATGCTAGTGCTAACAACACTCAGCCACCTCAAAGCATGCTAGTGCTAACAGCACACTCAGCCACCTCAAAAGCATGCTACTGCAAACAGCACACTCAGCCACCTCAAAAGCATGCTAGTGCTAACAACACTCAGCCACCTCAAAGCATGCTAGTGCTAACAGCACACTCAGCCACCTCAAAAGCATGCTAGTGCTAACAGCACACTCATGCTAGTGCTAACAGCACACTCAGCCACCTCAAAAGCATGCTAGTGCTAATAGCACACTCAGCCACCTTGCAGGCATTGCAGCTGTGCAGTACAAGCATGACAAATGGTTACAGAATGAGCGTACTTGTGTTTCCTTTCCTCTAAGGAGAACAGCAAATGTTTAGTGTTCATGTGGCGTTGGAAAGGTCTGGGCATCAGGGCATGTACTGTATGGGGATGGGGACAAATGGAAATGCATTTCTCTGTTTGTAGACTTCAGGAAAGGAAAATGAGGAAAAGGCTGACAAAGAGGTAGGAAGCGCAACGTTAGACAAAACAGAAGTCCACGATGACTCCTCAAAGACAGAAGAAGAATCTGTGGCGCCAGCAGTAGAAGCTGTGGTGGAGGACACAGCAACGCCTGAAGAACCAGCCGAGGTGAACAAGGAGGAAATCAAGCCTGCTGTGGAGATTGTAGTGGAAACACCATCGACTCCAGTGAGCGTAGACGTACAAGAAAAGCCCAAGGCAGAGGTTGAGGAAAAACCCAAAACAACCCAAAAGGAGCCCGAGAAAAAGTCGGAAAAATTGGAGGAGAAACCTCAACTGGTCAAGAAAGAGCCAGAGGAGAAACCTCAACTGGTCAAGAAAGAGCCAGAGAAGAAACCTCAACTGGTCAAGAAAGAGCCAGAGGAGAAAGCAGAAAAGGTGGAGGACAAAGTGCCCAAATGGAAGAAAGAGGAAGAGAAGAAACGTGTGAAGACTGAAGCCCCAGTGCCCAAATGGAAACAAGAGGCTGAAGAGAAGCAGAAAGCTAAGAAAGAGGTCGAGGAGAAACAGTTCCCTCCGAAGAAAGTGGAGGAGAAAGAAGTGCCACTCAAGAAAGTAGAAGAGAAAGCAGTGGTCCCGAAGAAGGAGGCCGAGGAGAAACCCAAATGGAAGAGGGAGGTGGAGGAAAAGACATCTCAACTTAAGAAAGAGGAGGTACTGTATAGTCACTTAAGCTTGCTGGTGTGTGATCAGTCAATTCTGTCATGCTATTTGTCAATGCTTGTAGTGACAATGTGATGATGTTACACTGAAGATGCCTTAGCCTTTATGTAGCATTTCATATCTATGCTTGTACTCTGTGTTGGAACACATTTTTTGCATTCTGCCTCCAAGACTGTCGAGGAAAAGCGAAAGCCAGCCTTCCTGCAGGTGAGAGCACAACACTATCAAATTATGGAGCCTTATTTTAGATAGTGAGGCATATAAAAGCATTCGCTCTCTCTCACTCTCTCATTCTCATTTTCTTTCTCCAACCGTGTGTGTGTGTGTGTGTGAATCAGAACCTCAAACAACAAAATGGAGGTCTTCCTGACCCCACAAAGCTGAAGAAACCAGAGAAAATGCCAAGGTCAGACAAAGCAATGTACAAACCTAATATAATTTCATGCATGCATGACGGTGTGTACATCTTCATAGGCATATTGTACATAAGTGTATTGTATACGTTCAGCCGTGGTGTGGGGACCAAAGAGGCAGCGACTAAGGAGGAGCTGGAGGCTGAGCGCAAGCTACTGGAGCTGAAGAAGAAGCGCAGCGAGCAGGAGAGCCAGGAGTTCCAGAGGATCAAGGCCAAGGCCACCGGGGCGGAGGCGGAGCTGGAGGAGCTGAAGAGGAAGAGGGAGGAGAGGAAGAGGATGCAGGAGGAGGAGGAGAGACAGAGGAAGCAGGAGCTGGCTGACAAGAAGGCCAAAGAGGAGGCAAGTGACCACTACTGGGGTGCCCACAACCCAGCAGATAGATGGGCTCTCTCTCATAGTTTGTGAAAAGAATCTGGTCATGCTCCATTTGGGGCTTTTTTAGTCATGACATCTTAATGGGCGTAGACTTCTGGTGTTGATCTTGTCCAAGCTGTTCTACTCTATTTCCAAACCTTATTAGCTCTTACAGGAAGGCTACACCGGTCATGTAACTGAAGCATTCCGTTAGCGTAGCGTCTGCTGCAACAATTATCTTCCACTATAATCAATGGAAGTAGCTACACCAGACGTGATAGCGGCGTGTATGCTCCAACAAATTAGACCAGTCTTCTAAAACTATTTTTACACTCTGTGAACGGAGCGCTTCAGTTACGTGCCCGGTTAGGCAAGGATGTCTTTCCCCTCAATTAATGACTGTACACACTCTCCTTGTTCTGATGGCACTTAACACTTGTTTGTTCCGAAATGACAAGCTTTTAGTGCCATGCAAGTTGATCAGTCATCTGAACTAGTGGCACTCTTGTGTTATGTGTGTGGCTCCCAGGAGGAGAAGAGGAGGCTGAAGGAGGAGATTGAGAAGAGGAGAGCAGAGGCGGCAGAGAAACGGCAGAAAGGGGAGGCACCAGAAGCGGAGGCAAAGATGCCCTTCAAGTGTGTTGGCACCAAGGGCCCTGCCTCAAAGGTTGGTGAACATGTGCCACCAGTGTCACAGCACTAAGGAGTGAAAGCATCTGCAGTAGCGCAGTAGTGCATAATGTACGTAACGTGCGTAACGGTACCACAGTAGTGCATAATGTACGTAACAGTAGCATAGTAGTGCATAACGTACGTAACAGTAGCATAGTAGTGCATAACGTACGTAATGTGCGTAACAGTAGCACAGTAGTGCATAACGTACGTAACGGTACCACAGTAGTGCATAACGTATGTACAGTAACATGTGTAATGTGCGTAACAGTAGCACAGTAGTGCATAACGTACATAACGTGCGTAACAGTAGCACAGTAGTGCCTAACGTACGTAACGTGCGTATAGGGATGTAACGATTACCGGTATAATGGTAAACCGCAATAAAAATGTTGACGATAACAATTACCGTTTTCTTTTCAAATATCATGATTATCGCGGTTGATTACCGCGGTGTGGAAACCGTGTGTTTAATCCTTCCCAGCTTTTGACATACAGTAGGCTTGGCACAATGAAACAAAACTAGTACCCTACTGATTCTGTTGTCTAATTGATGGTTTTAACTACAATTCGGATTAGGCTACACCTGATTTTAAAAGGCATAACATTTTCACCACAAAATGTGCACTGTATCATGTAGCCACTCTGCGTCTTTTTATGTTTGCGTCCGCATTAAATCTATTCCACTTACGTTATCAGGAGAATACAGTAGCCTAAAGTTTTATTTTGAACGCTTACTTTGGTCTCATTCATTGAATCCAAATAACAGAAATAGCAAACTCCAAGTTATGGTAGGGTAAGTTAAGCTATAAGCACATAGCCAATTAAACATGACCAAGAAAAAAGTGAACGGGACACTTTTTGAAACTATTTCAGCCTGTGTAGACCTATCAGTGCTTTCTAAATATATTGAACACACTTTTAGAAATACCGTGATAATACCGAAAAGCGTGACGATTTTGGTCACTATAACGTGAAGTTAAATGTTCATACCGTTACATCCCTACGTGCGTAACAGTAGCACAGTAGTGCATAACGTGCGTAACGGTACCACAGTAGTGCATAACGTACGTAACAGTAGCACAGTAGTGCATAACGTGCGTAACGGTACCACAGTAGTGCATAACGTACGTAACAGTAGCACAGTAGTGCATAACGTACGTAACGGTACCACAGTAGTGCATAACGTACGTAACAGTAGCACAGTAGTGCATAACGTACGTAACGGTACCACAGTAGTGCATAACGTACGTAACAGTAGCACAGTAGTGCATAACGTACGTAACGGTACCACAGTAGTGCATAACGTACGTAACGTGCGTAACAGTACCACAGTAGTGCATAACGTATGTAACGTGTGTAATGTGCGTAACAGTAGTGCATAACGTACGTAACGGTACCACAGTAGTGCATAACGTATGTAACGTGTGTAATGTGCGTAACAGTAGTGCATAACGTACGTAACGGTACCACAGTAGTGCATAACGTATGTAACGTGTGTAATGTGCGTAACAGTAGCACAGTAGTGCATAACGTACATAATGTGCGTAACAGTAGCACAGTAGTGCGTAACGTACGTAACGGTACCACAGTAGTGCATAATGTGTGTAATGTGCGTAACAGTACCACAGTAGTGCATAATGTGTGTAATGTGCGTAACAGTACCACAGTAGTGTGTAACATACGTAACGTGCGTAACAGTAGCACAGTAGTGCAAAACGTGCGTAACAGTAGCACAGTAGTACATAACGTACGTAACGGTACCACAGTAGTGCATAACGTGACGTGTGCCTCTGTTCCTTTGCGTTGCTAGATTGGGGTGAAAGCTGAATTTTTGAACAAGTCTGCACAGAAGAGGTAACTTCTGATTTTTATCAGATGTTTTGCATGTATGGAGTTCATATAATGAATGTGATGCCCAGTGTTTAAAAGAGAATTCCGGTGTGATTTTGACCTAAAGTGTGTTGAAACATGATACCGAGTGTGAACGTATGTCTCATAGCTCATCTCGGCTTGTCCCCTGCACTCAGAAATCTGGCACTAGTTAGCCGATGCTACAAACAGTTTTTCGATCGGCGCCAGATAGATAGATCATTTTTGCATACATACGTTAACACTCGGTATCATGTTTCAACACACTTTAGGTCAAAATCACACCGGAATTCTCCTTTAAGAGAGATAATGATAATTGTGTGTATATATATTTTTTTTTAAAATTAATTAATTTAATATTTAAATTGTTTTTCAAAGTATATGAAGTTTTTCTCTGGCCTGTAAAACACTCAATGTTAGTCACCTGAAAATATCTGTTTTTTCTGTCTCACAGCAGTTCTGTGAGGCCGACTCATAATGTCTCACCCATTGTGACCAAGATAGGCAACAGAATGGAGCAGTTCACGTCCGCAGCTCAGGTCAGTCGCAAGTTCCACAACTGACCAGTGGTGAGAGCTCTGTCCCCTCTGGCCAGTGGCCGGACAGCTATCCTCCATATTACTGTATTCGAGCCCTTCTCTCTGGATTCAACTGCTCTGCTGGTCTCCCTCTAACGATGTCTCTGCAGGGCAGCAAAGAGCCACGGTCTCCAAAGTCCCCCCTGGTGGACGCTCCAGGAGAGGCAGGCGTGCGGAATATCAAGAGCATGTGGGAGAAGAGCAATGCGCAGAGCTCCCCAACAAGCCCCCTGCCAGTCCAGCAGAACGCAGTGAGCAAGGTGACCAGAGTGCAGCGGGGAGGGGAAAGAGTGGGGGGCATTTTGGAGGTGCTGAATAGAATTGGAGAAAGGGGTAAAAAAAAAAGAGGGGGGAGGAGAGAAGGTACGTGCTGTACATTTGGACACAACTAATTGGAGCGGAATTCTTGTGGTCTTTGTGCAGGAAACATCTGGGATGAAGACAGGTGTGACGGGTCAGCTCAACAGCTGGAAGACCAAAGCCCCAGAGCCTGAGAAGGCAGCGCCAGCAAAACCTGCTGTAAGCCATGCGGCACATCCCACAGCGTCATGTGGCACATCCCAGTGTATAGCACCCAGCACATCCCACCCACATGAACACAAATCAACCAAGCAGTTCACTGACTGAGTCACACTCTATCTGTAGATATCTATTGCCACCTAGTGGCCAGGAATGTAAATATCTCTAAAGATGATATCTGATGAATATTGATGACATTTTGCAGAAAACAGCAGGTAATAATAAGGTCAAAGCAAATGTTTAGCATTATTATAAAAGGACAAAAGGACAGGTTTACACCTTATGGGAATGGGAAGTTCTTGGGATCACTGGAAGGTCAGTAGTGTCAAAGCGCTTATTTACCAAGAGCCAAGTGGCGGTCTTCCAACTCTCTCTCTCTCTCTCTCTCTCTCTCTCTCTCTCTCTCTCTCTCTCTCTCTCGCTATATTTCATCACATCTCCATATTTATTTTAAGCTTTCATCACAAGACTCTCTGATCACGGTCAGACATGTATACAATATACAACTAATCAGACCCATGAATGGGAAGCAGGCACATTTTCAAGATGGATTTTGTTAGTTATATGTCTTTTCTTTTTTTTTTTTTTTTAAAAAAGAAAAGATATTAAATTAAGGAAATCTTTGTTATATGGACTACCGGTAATTCTTATAACTTCACAAGTGTGGCCTCAAAACCACTATTTAAGAATAATCCTTTATTGTTGCCAGGTCATTAACTATTTGAGACGTCCCTCTTGTGGTTGAAAGAACACAAAGTTCTTTGAGCTGATATCAGAGGAAAGACATGGGGATACGAGTAGAATACAGGCATTACCTCTTCTTCTCCACTCTGGCATTCACTTTAATCTAAACATCTATATGGGCAGATGTGCCATCTGCATGTGTACAATCTGTCATCTATATATTCTCAAAAGTATGCTTTGCACAGCACTGTCTCTGTCTATTCTATTCTATTCTATTCTATTCTATTTGTATCTGTGCTCTAAATCCAACTTGTATTTGAACAGTGTTGAAACTGTTCTATTACCATTATATATCTCCTGTATATCTCCTTTTGTCAGTTGTCTTCTCTGCTGGACCTGTCTGCTTTCCTCTGCATGCACATAAACAGGTACGACTGTAGTGTAGGAACAGTGATTAAGGCCTGACCAGAGAGCCAGGGCCTCATGGACCAGTGGCATTCCTGAGAGGGGTGGAGAGGAGAGGAGAGGATTGTAGAGGAGAGGAGAGGGGTGGAGAGGAGAGTAGAGGAGGAGATTGGAGAGGAGAGGAGTGAAGAGGAGAGGAGAGGAGGAGATTGTAGAGGAGAGGAGGGGAGAGGAGAGTAGAGGAGGAGATTGGAGAGGAAAGGGGTGGAGAGGAGAGGAGAGGAGGAGATTGTAGAGGAGAGGAGAGGGGTGGAGAGGAGAGGAGAGGAGAGGGGTGGAGAGGAGAGGAGAGGAGGAGATTGTAGAGGAGAGGGGTGGAGAGGAGAGGAGGAGATTGTAGAGGAGAGGAGAGGAGAGTGGTTAAGGGGTAGAGGAGAGGAGAGGTGTGAAGAGGAGAGGAGAGGAGAGGAGAGGAGAGGAGAGGAGGAGATTGTAGAGGAGAGGAGAGGGGTGGAGAGGAGAGGAGGAGATTGTAGAGGAGAGGAGAGGGGTGGAGAGGAGAGGAGAGGAGGAGATTGTAGAGGAGAGGAGAGGAGAGGAGAGGAGGAGATTGTAGAGGAGAGGAGAGGGGTGGAGAGGAGAGGAGAGGAGGAGATTGTAGAGGAGAGGAGAGGAGAGGAGGAGATTGTAGAGGAGAGGAGAGGGGTGGAGAGGAGAGGAGGAGATTGTAGAGGAGAGGAGAGTGGTTAAGGGGTAGAGGAGAGGAGAGGATTGTAGTGGTAGAGGAAAGGAGAGGAGAGGAGAGGGGAGGAGAGTGGTTAAGGGGTAGAGGAGAGGAGAGGAGAGGATTGTAGTGGTAGAGGAGAGGAGAGGAGAGGAGAGGAGAGGGGAGGATTGTAGTGGTAGAGGAGAGGAGAGGAGAGGAGAGGGGAGGAGAGTGGTTAAGGGGTAGAGGAGAGGAGAGGAGAGGATTGTAGTGGTAGAGGAGAGGAGAGGAGAGGATTGTAGTGGTAGAGGAGAGGAGAGGAGAGGAGAGGGGAGGAGATTGTAGAGGAGAGGAGAGGGGTGGAGAGGAGAGGAGGAGATTGTAGAGGAGAGGAGAGGATTGTAGTGGTAGAGGAGAGGAGAGGAGAGGAGAGGGGAGGAGAGAGGTGCTGGATACTTTGTCTGTGAGCCAGCAGTGAAAATTCACGGTGGGAATTCTGTTCACTCAGCAGGATCCCAAACGAGCTGACGTCACCAAACCACGTAGTCTGTGGGAAAACAAGAGCTCCACCCCAGGCCGAGTAAGAGATCACACACACACACACACACACACACACACACACACACTAGCACATTCCCATTGTAGTGGGCAAATTACACAATGCAGGGCCAATTCAATTCAATTCAATTGCTGACTCAAACCCCTTTTGAATTTTTCATGACTTGCTGTTAACATAAAACAAAGAACATGTCTATGAAATAATCAGTTAACCCATAAATGATCAGTTAACCCATATGGGTGATCAGTTAACCCATATGGGTGATCAGTTAACCCATATGGATGATAGCACATCTGTTATTGATACCAAGGAAAAGGAGGAAGGTGTCTCATGATGCACCTTGACCTTTGAAAGGGAATACTGTTTTGTTCCCTCAGTTCTCAATGTCTTCCTGCTGTTTTCAGGTGGCCTTTGGAAAGAAATAAGTCCTGAGTGGTAATAAGTCCTGAGTGGTCAGAGGTAAATCCACCTGATTGTTTCTCTCCTCTTTGGATCTGTGGGACCTCTGCCCCTCCTCTCCTAGCTGTCTCTCTCTGTTGGCTTGTGCATAGAAGCTCAAAATCCTAATGTGTGTCTGGGTGAATTTTGGATGTCCTCTACAAAGTATCAGTGTGGTTCCTCTCATGTATGTTGCAACAGTGACACATTCCCACTCATTCCTGACGCTGGGGATTGAGCTGGCATGGGCTCCTCTTCAGCAGACCCAGGACTCTGTGATTGACAGCACGCTTGGCAGGCCGCTGTCTCACCGCCACTGACTCCTGGACTCCGGCCGCAGTGCAGTACATTTCTCTGGGCGCGCACTCTCTGGGATGCCTCGGGGCTCTGTATTTATAAGCCCTGACCTTGTTTCCCTGTAGAGAGAACCTTGCAGGGCTCTTGGCAGGGTGCACATATCTCCGCAGTGCGCAAATTCACCCCCCCCCTCCCCTCCGGTGCCACCTGGGCAGAGCAGTACTGCGGTGACAGCATACTGGCACGCATGGCGCCAGGGCCGCAGCTGTCTGCTTGTCACATTACCTGCGGGTGTCTCGGGGGATTAGCGCTCAGGGCCCCCTCCTACCTGCCCCGTGTACCCAGGGTAGCTTGCGACACCCCTCTCTGCCCCTCTCTCATCAGGCTCACTAGGATCAATATGCAGAGTAGTCGCTAACTGGTCGAAAGCCGCTAAAGCTAACATTTAGCATGCCTCTCTTTCAAAGGTTTGCTCTGTACTGACGGGAGAGGGAAAGGATAAGGTTGCTCGCCACTCTAAATAGTGCCCCTCCACTGTGCACTCCACCCCCCCCCCCCCCTCTTACCCCCTCTTACCCCCTCCACTGTGCACTCCACTCCACCCCCCCCCCCCTCTTACCCCCTCCACTGTGCACTCCACTCCACACCCCCCCCCCCCCTTACCCCTCCACTGTGCACTCCAGCCCCCCCCCCCCTCTTACCCCCTCCACTGTGCACTCCACTCCACACCCCCCCCCCCTTACCCCCCCCCCCCCCCCCTCTTACCCCCTCCACTGTGCACTCCACTCCACCCCCCCCCTCTTACCCCCTCCACTGTGCACTCCAGCCCCCCCCCCCCCCCCCCCCTCTTACCCCCTCCACTGTGCACTCCAGCCCCCCCCCCACAGCAACCTTGGTCATTCCCACGCAGAGCACAAATAGGGCCTTCAGGGTGAAGAGGAGCGCAACTGGCAATGCAAGGCCACGCAGTGCAGTGTCACTATGTAGGACCCCAGACTATGTATACCGTCATACTAGTCTTACCCACATACCTCTCTCACACACACACACACACATATATACACACACACACACACACACACACACACACACACACACACACACACACACACACACACACACACACACATATATATACACACACACACACACATATATATACACACACACACACATATACACACACACACACACACACACTCTGTGATCGTTACACCTTTATGTGTTTTTTTCTGCGTATCTGTCTCTCTCTCTCTCTCTCTCTCTCTCTCTCTAAGCTTGTCACACACTGACACATACTTTTTAATATCTGTGATCTAAAATAACAATACCATTAAATTCTCTCCCTCTCTCCTCTCTGTTCTTTGTAAAGAACACAAGACAGACTTCAAGGGCAGACAATCAACAGAAATATCATCACTACAGTCGCCAGACAGCAGACAGCAGATGAGAAGCACTAACAGGACTTTACTATCCACAATTCATGGAAAACTGATTACAACCAAACGAGAGGAAAATTTAGGATATTTGGATTTACAGCCACATAACACAATATAGTGCCAGCGAACAGTATGTTACCTATTGAAGATGTCTGGTTTATTTTTCAACCATTTTGCTTCTGATGCATATCAGTCTCTGATTCCATTTATTGGCTCTTAACTGTCTGGTGCAGATGATCATGGGCCTCTAAACCGCTGGCAGAGCTGCTCACTGAATGTCTTATCTGTCTTGCGATGATCTGCCACAGCTCAATGCTTCATTTCATACAACCAATCAATAACTCCTACAGAATGACAGCTCGACACCACATTGTAATTGGCACTGGATAATTAACTTGACGCTTTGAAAATAAGTGACTTTGTAGTTTCTCAGTGTTGAGCTCTCATAGCATGCTTAGCGCTAGTTTCATTATGCCACTGCATGCAGAATAAGTGCTGGCTGCCACTGCATCAATAAAGACTGTTGCAGTACAACAAGCCCATTGCGTTCACAGTGCTTATAAATGTATCTCACTCACAGATATATGTACGACAAGCTTACCACAGTTATATGCAACTAGGAAGAACACTTTGGCAGAAACAGACAACCTGATTAGAGTTTAATATCAGTCTGTGTGGTATCTGTGGCCAGCCAACATGCCCGTCATGGTACTAACTAACTACCTATACTAGCACTAACTATGCTGTTAACATGTGTCTTTCAATATCATTGATGTGTAAGCTGTGACGCAGTGAAAAACATCTGAGCCAGTGTGGTGTCAATCAGGTAGAGGTCTCGGCCAGATGGACAGCTGTTGGTATCATGTAACCCGGTCACAACAGCATCATGTCAGGATGAAGATATATGCAATGTCACTCACCCCAGCTCAGACCTCAGCAAGATGGGCCCCCTCCAACACACACACACACACACGTATGCAATGTCACTCACCCCAGCCTAGACCCACTGAGGTCCCAACAGACTTGTGCGTCAACAATAAAGCAAGGAAGCCTGAACCTGAATGCTTTCCCTATCAGGGAAAGGCATTTTGAATAAGGGGACTGTTTTATTACCGGCCATGAGGACTAACAGACAACCACGGCTCATCTTAGTCTCATCTTACTGCTAAAAATGGCCCATGGCCTTAAAGTTTATGGTTCCAACCCTTTGATTTAATAAGCTGAGACAGGGATGGACATCAAATGTGTTGTGTGATGATGGAATGTCATGTTGGTCTTTGTTTCTCACATACAATCTGAAAAAGTTCAAACTGTACAGACATTCCATTTTGTGTAACATTTTCATTAAACCTGTAGGACACTAAATGGGCAGTTTATCAGATTGTTTGTTTTGGCTTTTGCTTAGCTCATAAAAATGACTTGATATTAACTTTTGCAAATTGTTGTTGAATTTTACCCTCAGTTGAGCAAGACAATAAATGCATATTTGAAAGAAATGTTTTTTGTTTTTATTCAGTACAGTGATTCTTTTGGGGTAAACCCCTTATAGCCTTGAGTCAGTGGTACACATATATCAACAGATCTTCTATAGCAGGTGAAACAAGGTTACCTCTGATGGGAACTGCACAATGTTCGGTTTTAGAACTTCATTGACACATATATTTAGGGTTTCCCATTAGCTAACAATAGACAGGGGATCCAGCAAACACCAATCAGTGGGCACTTTGGTCATGTGGTTAGACAGACAATAGTATGTTAGCCTTGAAGCCTTAACTTGTCTATTAGGCTGCTGCTCTGCAAACAATAAGGCATTCTCTTGGCTCCGGGGATTTGGGTAAGAGGTATTTCTCTGTGTTAGTAACTGTTATTTATTTATTTATTTATTTATGTCATTGACTTTATATTCTACCTATGTAGAGGTATTGATACATGAATGATGTTAAAACCTAGTTTGAGGTAAAACACAGGGAGACTGAGACTTTGAATAAAAAACTATTTGTTTGACTATGATGTATATAGTGCAGCAAAATCTGTCTTTTTGAGATGCAAAGATAAAATGATGATGCAAATGATGATAAAATAGGGATGGAGTGTTCCAGGCAATATTGTGTTGAACATTTGTATTATTGTACAGATTTGTAGAAGTAGTATGTATGGGAGATAAGCACAAATAAGGTATACAAGGCAATAAGGTATTAAATACACCAGCATGACCTTGAGCAGAATTAATAATAATAACTGCCGGAACTTATAAAAGTAATTTCATGTGTTAGCGTGTCACTTATACCCAGCAGAGGACTGCGAGGAGTATGCTAAATATGTGACCCAACTTGTGAGTCATTCTCCACTACAAAGGCACTATGCGTGATCCGAATAACTGAGACCGCTCTGTGATGGGAGCTATTTGTTAAAGCATTAATGGGGTTCCCCGTTTCTCAGAAATGGCATGTAACTAGCCCATTACATTCAAAGAATAGTTTTTGTTACGGGAACTTACTTCAGTGAAATGGTCCCATACATACACAAGCATCTTAAGTAGCTTCTGTGTCTTTTGTGTTTTTTTTGTCTTTTTTTGTCTTTTGTGCTTTTGTGTTGTGTCTTTTGTCTATCTATCTATCTATCTATCTATCTATCTATCATCGGTTCTTAACATCCTCCGTTGGTTTCAGGGTTCTGCTAGGTTCTGCAAGGTTCAGCTCACAGACATGGGGGACACAGAGGAGGTAGTGGAGGGGGATGTGCCGTAAGTTCACATCAGTCAGTACTGTACTATAAATACAAAAATGTTGAAAGGTATTGCATTATTCCATTGACTGACATTCCTCCTCCCCTCCCTCCCTCCCTCTCTCTCTCTCTCTCTCTCTCTCTCTCTCTCAAGGGAGGAAGTAGCCAAACCAAAGTAAGTATTTTTTATTACTCTACCTCCCATGAGAGGACAGCTTCTCTAAATGTCCTCAAATGTGAACTCCGCAGGTTTATGCCCAACATGACAGCTCCAAAGATTCCAGAGGGTGATAAAGTGGACTTTGATGTGAGTTACACACACACACACACACACACACACACACACACACACACAGAGGGTGATAAAGTGGACTTTGATGTGAGTTACATACACACACACACACACACACACACAAAGAGTTTGCCATACTAACATCTTCTGCTGGGCCTCTTCAGGATATCCACCGGAAGCGGCAGGAGAAGGATCTGTCCGAGCTGCAGTCGCTCATCGAGGCTCACTTCGTCCAGAGGAAGAAGGATGAGGAGGACCTCCTCTCCCTGGTCAACAGGATTGTGAGTAGGCCCCACCCCTTCCTGCAGGACCAGACCCAACATGTGTCTGTGGCAGGTATTGCTAGACATTATATTATTTTATACCAGTAACCAGACAAACACTCACTCTTTCTTTCTCTCCCTCCCTCTCTCCCTCCCTCCCTCCCTGTTGGTGTGTGTGTGTGTGTGTGTGTGTGTGTGTGTGTGTGTGTGTGTGTGGCTGTTGGCTGCCTGTGCAGGAGAAGCGCCGTGCTGAGAGAGCTGAGCAGCAGAGGATACGTTCGGAGAGAGAGAAGGAGAGGCAGGCCAGACTAGCTGTACGCACCCTGCTCTGCTGCCCTCTCCTGGCCACCATGCACCATGCACCCCATGTTCACCTCAGTCTTTTTACCAAATCTTTTTTCAAATCTGCATACAATAATACAAACTAGCAATACTATAAATAATTATGTTTTACAGTCATACCCTAATAACATTGCATCAGGAAATCTAATGTAGGTAGCCGAGAAATCTAGACGCACCCTAGCGGCAGATGTGGGTCTGGCTGGTCAGACTAATGTCCATTTACCTAAAGGCCTAAAGGCCAAATAAAAGTCCAAATAGTGATAGAACACAGATGCTGATGTTCTCCTTCATGCTGTGGGGTGCTAGAACACAGATGCTGATGTTCTATGTTCTCCTTCATGCTGTGGAGTGCTAGAACACAGATGCTGATGTGCTAGAACACAGATGCTGATGTTCTATGTTCTCCTTCATGCTGTGGAGTGCTAGAACACAGATGCTGATGTTCTATGTTCTCCTTCATGCTGTGGAGTGCTAGAACACAGATGCTGATGTTCTATGTTCTCCTTCATGCTGTGGGGTGCAGGAGGAGAAGGAGAGGAAGGAGCTAGAGGAGCAGAGGAGGAAGCAGGACGATGACATGAAGAAGAAGAAAGTTCTCTCCCAAAAGACCCTGCAGTCCGGCCTGCAGTCCAAGGTTGGTGTGCTGCTCACAAACACACAATTTCACTCAAGTAATTTGCAGCATCTATAATGTCTTATACCCCAAAACACATGTACATACTTTCCAATGTGCTTCCATTAAAAAATATGAGCAATTACATTTTGGAATGTAATTGGATTTGGATTGTAGGTGCTTTGAAAATGAATGTATTTAATTCTGACAGAAGATGAAAAATATAACAGGATAAAGATGTGATATTTCAGAATAAAGACCCAAGTCCAGTATAATGCATTTGCTGTGTGCTTGACCTGTGTGAACCTGAAGCTCTGTTGGTCCACTAACAGCAGTCCGAGGGGAAGAAAGGGGCCAAGAAGCAGACAGAGAGGGAGAAGAAAAAGAAGATCCTGGCTGACCGACGAAAGAATCTCAATATTGACCATCTGAGCGATGACAAACTGAAGTGCGCATTTCCACTTTCCTTACTTGTTAAACTTAATGGTCATAAAGTAATGCTGAAAATAGCCCTCGTCATCAGGGCAAATGCTTAAATTCTGATCTCAGAGCAACCTGACTGCTCCTTCCAGCTGTGAAATCAATACACTGTTACTGTGCTGTCTGCACACACCAGGACCGTGGTCTTCCACTCCCAGCCACAAGGGGGCAGATAATGAGCATTTCCAACAGGTCTCCTATTGTGTTTCCCACAGGGAGAAGGCTACTGAGCTGTGGCAATGGTTGATGGAATTGGAGGGAGAGAAGTTTGACCTCACGGAGAAATTCAAAAGACAGAAATATGAGGTGAGAGATTGCTTTCACACATTAAGGTTAGGGTTAGGGTCACATGCACACTTGGGTACTGGGTTAGGGTCCCATGCACACTTGGGTGCTGGGTTAGGGTCACCTGCACACTTGGGTACTGGGTTAGGGGGTACTGGGTTAGGGTCCCATGCACACTTGGGTACTGGGTTAGGGTCCCATGCACACTTGGGTGCTGGGTTAGGGTCCCATGCACACTTGGGTGCTGGGTTAGGGTCACATACACACTTGGGTACTGGGTTAGGGTCCCATGCACACTTGGGTGCTGGGTTAGGGTCACCTGCACACTTGGGTACTGGGTTAGGGGGTACTGGGTTAGGGTCCCATGCACACTTGGGTGCTGGGTTAGGGTCACATACACACTTGGGTACTGGGTTAGGGTCACATGCACACTTGGGTACTGGGTTAGGGTCACATGCACACTTGGGTACTGGCTTTCACACAGTTGAACATTTGGATACTGGATTGGATTTGGGGGTAACCATGAACTATCCTACCAGACTGGGAGTCCAGAAAATAGTGAATTCAGGACCAAGAATAATTTCTATATAATAATAATAATTAATAATCATTTCTATATAATAATAATAATTAATAATCATTTCTATATAATAATAATAATTAATAATCATTTCTATATTCAAACCAGTTTGTACATGACTTTTCCTTTTCTTTCCTTTATTCAATTAACGCCAAGTGGCCGTATACTGGGATGTTCAATTAACGCCAAGTGGCCGTATACTGGGATGTTCAATTAACGCCAAGTGGCCGTATACTGGGATGTTCAATTAACGCCAAGTGGCCGTATACTGGGATGTTCAATTAACGCCAAGTGGCCGTATACTGGGATGTTCAATAAATGCTCTGGGGCTTAACCTGTGACTTGCTTCCAGATCGCTGTGCTCCAGTGCCGTATCAATGAACAGAGCAAGTTGTAAGTAGAAGAGTTGGGAGGGCTCTGGTTCCCACTAGGGATGCACAATATTGGATTTCCAAAAACACCGATCCTTCCCTGAAACCATATTGGCCTGGCACATTAGCCGAAATCATCTGCCGATAATCAGCTTCTGCAGTTTTTATCTCCTGATACCGATCTAGTGCCAATATTATCGTGCATCTCTAATATCCCCGTAACCGTGGCCTGCTTGCTGGTCTGACATGGGTCAAGGTGGTCGTTTGCACGAGGGAGAGGTAACGGATGATGGTAAGTGACTGCGGACGTTGTCCCAGGTGATAGGGTGAGCTGTGGGTCAGGACTCAGGAGGTAGGATGACTCAGGTGAGGTTCCGTGTGCCATGTTCAGGACTCAGGAGGTAGGATGACTCAGGTGAGGTTCCGTGTGCCATGTTTGAACTTGTGTTGTGTGCGCGCTCAGCAGAGCTCTGTGTGTCTTCACAGATCAATCAGCTCCTTACGCGCGTGCAGTGCCACCAAAGGTAAGTGCTGAGACCACCTGCTGAAAGGGCAGTGGAGGCGGAGCTTCCGTGCGCTCGGAGACAACGCATGTTCTGTTTTGAGTCCGTGTGAATTTCAAACGGTTCCCTCTCAACACTGAACATGCCTACTAGCTCCACAGTCCTTTCAAAACCTGATGAGCTCGTTGTGAGAAATTGTCACTCTCCTATGGATATTCAGAAGGTGTCCAAGACATTTTGCGTCTCAAATAGTCTGTGTGGAGGTCTTGGACACCTTGAATGCCATTGGAGGCCATAATAACAGCCCTGTTGACCACTTCTGCACAGCTCATCGGTGGCGTTGGTGTGTTTGTGATGCTTGGGCATGACTTGGACAGTAACTTCCATTCCACCCCATGTTACCCAATACAGGAAAGAGGAATTGGGAATTGCTGCTCATTATTGCCAAACAACTTCAATATTCTCAGTAAAAAAAAAGTATCCATTCTTATACGTCTTGTTGTGGAGCCCCCTGTGTCACTCCTGCTTACTGTTAAGGCCCTAAACCTGTGAGATGTTACAGTGGAAAATATTATGATCCCTGCACATAACAAAGGCACCAAATCAAAGGTAGTATATCTGACAGTATTTTAATCCTGGCGTTTTAATTTACTGGAAGAAAAAACGTAATTGGTCTAATTGTGAGTTTGTTTTAAGTTATGAATTCAAATGTGCAACAACTCCCAGGCATGAGATGCAGTAATGAAATAAGCATATTCATCTTTGTGCCTCACAACATGCTTACCTGCCTCCTTATCCCACTCTTCAGTGCCAAAGGTCGTGCCAAGGGCAAGATGGCCGGCCGGCTGAGGTAAAGAGACTGCAGTGGACCGAAGGCCTGAGTGCTGAGGAGATTGTGTGTTTGTGTTTTATCTGTTTATTGATTTATCATATTACCCCAGAGACTCACATGTACCTGAAGAGCATTAAAAGTATTACCATTCATGGTCTTTTATTCTGGTTTTCCATGTTTTGTGAAGAGTAAGGTGCAGAATTGTACAACATAGGTAATGGACTGGGCTAAACAAAGACAACGTGATGTTCCTGTATCTGACATGTCACACAGATGACATGTCAGATACATTTCTTTGCAAGTTATTAGGCAGCCATTTGATACAGACAGATAGCTAAGAGCAACCAGGGAAGATGAGGTCTAGAGCAGGGGTCTCAAAATCAAATGAGCTAGGGGCCACTTCTGCCAACGTCATCTGATTGGAGGGCCGGCTATTTCTGAAAATGCTATGTTTTTTTTAAAACACACAAACACACAAAACTGCAAACAGAAAGTGCAAGTGTTTTTATCTCTTTTTAGGCACCTGAGCAACCTTAGCTTATAAATAAAATAATGATGAAATAAATATTAATCCAAATTATGAAACAGAACAAAACAAAACAAAAAGCATAAAAACAGGTATGTGTGTGTTTCACACCAAATAAAAATATTTTCCTCTCATAACTTATTTAAACCTGCATGGCAAACTTTAGGCACCAGAGCAATGGGACAACACCATTGGATTTTGACATCAAAATGTCAAAAGGTTTGAAAGTGGTCAGAGATAAAGTCCTACTGTAAATATAAAATCTATATAAACAAAGGTTTATGAAGGGGGTAAATTTACCCATCTAATTTGCCACTGTATCGCAAACACCTCAAATTATGCACCTTTCAGTAAATACTAGATGTTGAACATATTTGAGCAGGTTTACTTTATTTTTTATCATATTACCCATATAACAAATTAACAGAAAAACAGTAGGCCTAAGATGTAAACCAACAATAGTAAACTATTACAAGCCTATAACCACAAACCGTTATTATAGGCCTACAATAATGTACTATGGTCAAATCAGTTCCTATCGTGGGTGACTTTGTTGTTCTTCAGAGCCCTATTTTTTACTACCCCTGCTGTCTGTACCGCGTCCATTACGGTCACTATCATCACGATTACCACTGCCATCTCCAGCTATGTTGAGCAGAGGGTCGAAATAAGCATGGTATGCTTAGTGGACACGTCGTACACGCAAAGATGCACCGTGACTATCACTGTCAATAGTCGATCATAATCTCCAAAAGGCAGATATTCTCCTTCAGAATCAGAATAGGTGAATAACAAAGCCTACCCAAGACTTCATCACACGTGAACGTTTTTTCAACATTTGGTGTCGACCTATTTCTGCTTCTATTTGTGCAAAATTACGGCCTGCATCGCTTCCGCGTCATTATAAATGCACGTCTTTGTGTTTCTCGCGTGTACAAAATTTCCTGAAAACGTTGTGCAGCGAATTTGGGCTTGAATCGAAGCTCTGGATGTCTGCAATTAGTGAAGGAGAGTACAAATGGGATCTATCGTCTATCTTAACCAGTGTTGTTGTTTGTCGCAATCAAAAATACCCTCAAGGGCCGAATTACATATTATTTTGACATTAGGTCGCGGGCCGGAAGCGGGCCAGAATTGGCCCGCGGGCCGGAGTTTGAGAACCCTGAGGGGTATTTCACAAAGGCAGAATTAAGACATCCAAGATAAGTGATAAAGCGAGGTTTGACATAGCGTTGTCTGGTCATCCTAGCTCAACTCATTTCACTAACGCCAATCCAGGATCAGTAGGAGCGACTATGTCAAGCCAGGTAATTCAGGATGTGTGCGCGTTCTCGTTTCTGCCCCAAAGAACTCACGGTTGGAATAAAAAAGACGCGGAAAATAGCGTCATTCACACAAAGTGAACAGCCGCTTTTGATATAGACTAACAATGAAGTAAAGTTGTCCTTTTTGGAATGGGGAATCATGGCTATTTCTGTAAAACAGCAGGAGTAGGCGTGGTAGACCAACTGAATGCAAATTTACGTATGCACCCACGTGTGAGTGCTTCCTTGTCTCGACACGCAACGTCATTTAAAAAAAGCGCCTGCCCCTGCAAAGATGCACATAGTAGGCCTATGATATACCTTTACATTATAGTTGAAAACACCTTCGAAAACTTGCCCCTCCACTTCCAATCAACTACAGTAGGCTATTCAGCAAACGTCTATCAACAAAAGAAGCAAACAACCTAGGCCTATGTTAATAATTATAAGGCTATCACAATTAAAATAATAACCATATGGTAGTAGGCAGACAATCCGGTTTGTTTTGCGAGCAAATGCATTTAGCAAATACTATATAAATGGAATAAAGCTCCTTAAAAATTAGCACGGAGATCTGATTTGAATGACACCTAGCTGAACCAATAAGACAACATAATTATCATTAGAATTAACTTAGCTTGGCTGTTAGCCTGGTCGGGACCAGGCTAGGTGCAGAGAATAAATCCCCATGGTAATTTATGTGCCATCTCTTTTGTGAAACCAAGTCTAGGCTAAATTCATCCAGGATAACCAAAAAATCCCAGCTTAATCCCTTATCTAGGTTTTGTGAAATACCCCTCTGGTCTAGAGACAGTGTAGTTGCATCTCCCATAGGCCCAATAGAAAACCCAGAAATGTTGAGTACCTTAAAGTTTTATTGCAGAAATGTCATCTATAGGCCTAGTGGATGGATTTCAACTTGGTTGCTAAAAGTTGCACTTTGGGCAATTAGCATAATAAGATCATTGAAGCGTGAATAGGGTCAAATGTTAAATTATAGCCTAGCTATCACCTAGCCTGGCTAGCGCCACCACTTCTCAATGCGCGCAAGGCAGCATGGGAACACCCAGGCTAGCTATCACCATGAAACCTTCGCAGTTAATTACTTATGTTAAGATGAGAAAAAAATGTATTGCATGTTTTTTTTTCAATTTTAATGTTTAAATATGCAAATGATGCCCTCTCTCATTAAATATGCACTTATTTGCTTACAAACAAAATTAGATCGTTTGATAAAGCCAGGCTCAAATTTTTCCAAAGGAAAACACATATACTGTACTTGAGGGTCCGAGTTGGCGAAAACCTTTAAGGAACCCGGTCAGGAGGCAGTGTTTTAACCTATTACCATTCCGGCCTTCATCATGCAGTTCGAGTATAAGGCAGGTGATGCAGTGAAAAGCCCAAAAAAACAAAAAGGTTTTCAACGTTAGGAGGAGAGCGTGCAGGTAGGGACAGTGACCTCAGGGCAGTGTACACCACCAGACCTGAAGACAGACCACTCACAGAAGAACCCTGGTGCTTATATGGGTTTGGCATGTGTGTGAGTGTGTGTGTGAGTGAGAGTGAGTGAGTGTGTGTGTGTGAGAGTGTGTGTGTGAGAGTGAGTGAGTGTGTGTGAGTGTGTGTATGTATGAGTGAGTGAGTGAGTGAGTGAGTGAGTGAGTGAGTGAGTGTGTGTGTGTGTGTGTGTGTGAGAGAGTGAGTGTGTGTGTGTGTACTTCAGTGGAAACTCAGGTAAATTATCAATAGCTATAGGCTGGTAGGAAAAATCATGATGATTCAATATTATTAAAAAGTGTAAGGACTGTGATTCTCCACATTTCAGATATTTTCTGTGCCATTTTTACCACCATACAATCTAGATATCATATCATATCTAGAACCATTTGGTCTTCATAAGAATAATGAAACTGTTGAAATCACATGTGAAAAAAATAAATTTAACGCAGATAAACGCATGTTTTGCAACAATATCACCTCGATCACATTCCTGATGTATACAGCACTAGGAAGGCTTCACGTTATACACCCTATATGAAAAACAAATATCATGTGAACAATTGGGAGAACGGTGGCATTCATGGTCATGACAGCAAATGTTTTACTGTATATCTTTTAATTATTATTTTACAACAGTGTTGTTTGATTGATAAAGGATCAGTGCTGTTGAAGAAAAACACAAACCATAAGCTGACCAAGAGGACGCAGGTTTCCATCCTCTTTAATATGAGCTACATCAGGGAGCCAGTGTTCCTGTGAACTGTAGGCCGTACACAATGATAAGCCTTTCATGGTTACTTATACAACATACTTACACTTGAGAGATACCACTGGACACGTGCCTGTGCAGGTGACAGATGAACATAATAATGATGATGATGATGATGAAGATATGCGATGCCCTTCCTGTAGTCCAACAGTCCATATGGTACATAATAAAACTATGTTCAGTACACACAAATTGACACCAGTGCATTTTCAAGTTGTCCGTGCCGGAGCACCGAGGGGTGGGGGCAGGGCCTGGCGGTGCGGGGCTTGGGTGTGGAGGGGGGGGGGCAGTGGGGGGGTCTGGAGTGGAGCTCCTCACCACAGGTGGGTTTCTCTGATCTCCGCGATCACCTGGCTGGCTTTCTGCAAGGCCTGCGAGGGAAACCAGACAGTACAACTGATCAACTCTGATTGACTGATCAACGCCATCGCTGAGCTTTGATGGTCAGCTAATGCCTTATATATACACTGTGTATATATATATATATATATATATATATATATATATATATATATATATATATATATATATATATATATATATATATATATATATATATATATAGTAAGCCATGTGTGGAGGACAAGGAACGATGCAGCAGCAGAAGAAAGTCACCTTTTTGTCTTGAATTGATGAACTGTTACACTTACTATGCCAAACCAATGTCTGTTTTTTAAGGATCAGAAACAAACCTACAAACTTGCACTTTACAATATTTATGGAACTTGGAACAAATGCTGTTGATATTGAACCCAGTTACTCCATTTCCTTTATGCAATTTAAAGTAGCTTCCTATGTAGTGAACTAGCCTACTGCTGTGTTTGTGTTAGGCTACTAATACATTTGCCTGGGTGGTAGTTTTGTGTAGTGTTTTATTCATGGCAGAGTAACTGATAGTTTAGCTCACTACAATTTCGAAGTAGCTTGCCCAACACTGTATTATTCACATGTCATTTACCCTAACAAGAATAAGATGCCTCTCAAATTCCTTTTCATTCATTTATTTATTATTTTGTATCTCTCCAGAACAACTGCCTTGTTCAAGAAGACTGTGAATGAACTGAACGGTCTCCTCACACCCCTGGAACTGAGGAAGGTGCAGCTCTTCATTGCAGTACTGCAGGGCATCTGCTACACTGTGACTGAATGTTTGATTTATGAGCTCCACCTGCATTCGCCACTCTGTGTCCCATTTTCCCATCGTCTGGTTGACTCAGTCCTCTTTTATGGAGTTTACCCATTTTAACCTTTCTGTGAACTGTAAATAACAGATGCTGTTGATGAACCCATTGACACTGTACAAGTGACAAGTCACCTTTTTGTCTTGAATTGATGAACTGTTACACTTACTATGCCAAACCAATGTCTGTTTTTTAAGGATCAGAAACAAACCTACAAACTTGCACTTTACAATATTTATGGAACTTGGAACAAATGCTGTTGATATTGAACCCAGTTACTCCATTTCCTTTATGCCACACCAATGTCTGTTCATCACTTTATTTTTGATGGCACTGAACTGAAAATGTTAATGGATTTTTTTCTGTAAATTTAACTCATTAAAACTTGTATCAAACCAGTTTTTGTCTATGCTGTCAAACGTGGATTAGTTATGTTCCCAGTTTTTATATTGGATGTCATCACTTTATAATATATCATATATCAGAATATTCTATTACTGTTAAGCCCACTATGAATATTAAAATACACACAACCATGTTTCCTGTATCATACAGCTTTTCTACTGGGAGGTTTACAACTTATTCTGAGTCAATTTACCCAAGTTTGTCACTAAACCACATAGGCCTACTTGGAATACCCCTCAGATGTCTGAATGGCACTGATCTCACATAAATGTTTATGGAACCTTTCTGCGGACTGTGAATAATGCTGTTGATGGAACTTTTCGGTCAACTGTGAACTATATTTAACTCATTAAACTGGTATCAAACTAGTTTTGTCTATGCTGTCAAACATGGATTATGTTCCCAGTTTTGATATCGGACGTCAGGTCACTTTATATCATATATCAGAATATTCTATTACTGTTAAACCCACTATGAATATTAAAATACGCTAAATAATGTGTCCTGTATCATAGCTACATGTATGACCTTTGCAGCAAAAAAAACCGCGTGAGAATCTGTTCGGTATTCAGTGAGATATGATTAATTAAGTGCGTTGACAGCTCATCTCACCGGCCAAACAGATTACACTGAGTGGAGTGGATGACCGGTCCAAGATGGCGGCTCCAAATCTCGTCAGCGCTAGTAAGGAGTAGCGGTCGATGCGGCGTCTATGTATATTATGTCTATGGTCTTGACTACCACTAGATGGGGGACGATCGGTTTCAGGCTCCAGCTCAACCTTCAGTAGGATCATTTGGGTTAAAATTACTGTGGGCGCTGCCGGAGCATGGACACTGGAATCTATATGTTGCAAAGCAGTGGCGAAACGTAGGGAAAATGTTCGAGGAAGCCAAAGTGACGGGAAAAATATGTTTATTTATGTATGTGTTTATTTCAGGGGGTATACATTTTGTGCAATGTACAACATAGATACATTTTGTGCGGCACAACATAGGCTACTGTAGACCTAGCCTACAGGTCATGTAGAAAACTGGACGAGGGGCGCTTGAGACAGCAACACGCACGCTGTCTCTCTGTCTCCCTCCATCCCTCACACACACACATTGCCTACTGTACATCATCCACACAACTGCATACTCACTTACCACCACTACATTAGGCCTATGCGAAGGCTACGGTGCATATACAAATAAGCTATAACACGCATTGTCACGGCAATGTATAACGCAGTCTGGACTACTGGCACTCGTAACAACAACTCACACAGGCTCTCTCTCTCCCTCCCTTGAAACTGTTACAAACTTCGTTACCCCAAGTTGACCCCAGATACACGGAGGATACACGAGTTTGCCGTTTATTTTAGGCTAACGTTAGTGGAGAGTTTGCAGATTTTTACCTTGTGGATGTTTATTGCACGAGTCTCTTGGATAGCAGCACTGCGAGTTAAACTCCCTCGCATCAACAATCTGCCCTGAGACGGTGAACAACTGGCTTCAGGGTGAGTAGAAAGGGACATTGGATTCTGTTTACAGACCCGCTGTGGTTTAGTTACCAGCTAGTAAACCAAGGGCGTAGGTTTGGTCTCAGCTTTGGTGGGGACACATCCCCAACTCCTGTTGTCACAATACCAACATTATTGTTTCAATACCAAGTGAAGAATCTCAATTTCGATACTTTTGCGATTTTTTAAAACTTGATTTGGTTTGTGTGATTTGTGAGATCATTCACATCAGTGGCAATCACAGAATTTGATTGACTTTCCACACACACACACACACACACACACACACACAAACACACATAGAAAGTGATGGTTGTCATCAGTGTTGGGCAACTTACTTCAAAATCGTAATGTATTATGTATTACTCATTACTGTCATTTCAAAGTAATTTGTTACATTATAATATGTATCTGAATTGTAAGGCATTACACTACTATTGTATTACTTTTGAGTTACTTTCACCAAAATATCTAGAAATATGAATTTGGAATTCTAAATGCAGTTTATTATGCTCAATGCAGCTCATTGCACTTCTAATGGAGGGCGATGTGGTATAACATAATGACTGAGCTAGGCTTAAGGCTAACAACAGTAGAATGCAATAGCCAGAATTTTGTTAAAAGCAGACCAAAGGTCAAAGTCTGGTCAATTGTGATAGAAATGCTGTAACTTTAGGCTTAGGCCTACTCTTTAAAATTAACAGAGAGCCCACTACCTGTATATTGCAACCCAAAACATAGACATGTCAAGATAGGCTACACAGTGCCGCTGCTGGCAATTTTGGTGCCCTAACTGGTGAAATACAGTATTAACCTAAGTATGTCATCATATGGCCAACTATAAAGATGTAATCTGCCTGTTCTCAGGGATGGGTAGTATTTCTGAAACATGTAATATGTATTTCAAATACAAAATAGTATTTTGTCATTTGTATTTTATTGGGTTGAAGGAAATGGCTCTGTATTTTGTATCAAATACTTTATTGGTGTGTATTTTTGTATTTTAAAAATACTGCAAAATACTATATGTGAAAAACACTAAAAAAAAGTAGATACTACACACAGGTGTAATGAATAATTGGTAATTAGGCAACAATGGTTAATGTTTATCGCAGTTAGCTAATGTGAGAACAGCGGTGTTCAACGACATTCACAGCTTTTCAGTGACGACCTTCAGCTCTGGTCTGAAGTATAAATACTCTTTTGATCCCGTGAGGGAAATTTGGTCTCTGCATTTATCCCAATCTGTGAATTAGTGAAACACACTCAGCACACAGTAAACACACAGTGAGGTACCCACTAATCACGGCGCAGTGAGCTGCCTGCAACAACAGCGGCGCTCGGGGAGCAGTGAGGGGTTAGGTGCCTTGCTCAAGGGCACTTCAGCCGTGCCTACTGGTCGGGGTTCGAACCGGCAACCCTCCGGTCACAAGTCCGAAGCGCTAACCAGTAGGTCACGGCTGCCCTGAAGCACTGGTGTGAAGTCATACGCAAGTGCAGATGAGCAAGGTTACCTGTGCAAGTTCACATAAGGACACCGACAAAGGCAACAATGTCCTTTTGTATCCAAGCCAATTAACAGAAAAAATGTCAGATATCTCAATGAACCACAATGACATCAATAGATGGTAAGGTGTTGATTGTGTTTGAATTTCCTTCCTTGTAGCATCCTTTTCTGCATTCCACAGTGGGGAGAAGTTCACCTTGTTTAATTAAATAACAATTATATTTCCTTATTAGCTGCATACTTGAGGTTGGAGATATTAAGGCAAGTCAAGTTTCTCACATACTGGAAGTTCAAGATATACAGCCTTATGATTTTCTTATTCAGTTCTACACTGGACTTGAATTACGAAATTCGACACAGATACACAATTATGATTTTGGCCTATTGATTATAATGTGGTTAATTGCAAGTATAAGTATATTTTAATCTCTGCATTTAAGAAAATATAATCTCTGCATTTATCCCAATCCGTGAATTAGTGAAACACTCAGCACACAGTGAACACACATTAATCCCGGGCCCGGCGCAGTGAGCTGCCTGCATCAACAGCAGCGCACGGGTAGCAATGAGGGGTCGGGGTTCGAACCGGCAACCCTCCGGTTACAAGTCCGAAGCGCTAACCAGTAGGCCACGGCTGCCGAATTGAAAGCTCTGTCAGTCGTTTTGGATAAGCATCAGCTAGATGACTAAATGGAAATGTAAATTCTTGAATTATTCTTACACGCTACATGAACTTGCATACGGTATACTATTTGGCATGACAGGGGCCAAATTGTATTGTTTTTTACTGTATAGTTTATAGGCTCAATGTTTGGGATAAAAAAAAGCTTTTTTTGCAGTGCGTTCATACTTCCTTGAAAAAAGTATTTTGAGTATTTTCTAAATACAAAAATACAGTATTTTATTTTGATACATTAAAAATGAGGGTAGGTATTAGGTATTTTATTTTATATTGAAATACATTCTGATGTATTTTTTTCCCACCCCTGCCTGTTCCCAGCATTAGCACAACACTTTGCTACTTTGCTATGGTTAGCTTGTCACCTGTGACGATATATGCTAGGCCTAAGTGACTGACCTATGGACCCTTTCAAGAGAGTTCCATTATCAGCATCATAGTTGGCCCCACACGACTTCCTTTTTAACATTCCATATGTTCTCTTAATGCAGAGGAAGTAGATTGGGGCCCAAATAGAACGTTCAAGCATTGTTTTTGTTTACCTTGTTGAAAGGGTCTATATGGGTGCGTTTGGAGATGCCTGATGGAATCAGACGTTGTTGCCACACACCTTGCATGTAGCTGTTCGCTTATTTCCTCTGTGCACGAAGTTATTGTAACCGAAAGTAATGATAAAAGGCACAACTCCGGGAGGACTTCTTGTCGCCATGGTCAATGCATTTTTTATCCGTGAGTGTGCGCACATGCGTTACGTTGCACATTATGGCAAAGGGGCCATGTCGCTCGTTATACATTTTCCAAAGTATACTGTATGTTGCAATAAAATAGAAATACATGAATACATTTAGATAAAAAAAAGCAATAATTGCATGAAATACAGCTTGTTCAGGAGTCTTGAAGTGTCCAAGTCTGAAGTCTTTTGAGTGGAGTCGCAAGTCAAGTCTGAAGTCATTGTTTTTGCGACCTCATTGTTTTAGGCTAGTGAAAAATAGTTTTCGCAAGTGCAAGGATATGTGGATTCAATTAATCATGTTTGCTATGTCATTAGATAAAATAAATGTTCAAAAAACTAACAAGTCAAAGAAAAGCTTTATGGGATGAGATCATAGAAGAAATATCTGGTGTCTCGCAATGCAAGATTGGCAGCCTAGTGACTTCTTTTCTGTGCTATAGCCTATGCGACTCTCCGCACGGCACACCCATATTCAACATGACTCCTAACTTTGGTTGAAAGATTACAGAAGCTAAGTTTAGCTGTGACAATATCCTGGGTACTCCTAACAGCTAATGTTATTTTACACAGTATGCCGAATTTTAAAGCCTGGTCACTAGTCGCCAGTTTGTATGGCTAGTTTGCCTACTTAGACTGCATAATGAAAAAGCTTTGTATGTCCCCTTTCTTCTTAAGGGCAAAGGGAATATCAAAATGTTTTACTTTGGCCTTTTATGGGGTATGTATTGGCAGACAGCCCTGGTAACTTGTCGTTGACACACCTGCTCGCTTGACTGCCACTGCAAAGTAGCCTGTGCATTGGCATTCTCCATGCGTGTAGCCTGCGTGTCAGATAACCCTGACGTTTCTTGTATTGTCGTGCTGGCTGTCGGAATGATCAGCAGTACAAATAAGTTCGCTAAAATATTGGTGAGGAC
>NC_055967.1:37247148-37252148 GCF_018492685.1 Alosa sapidissima
ATATGAATCAATAAAGGAGAGACTTCAATGGGTATGTCTCATTGTGAATGTGAAACCAAGTACATATCTGAGAGAGAGAGTCACCTACTGCACAATCAAAGTGGAAGTAGAAGTGAAACTGAATGGGAATGAGACAGAGAGAGCAGAGGAGCTCTGACCAATAGCAGTACACCACTAGAGAGAGCAGAGGGAGCTCTGACCAATAGCAGTACACCACTAGAGAGAGCAGAGGGAGCTCTGACCAATAGCAGTACACCACACCAGAGAGCAGAGGAGCTCTGACCAATAGCAGTACACCACACCAGAGAGCAGAGGGGCTCTGACCAATAGCAGTACACCACTAGAGAGAGTAGAGGAGCTCTGACCAATAGCAGTACACCACCAGAGAGAGCAGAGGGGCTCTGACCAATAGCAGTACAACACCACTAGAGAGAGCAGAGGGAGCTCTGACCAATAGCAGTACACCACTAGAGAGAGCAGAGGAGCTCTGACCAATAGCAGTACACCACTAGACAGAGCAGAGGAGCTCTGACCAATAGCAGTACACCACACCAGAGAGCAGAGGAGCTCTGACCAATAGCAGTACAACACCACTAGAGAGAGCAGAGGGAGCTCTGACCAATAGCAGTACCTTGTCCCGTGGCACGGCGGTGGGCAGCTCCCGCATCCGGTTACGCCTCTGCTCCTGCACACAGACCATTTCAAACACGTGTCACACTGTCCGTCTCCATTCAACTCACATTACAGCAAATCAGCAGAAGTGTCCGAGTCTGTTCCGAACGAGAGAGAGAGAGAGAGAGACACTCACCTCAATGTTGTTATTCATCAGGCCACATGCATCAGCAAAGTCTGGGTGCTTGGTGTTGATGTAAGCCAGCTCAATTGCTACCAAGTTGTGAACCTTTAAAGACACACATTTCCCAAGTGAATATGCATGGAGGCCATTCCTAATGAAGAGATGTCAGTAATGTAAAGGCTATATGAGAATATGAGAAGATTACAAATGGGAACTTACCATCTCATTGGTGACTGGTAACCTTTTCCTGAGGAGGGAAGTCACAACTTCCACAATGGCATCATGAAGCTTTGGAAACCTCAGCAACTCCTGTTGAGAAGTAAACGTGAAAGTGCATCAGTGGGGTTTGAATGTACACCAATCTGGGCAGCATGATTGACCGCTTTTGTTGACGTAAGTAGCAATGCACCAAGATAGAGCAATGGAATATCAATAGCCAGATGAAAGCCACCTGTAAGTGAAATTGAAATTGATACCATGGAAATAAGCACCAAAAAGGCAATTAGAAATACAGAGAATCAAACCAGAGAATCAAACTAAAGTCCTTTATCCTTTCAAGAACTAAATTCCTTCCTTTATCCCTTCAAGAACTAAATTGCATGTGGTCTGAAATAAAACCAGAACAGCTAAGAATTGAACTCTTAGATGTCACTTCCTACACTTAACCCTACAGTGCTCAACCCTGATCAGCCCTATCGTGCTCAACCCTGGATCAACCCTACCGTGCTCAACCCTACAGTGCTCAGCCCTACCGTGCTCAACCCTGGATCAGCCCTACCGTGCTCAACCCTGGATCAGCCCTACCGTGCTCAACCCTGGATCAACCCTACCGTGCTCAACCCTGGATCAGCCCTACCGTGCTCAACCCTGGATCAACCCTACCGTGCTCAACCCTGGATCAGCCCTACCGTGCTCAACCCTGGATCAACCCTACCGTGCTCAACCCTGGAACAGCCCTACCGTGCTCAACCCTGGATCAACCCTACAGTGCTCAACCCTGGACTCCAACCACTGAGTCTCCATGAGCAAGAACACATAGGCTACTACTGGCCAAATCCTCTCCAATTGTTAGAATTGGACTCTGGGCGTTTGGGAACAGCTGAGGGAGGAGGCTACTTGAAACTGTGAGTTTCGGTCGGTGTGAGCGAGCGGACTTTCAGTTGACAGTAATTAACACCCTTTTGAACAATCTAAGCTGTGCGAACGTCAGAGGGCGGGATCAGACGTGACTAGCTCCTTATAATATCGGAGCACCTCTCAGGTAATCAGACAACAACTGCAGTGAGTTGGGAGAGAGAAAGCAAGAACACATAGGCTACTACTGGCCAAATCCTCTCCAATTGTTAGAATTGGACTCTGGGCGTTTGGGAACAGCTGAGGGAGGAGGCTACTTGAAACTGTGAGTTTCGGTCGGTGTGAGCGAGCGGACTTTCAGTTGACAGTAATTAACACCCTTTTGAACAATCTAAGCTGTGCGAACGTCAGAGGGCGGGATCAGACGTGACTAGCTCCTTATAATATCGGAGCACCTCTCAGGTAATCAGACAACAACTGCAGTGAGTTGGGAGAGAGAAAGCAAGAACACATAGGCTACTACTGGCCAAATCCTCTCCAATTGTTAGAATTGGACTCTGGGCGTTTGGGAACAGCTGAGGGAGGAGGCTACTTGAAACTGTGAGTTTCGGTCGGTGTGAGCGAGCGGACTTTCAGTTGACAGTAATTAACACCCTTTTGAACAATCTAAGCTGTGCGAACGTCAGAGGGCGGTCTACGCTGATGCATCATTAGCGAGACAGGAGGACAGCTGCATGCAATTCCTAGCAGAATAAAAATAGTGGCGTCTGCTGAAGCGGCAGCATAAGCGGCAGCCCTCGGTTTAGCCAGCCACGGTTAAGACGGACACGGTCAAGACAAGCAAGTTTACCTGTGCAAGTTCACCGAGCACAGGCACCGACAAAGGCAAACATGTGCCGTTCCACCATATCTGTTATCACCGGCCATCGCAGAAAACGGCATCATGCCAAAAGGGGCAGAAATCGCCTTTACCTCCAGGAACTCAAACGGTCCTCACCTACCGAAACCTCCTTCTCCATGGGCTTGTGGAACTGTCAATCCGCAGTCAACAAAACCGACTTCATAGCTGGCTATGCCAACCACCTCTCACTGGAACTCCTTGCTCTCACTGAGACTTGGATCAAACCAGAGAACACTGCCACCCCGGCTGCACTCTCCACTAACCTTACACTATCCCACACCCCTCGCCTATCTGGACGAGGGGGCGGGACGGGCCTGCTGATCTCCAACAAATGGAAATTCACCCCGCTACTGCCTTCAAACAAATATGTCTCATTCGAATTCCACGCCATCACAGTGATCGCCCCAGCAAAACTCTACGTGCTGGTCATCTACCGCCCTCCAGGCCAACTACGCGACTTCATTGACGAACTTGACACTCTGCTATCCTCCATCCCTGAGCATGACTGTCCGCTTCTTGTTCTCGGTGATATGAACATCCACTTAGATGCCCCAGGCTCAGCGGACTTTTTGGCCCTGGTCCACTCCTTTGACCTCGAACTGGTTCAAAGCCCACCGACTCACAAAGCTGGCAAAGAGCTTGACTTGATCTTCACTCGGAACTGCAGCACAGACACCCTCATGGTGACGCCTCTCCATCTTTCTGACCACTTCTTCATCCAGTTCAACGTCAGCCTGTCAGAACAGCCTCCAGCTCCTCAGCCGATGGTCACGTTCCGCCGCAACATCCGGAACCTGTCTCCAACGCACTTCTCCTCTGTGGTTGCCTCCGGTCTACCTCCACTCAACACCTTCTCCTCTCTGGAGGTTAATGAAGCCACTGACTCGCTCTGCTCCACACTGACCTCGTGTCTAGACGAGCTGTGCCCTCTTACCACAAGGCCAGCTCGATCTAAACATTCTCATCCATGGCTAAATGATACCCTCCGATCGCAGCGCACCAAACTCAGAGCCGCGGAGAGGAAATGGCACAAATCCAAACTAGCTGACGACCTCAAAAACTACCAGACACTCCTGACCTCCTTCTCAGCCAGCATCACTGCTGCTAAGACTGCTTTCTACAATGACAAAATCAACAGCGCTACAGACACTCGAAAACTTTTCTCAACCTTCAAATCGCTACTCAACCCTCAGCTACCTCCTCCTCCATCCAGCCTTACTGCAGATACCCTCGCCTCATTTTTTACAAACAAAGTGGCGGCAATCAGCAGTCAATTCTCTACATGCCCACTCAACGCATCTGACTCAGATACCGCACTCCTACAACCTCTAGGGACTGCTGGAACATCTTTTTCAGCATTCATGCCTCTCTCCGAGAGTGAAGTGTCCAGACTCCTGACATGCAGCCGTCCTACCACATGCTCGCTGGACCCTATACCTACGAGCCTACTTCAGTCCATCAGCCCGACCATCGCTCCAGCTATCACACATGTGATCAATGCCTCGCTAACCTCCGGCACATTTCCAACAGCGTTCAAAATGGCCCGGGTAACACCGTTACTTAAGAAAGCTTCTCTCAACCCTGCTCAAGTCGAGAACTACCGCCCTGTCTCACTACTGCCTTTCCTATCCAAAGGCATTGAACGAGCAGTCTCCAAACAGGTCTCTGACTTCCTTTCACAGAACAACCTTCTGGATCCAAATCAGTCTGGGTTCAAAAGCGGCCACTCTACTGAAACGGCTCTGCTGTCTGTAACAGAAGCCTTAAAAGAAGCCAGGGCGACCGCTCGGTCATCAGTACTCATTCTGCTTGACTTATCGGCTGCCTTTGACACGGTTAATCACCGTATCCTTCTCTCTATACTCGCTGACATGGGAATCTCCGGTTCTGCTCTCTCCTGGTTTGAATCCTACCTCACAGGACGCTCGTTTAACGTATCATGGCTTGGTCAGCTATCCGCACCTCACCATCTCACCACAGGGGTCCCCCAGGGCTCAGTGCTGGGCCCCCTCCTCTTTGCTATCTACACCACCTCCTTGGGACAGATTATCCGTTCGCACGGCTTCTCATACCACTGCTATGCAGACGACACACAGCTCTATCTGTCCTTTCCACCTGACGACCCCCTGGTTTCAGCACGGATCTCGGATTGCCTTTCAGACATAGCTACATGGATGAAGGCACACCACCTCCAGCTGAACCTCTCAAAGACTGAACTGCTGGTCATCC
>NC_055967.1:37257148-37334648 GCF_018492685.1 Alosa sapidissima
GGAGATGAGAGAGTGGGAGGACAGCTGGCATCAGGTCTGGAGACTCACCATCGGGGTCCACCTCTCTGGCCACTTTGAGAGCCTCCGAGGTGGCCATGTCTGTGTTGGCGGCAGTCACGGCCAGGATGATGCAGTTCGGGTTGCTGATGTACTTGAGGATCAACTCTCGGATCTGGAGCTCGATGTCTTTGGGCTGGTCCCCCACAGGAACCTGGGCTCACACACAAAAACACAAACTGAGTTAACTTTAGCTTTATTGATTTGGCCCACACTTTTATCCAAAAACACAAAAACACAAACTGAGTTATCTTTAGCTTTATTAATCTGGCCCACACTTTTATCCAAAAACACAAACTGTGTTATCTTTAGCTTTATTGATTTGGCCCACACTTTTATCCAAAATCATCTATCTTCCATATTGTACAGAATTTGGTTCTTAACTTGGCTAGCTTGAAAAAGGGTGTTAGCCAGACAATAAATAACAGAATGCGGTATGACCGGTTATGAAACTACTTATCACACTCTAATAAGACACACCACGTTGCAGTACCTTTGTAATGCCAGGCAAGTCTACAAGTGTCAGGTTGACAACATGGGGGGAGAAGACCTTCAGGTGGATGGGCTCATCACTGATACCCTGAGGAAATACAATGTTAAAATCAATAGAGCCACTCATTGAAATTTAACTCATCAAAATCAAATCCACATTGACTATAATTTCATGATTTGGCATACAAATGTGGACTATGGCCTGACATAGTTAATGTAACCACATGGTGATAAGCTGTGTGCCAAAATAAAGTAGGTCACTACATTCAGCAGATAAGCTTGACTGGAGGGTATAAAGTCATACCTTGTTATTGCCAGAAATCCTTTCGGTTTCAGTTTCAATTTCTTGCCTGATTTCATCAAAGTCTGGGTAGATCTAGTGGACAAAGACATTTTTCTGATGTGACATGGTGGAGATTTTCAAAATGCCACTGTGCTAAATCCATCTGGATATCATATTTCCATTTACCAATACAGTTTCGAAAACAAAAGCCATGGCTCTAAAATAGACAGCGTAAGATATGGGGCAGTATCAGCGCTATGTATAGATGACATTGTGTGTTGAGGCATGAAGAGGTTAGCCACAGCCACAGAACCATTGCACACGTCACTTTTTTGCTCTGTTCCGTCCTTGAGGTTAGATTCACAGCTTCCCGTTTTCACAGGCAAGCACAGAAGCATCCTTAAAGACAGACAGGGCTTCAGACAGACAGGGCTTCAGACAGACAGGGCTTCAGACAGACAGAAGCATCCTTAAAGACAGACAGGGCTTCAGACAGACAGACGATAATGCAGTTACACTGGATACAGTAAACAGAGCACCCTTTCATCTGTCAGTGTCACACTTGTGGATAAAAAGGCAGATGTTATTGTGCTTTAGTAGCTCTTAGATTCACATAGTTTGTTCAGGAGGGTTGTGAGTGAACATGGCTTGGCCTGAAGGTACCTTGTTTTTGGTGTGTAGAAATTTCCCCCATTCTTCGCCATCAATACCTTTGGAAAATAAAGAAACATGAGTTGCTCAGTCCCCCAAATATTCCACAGTGTCATGGGAACCAGGTCCCACAACAGCAGCCATGGCAACACACTCATCATGTGGAAAGGCCTCTGGGGATCTAGCCTATTTGTTTGTTCAGCTGGTCTGGGATATCTTTCTGCGCTAAAAGGACAACAACCCTGTTTACAAGTTCATCGCTGGACAGACAAACAGTGTGACAAAAGGATTGCTAAAAGACATCATTTTGTGACCGGCCAAAGCGCAGTGCATCATGGAAAAAAAGAAGGTAAAAGAGACAAAGAAGTACTAGATAATGTGTTTTTTCCTTTCTCACATAAGCTACGCTAAATACAGCTAGGCTACAGGGGCATACAAAGCACATGACTGCAGTTAGTTAGGCTAGCAATAAAAACACGCTACGCTAAATACGGCTAGGCTAAAGGGGCATACAAAGGATATGACTGCAGTTAGTTAGGCTAGCAATAAAAACACAAACCTGAGAGGAGGTTACTTCAGAGTGTTTATGGACATATTTAAGGCTCCATCCACTTCCCACTCCACTCCCCAGCTTAGCTAAGGACTCCATTAATTCCATTATTTCACCCCATTTATCAAGAATAACCCAAGAATAAATGTAACCAACAATCACACTAAATCTGATACATTTAGCATGATTTGACTCCTCTGATTCCACTTAGTAAACTAGGCTAGCGACTAAGACTAAGCATTAAACAAAGAAAAGAAAAAGAATAGAACTAAATAATGGTTGCGGGATGAGGGCAAATAAAGTGAGTTCAGTCCAAAAGCTGCTCAACACAAGGCAATAAGGGCAGGGAACAAAGAAATGGAGACCTTTGGAAAGGCGGCCATTTTTCCACGCATTGGACTCTGCAGTTTGAGAGAGATGACAAGGAAAACAACAGTTAGGCTTGGCGCAGCAGCTCCCACCACTACATATGCAGCCAAGCCATAAGCAGCCCTTTGGGTCGTCATGAGAGCGCAAAGGTACACTGTTAAGTCACACAGTTAGGCTTTCACAGCATCTACACTCCCCACTGAGCAGCAGCACACTACTAGCTGACTATACAGACTTGCAAATGTCTTTTGTGTTGGACTGAAATTGAAGAGTTGCAGCATTGCCCACTTTTAAGGACAGCAGTCAAAGACCTCTCTAAAGATAAAAAACACATGGTTATATATAAATATACCTCTCTAAAGATAAAAACGCATGGTTATATATATATATATATATATGCAGTGTATCTACAGATGCTGACATCCTAGAATTCACACATTCCCAAAAAGATGTTCAAAAAGAAATTCAACTGGTTGCCTCGGTCATCATTTAAACAATAACCTCATTTAGATGGTGTAGTATCAGGAATACTTGGGCAAAACCACATTTTTTAGGCCTCTTAAAAGATGATGTTGTTTCTGTCATAACGTATTATGGTGACAGGTCTACAGCCACAAAAAACTGAGTCAGTGTCAGTCACAGTGACAAAGGACAAAATACAAAGGGCATACACGGGCCTGTCCTAAACACACCATGTGCTGACACGCACACACACATTCAGACAGCTTTCCCATTTGAGTCCCATCTCAGCACACCAGACCTCACACTCCATGCAAAACAACTGGTTACAGGACGTGATGGCAGAGAGAGGATCTCGCGTATACTACTACCATTTTCTTCGCCAGTCTTCCTTCGATCCTCTGGGTCGACATTGACAAGCTGTAAGATCAGGGGTCTGCGCGTGACGATGCCCGTGCCACGGGGCAGCACGTCCCTGCCGACCAGGCTCTCCAGCACGGAGCTCTTTCCACTGCTCTGGAAATGACAAACACAAACATCAACTCGCAAAAGTTCATCAACTGCAAACCTCATAGAGTAGGATTCAGTGAAGTTCAAGAAGGCTAAAACCACACTTTTAACATGACCCCATCACAACGTTAATAGCATGGGAACAGACTCATAAACAAATATGTTGGCATTGGATCACTGTCCTTGTGACACTGTGATGCTTTCATTTGGGCGCCAAATGGCCAGACAGACACATCCTCTTAGCGGTCCAGTGAAAGTGCAAGAATAAGCCGTCCCCTTAAACCCATCATGACAAGAATACATTCACTTGGCGCCCAAAAGACATGCAAATCCCTTATCTTAATGTGTGCAGTGGCACACCTCCATTCCACCTCAGTATGCACAATACATGCACTTAATTTAAGCACTTAAAACATTCCATATAACAATAAAATAGCCCCTGTTGATTGCCAAGCTGTGATTACACTTTGAAACAAGAACATTTGTTATGGAAGGTTTAGTGACTGCATCATTTGGTAATGTCCATTTCAGACCATAAGCAGTGCTCTAATCCCATCACAATATCAAGGAATTTATAGTTCACATACACAGCATATCTTCCACATTTTTATTGTGCATAATACCACGCAAGTTTTAGTAAGAATGACCAGAAGCAATTACATTTAAACTTGGCTATACTCTTAACCCATCAACATTCTGAACAGTGTGATCACCCTCATTAGAAGTCAACTACATCGTCATAAAATTCACTGAAACAAGACAGCATTGTCCTACTTTTAAAAAAGGGCCCTGTCCTTCACCTATGGTGGTTATCCAATGTGAACAGAGCTGTGCTCTCACGCATGCACTCTCAATAGTCAGATGCTGGGGTACAGTGTCGCATCGTTCATAGCTTGCTTACGTTAGCTACCTGCTCTGGTAGCTGGGCTAAGATGCATATCCGCAATGGCAGAGTTGCTTGTTTAAAATGTGTAATGTATACAAATTAAAACCCATTGTAATTACAAACGTATAGATATAGGTTTGTTACAGTCAAGGCAGGGTAATTCCCTGACCACGACCACCAGCTAGCTTGTAGCAAGTTACCATGTTGTGTCAAGTGTCAAACGCAGAGTAAGTCCATACTCCATACTGTCACGTTAGTGATAACATTAACCATCAAGTGACGCACAAGTCTCTTCACAAATTACACAGATTATTCGGCTAAACTTTGAACTACCATGTTTATAAGCAAGAAATAGAGACTTCTAACGTTATAGAGTAAGTGATTCCAGGTTGACTCATTGCCTTCAAATGCATCATAACGTTGCCGTTGGCTGGCTAGCTGTCCCTTACCTGCGTCCCAACCACAGCTATTTGTGGCAGCTGAATTATGTCTGCTCCGACCGTATTGAAAACATCTTGGAGTTTGTTTATGACTGGAATAAGTGCCTCCATGTTTCCAAAAACGAGTACCAGTGGAAAATGAATGGACTAGCTAAAGCAGCTACACTGCTAAATACAGCACAAAGTCATCCAATGTCCCTCACAGCGCCACCATTTAACCAACCCGGCTTGCCGAAGAACTGCGTAGATATGAGTGTGGTGCATCATGGGACTTTGAGTTGTCAGGTTGAGCAAACGAGTCACTGAAACTAAATTCCAAACTACATTTCCAAGCAATAGCTCTGCACGGAATACAACCTGCCTACACAACAGTAACTAGGGAGGGCCAAAATATTCTTATAGGGATGCATGCAAGGTTAAAAAGAAAGAAAAAAAGAAAACAAAGTTTGTCTGCCAGGAACCTGTGACTCACCAATTGCTGCAATGTGTAATAATGATGTACTATGCAAAACAAAATCACACAAGAAAAGTAAAATCAAATACTGGGCTTTTATTTCTCTTCCACTCCCAAACTATACATATGCTCCAATCTGCTTTTCTACTTTACAAACAAGTCATCCACAGGATTAATATACTGAAAGTGCTAGATAGGTCAAGTGAAATTCAACTCCTCACAAAGACAAGGCCAGCAAGTAACAGTGGTACTGTATCAACAAGAGGAATAGGGGAGCTGGCACTTAAATATTGCACATTCACAAATAACACAAAACAATGAGGTAACTGGTGATATGTCAAGGAATAAAGTATACAACCCATTCACATGTGGCCAATGTGGGCCCTATTCACCCAATCATGAATAAGGAGCAACTTGGGGATATTTCACATGGATTACATTCTGCATTACTGTGGGTTTACAGTACATCTCATTTCAAAAGAATCCAGAATGTGACCTGCAACAAACACAACAAAACACAGCCTATGGAGGTGTGTCTATGTGTGAAAATAATACAGTTAACAAGGAAAATAAAAGACAGGAAATTGAAAGCTCTTATTATCAATATGGTGCACAAAGCAGATAATTTTAAAGCAAGATGTACAGAAATCACAAAATAAGAAAAGTAAAAAGTACTTTTTGAAATCTACAGAAGCAAATGGCTACGCAATGAGGCGTGTTCACCATCACACTGCAGAGTATTGTGAACTTCTGAGGAACTGTGTAACACACCTTCAAATGAAGTTAATTTAGCAGGAAAAGGCACCTCTAACACAGAATACATGTATAACCAATGAAACATAAAAGTATTATTCTAAATGACCAGAGCAGTATTCAGAGCAAACCAGAGCAGCAATTTGGTACAAAACACTCCTGCTCCTTCAAATCCTCAGACCTCAATTAAAGAAACACGACAACATTTTGAGAAAAGATCTCATTTGCCATCTACCCCTGAGTTTTAGGATATAATACAGACCCTTCTCTTCTCTTTGTGTGCAAGAACCCAGTCTGACATCTCCACCATTAACCTATCTAGCAGAATCTACTGGAAGTGGGTTACAACGGCTAGCATACAGCTCCTAAAAGTGACAAAATAGACTTCCTAACAACTACAAAATCCTGTTTTTTACATGTTGCAACTTGTATATTCACCACATGTAGAAATACCTATGTAAAATGAGACATGCAATTTTCTAATCAGACAAAGACTCATGTTGGCAAAGCACTGCTACCTGGGTGCAGTGTTGGCATGTTGCAGCACTGTTTCCCAAGTAACGTGCGCACAGAGTTTGAGCAGTCAGTGAAGTAATAATGTACTTCTGAGGCTGGATCTGCTCAGATAATTGCTGCGTCTCATTTTACATTTGTATTTCTGCATGTGGTAAATACACAAGTTGCAAAACATAAATAAAAACATTTTGGAGTTGTAAGGAAGCCTACTATGTCACTTTTGGGACTTATAGACCCACTTCCAGTATATTATGCTAAGCTAGGCTAATGGTGGGGTGTCAGACTGGTATCCTCTTGTCCAACTCTGGGCTAGATGCCAAATAAGCTCATTTTCCCAAAATACTGGCTTGTCCTTTTAATCAAGAAGGAGAAAATTGAAAAGGCATACAGTAACATATATAACAAATGAAATATAACTGCTCCACTTCGTAAAATATGTGCGTGTGATCCTGGAACAACTCAAACGTCGGTCAGTAAATTATATAAAAAAAGTCAGTTCAATTATTTTGGAAATTGAAAATAATGTATAAATAGCTGGCAAGACATTCATTTCACAACACCATGTAGGTGACACTAAAGTTTTGGTCTAATTTGAGATTTCCAAGATTTCCTTCTGAGCTACAGAAGGAACAATACCATTGTAAGATTCAGCTAGGTTGGGTCAAAATTGAGGTTCACTAGGTTGTGACTGGTTTACCGAGACGCCAGACCAGTGTTGTCAGTGAAGTGTGCTTAGGTCTGGAACTCTCTCTCTTGACAAACAGGTGATACAGGACAAACAGGAGTGTCATCTCATACTGTCCCTATATTTTGAGACACATTGTAAACAAATGTTCTTTTCTCTGACCATCTGTGCAGTCCCCTGTATAAAGGGTCGAAAGAACTTGCAGAACCCTACATTATCTGTCCAGCTAAGTTCCAGACAAAAACATGACTACCATAAATGCACCATGACCAAGTTCTCCTCCAACCTTGTTAGGCAGCTTATACTTCTACTACAAAGAACTATTAAGTTCACTCTCTTTCACAGCAGCAAAGCTAAAGAACCTCCAAAGACCTCCCCCACAAAGAGTTTAACTCCAGGAAAGCAGGTGTTTGCTCCCATTCCATCAGGACCCACTGCAGTCTGTGTATGTGGTCACCATATTTCCTCGGCGTTGCGTCACTGTCCTACACTGTTGTTTGGTTGTGCCCTGGAACTGGCTCTCAGTCCGCTTGGACTGTCTGTCAAAGGTGAACATCTTCTCCATGTCATCGAACATGTCATCAAAGAGGCCGGCCCCGAAGCCTCCCTGGAAGTGGCGCTTGTGGCGCCCTTGGCCCTGCGCCTGCTGGTGCGCCTGCTGGTGGGCGCGCAGGTGGTCCTCAAAGTGCCGCCTGTGGTGGGCATGCCGGTTTTGGGCATACAGGTCAAAGTCCCGGAACATGTCGTCAAAGTCAAATGTGCGATGGAAGTTTTGCCCCCCTCCTGTAGCTTCCCTGAAGAAAGCACTGTGCCCCATCTGGTCATACTCCTGCCTCCTCTTCTCATCAGACAGTGTTTCATAGGCTGCAGAGAGAAAGTTCATTTTAGAACTGCATGCTGCAACAAAGAATAAGCAGCATTGACTGCAAGTGAAAGTTAAGGGATAGACAATCTAGTTACATGTGACTGAAGTTAAGGGATACACAATCTAGTTACATGTGATTGAAGTTAAGGGATACACAATCTAGTTACATGTGATTGAAGTCTGTGGACACAAATATGGTAGTTGCAAATGCAAACCATCAAACAAAATGATTCATTTTCTCACCCTCAGCGATTTCCCTGAACTTTGTTTCAGCATCAGGGCTTTTATTCTTGTCAGGGTGGAGCTTCATAGCCAACCTGTGAAATGCCTTTTTTATCTGGCGTTCAGTAGCATCTTTAGGCACACCAAGAATGTCATAGTAGTCTTTTCTGGCCAGGATAAGCTCTGTTATCATTAAGATGCATACTGCAAACATCACTGCCGATTGTGCTGTGGCCATGGTGTCTGCTTCTCCTATGAAATGGAGAAACACAAGTCACAGTAATAGTTAGTCCATGAGATCTCTGAGCCACATGGCCAGACATTTGGGAGTTTGGAGGGAAGAAATACAAAGGAAAAGCAAAGCAATAGATCAATGTCCATATTTCTTTCTTTCTATTATTTTTTTTAATTAATCACTCTTTTTATTCTGTCCCATGACAACCAGCAAAGATGCTGTAGGCCTACAGACCATTTCAGTAGCTTAACCTGCCTGTTCTTTTTGGTCAGTTTCATAATATTACAATGTAGCCTTGATGTTTTTTTTATTCTTCTTCTAATTATCTGTCCTTGTAGTGGATCTAATTTGCTAGTAACGAAATATAGAATATGGCTGGGCACTGCAGTAACTAGCGATATCATTAAGTGCCTATCCAATGTTGTTAACTTTAATGGCTTAGTAACAATGTAACGTTAACGTTAAAAAAGACTGCAGGCTATCTTCCAGGAGGTAGAAGCTAATTGCTAAATTGTAAAAATGTATCTTTCAGCTATTGTGACAGTCTCATTGGCTTATTATGAAAGATACAATTATCCGCATTAAGCACAAACATAACAACATGAAACGTGTTACTTGATAGCCTATAGTTAACGTTAACGACATTAGTCTGATGACACAACTTAACGTATAAAATAGATCAAAATATAGCTAGAAGCTACCGAACGAACGTTATCTTTACTTAACGTTACCATGCCATGCCAGTGAAGTTATCATAACAGGACACGCATTAGCTAGTTAGCTGATAACCATTAGATTACGGAAAGCCAAACAGGGTATTTGAACAATAAATTTGCCGTCTCTAGAACATAAATGATAACATTTACACTTGCCTGTAAGGTTACACCGTTGAGGGAAATGGTCAGAATATTGGTACAAATTGTCTAGCTTACTAACTGGCTAGCTTGTGTGACCGACTGACATTCTACAAGCCGTTGTCGTCCCAGGACCGAAACAACACGAAACGTAATTTCATTGGGCCATCTACATCACATGACTTTCAGGCACGTGTAGTGTGAGGACCAGACAACAAGATTGGTCAAATTGCTTACGTGCCACTCCTGATTCAGTCAGGTTGTTTATGGTTATTCTGAAGAGGATAATGTAGGCTATGTTAGGTAGGTACATTTTGCCATAAGAACAGTTCACAAATGCAGTGATTGTTACACATGCAACATTTCTTTAGCCAACGTTTTAATCCATAATCTTCAAGATAGGGAAAGTCAGAAAAGGGCAATTGCCGAAAAGTTCTTTCATCCAGGGCAGTTCTTCAATTAGCAGGTGGCGCATAACCTCAGTCCAGCTGCCGTCACCAACTCCATCAAAGATTAGTTAACTAAGATGAATCATAAGACGATTCAACCGTCTCTGACTCCATTGTCACCGCTTTTCCAAATGGGCCTATAAGTGTGATGCAATAGTGAGTGATGTGATGTCATAATTGTCACCATATTGAAGAAAGAGCTCAAACAGAAATGTTTAAGTAGGCTACTCATTTTGAAGTGAGAACTGACAAGACAAGACATATTCTGTTTCTGTAACATTTTTATGAGTATTGAAGTTTCCCACAGGTATGTCCTAGTGATTGACTGCATTACATTAATTCTGTCTGAGTATATAGACTAGGCTATCACAATTGAATAATGTATTAATTTAACAGAAGAATATACTTTTACAGTAAGTTAATCCTGTATGATCACTATAGGTGGGTTTACAGAGACTCTTTAACTGGATAGGAATAGGAATAATGGCTCAATCAGAATAAAACTGTCAATCCAACTAGAATTTTAATCAGAATGAATGGGGCTGTGTATGCCTGTATGCTGTTCTTATTTCTCATTTGAACAGCCATGGGTTATGGGTTGCCTGCTGTAGATATATATATATATATCTATAATATATATATATATATATATATATAGAGAGAGAGAGAGAGAGAGAGAGAGAGAGCAATAGCTATTCCGATTAAAGATTCTAGAGCACTTATAACCTGATGGAAATAGACCCCATGTAAACAGATGACACAAAGGTTTCATTCAGAATAGTTTAATCAAAAAAAGAACTGTCCATGTAAACCCACCTAGTAGCCTAGTAGGTGGTAGCACTAACTAGTAATCTAGCCTAGCAGCCTAGGTGGTAGCACTAACTAGTAGTCTAGGCCAAGTAGGCCTACTCCTAAAACAGCTGAATCCAACCTGCTTTGAAGTAGTCACATAATGGCCCATGTTGTAGCCCCACAGATCAATTCTGTTCTTCTGTTAGCATCCACTACAAATGGTGGGCTACCAGTTCTATAGCCTCGTTTTCAAAGTCAAAGTCAAAGTCTGCTTTATTGTCAATTTCTTCACATGCCAAGACATACAAAGAGATCGAAATTACGTTTCTCACTATCCCGGTGGAGACAAGACATAATTTTACCAATTAAGTCCACAGACAAAATTGGGTTTAACAATTGTGCAATTATGCATAGACAGTCAATATAGTAGTGCAAAGTCAGGTCAATAAATGGCTGAGGTAGTTCTGTTTGACCTAAGTAAGCAAGTGGCATAGTGGTGCAAGTTATGTAAGAGCAGCAGAAGTGTGTTGTGTTTTCAGGACAACAGGACAACAACAAGTTGCAAAGTGTGGAGTGCGCAAAGTGGAGTAGTGCAAGGCAGCCATTGTGGGTCCAAAGTCCAGGATGTTATGTAGCTGAGGGTGGAGGGGGGAGAGAGTTCAGCATCCTAACAGCCTGGTGTATGAAGCTGTTGGTGAGTCTGGTGGTGCGGGAGCGCAGGCTTCTGTACCTCTTCCCAGAGGGCAGTGGATCAAACAAATTGTGAGCGGGGTGACTTGCATCACTCACAATTGTGATCGCCTTGCGGGTGAGGTGGGTGGTGTAAATGTCTTTCAGGGAGGGGAGTGAAGCACCAATAATCCTTCCAGCTGTGTTCACTATGCGCTGCAGGGCTTTCCTGTTGTATTCAGTGCAGCTTCTGCCCCACACAGCGATACAGCTGGAGAGGATGCTCTCAATGGTGCCTCGGTAGAATGTGGTCATGATGGCTGGTGGAGCACTTGCTCGCCTGAGTTTCCGCAGGAAGTAGAGGCGGCGCTGAGCTTTCTTCGCCAATGATGCAGTGTTGGTGGTCCAGGAGAGGTCTTCACTGATGTGCACCCCCAGGAATTTGGTGCTGCTCACTCTCTCCACCACAGCACCGTCGATGGTCAGTGGAGGGTGTTGGGTGTGACCTCTCCGGAAGTCAACAACAATCTCCTTGGTCTTGCTGACGTTCAGCAGGAGGTTGTTGTCCCTGCACCACGTGGTCAGAAGGTCGACCTCCAACCTGTATTGAGTCTCGTTGCCCTCCTATTAGTACAGTACGCTGTGTTTGGAAAATAGGCTCCCGCTAGATTTTCATGTAAAAATTGATTTTTTTGCATATTTTGCTAATATAGAGTCTAAGGAACAAGATTTTTTTTTGTCTTCAAATTTTCACGATCCATCTTTAGTGTTTTTATCTGTATGTTTTAAAATAAGCGATTATATCTAGTCCGAAAAGTGATTTTCACATTTTCTTCTTTTATATTTTTTTACAATTAATTCCACTTTTTGCACGCAAAACCCATTGATAATGTAGAAATTGTGTTGGTTCTAAAACAATATCCATAGTTTTCAAACTTTGAGTGTCTGAAAAGTGTAAAAACACCTCCCTTGTTGCCTATGTCAAAAACGATTTCTTAATCTTTGCTTTTCTTGATGCTTTCCTTGACCTGCCATGCCATTCTATTGTCTACCTTAAGATAAATTTGTCTTGGAAATAATCTATAATAGTACAGGCAACACAGTACACCACTAGGTGTCATAGGCATGGGTAGTATATAGTAGGCAAAATTAACAAACAAAAGAATATAAGGTACAAACAAACAGACAAACCATGGATAAAAGTTACAAACAAACAAACAGACAGACAAACCACGGATGGCCCTCTCACAGCCTGAAGTAATACAAAAAACAAATAACTCAATGGAAAACATTGGTCAGACAGTAAACCATGTGCATTTGCTCTCTTTAATCTGGTACGCCCTCCAAATGAGCCTGGGAGCTGGTCAAGGCACCAACTTGGTCACTGTGATGCTAAGCACTAGTCCTGGTGTGTACGTATATATACTCTTTTGATCCCGTGAGGAAAATTTGGTCTCTGCATTTATCCCAATCCGTGAATTAGTGAAACACAAGCAGCACACAGTGAACCACAGTGAGGTGAAGCACACACTAATCCCGGCACTCAGGGAGCAGTGAGGGGTTAGGTGCCTTGCTCAAGGGCACTTCAGCCGTGCCTACTAGTCGGGGTTCGAACCGGCAACCCTCCGGTTACAAGTCCGAAGCGCTAACCAGTAGGCCATGGCTACCCTCAATGAGTCTCCAACTACAGGGTTACTGAGGCCTGGCTCCCTCCCGATACCCCCATGAGGCTGTGGAGCAGCCAGTGCTGGTGGGCTGGATGAATCTTGACTGGTGGGAACAAGTTTAAGCTCGGAGCGATGCATGGTCTTAAGGGGGCCCTCCTCCCCATACGGCCTGATCTTATAGTGTGTGCCAAAAAATGTACATTACATTTAGCAGACACTTCTTGACCAAAGTCACTTACATACTGTATGTCAGCTATATTACAATGGATCACATTGTCCCCGAAGAAACTTGGGGTTAGATAGATAGATAGATAGATAGATAGATACTTTATTGATCCCTAGGGGAAATTCAAGGTCACAGTAGCATACAGACAACATACACACACATTCACTAACAGCAGAAAAAGTAATTAAAAGTATATAATATAAAAAACACAACTAAGCAATAAGGACTGTAGAATATAAAGAATATACTAAATATACTAATACAAATTATATTAAATAAAACTTAATCTAAATCAATTCTAAAAAACAGTATCCACATAGTGGGTGATTAATCAATCAGGTGCGCTTGCAATGACTGAAATAGGGACTGAGCCTGTGGTCCTCTGTGCATAAGGTAAGGTAAGGTGCTCTTTGTGAATGAGTGTCATGGTGATGGTGTAAATGAGTAAGTCAAACAGTCCAAGAATAAAGTCTATATATCTATATATAAATAACTATATTAAGAAAGGTATAAGTGTGGTCACAGTTCGGCTGTGGCATGGAGGGAGGGGTTGTGCATATGTGCTAATAAAGCACGCAAACAGTGAGGCAGAAGACAATGGTAAAGTGGCTAGTGGACAGACAGTTCAAGACATGGAGGTGGTGAAGAGGCAGACAGACTATGCGAAGTCTATTTCTCCTCTTCCCTTAAGTGATGCATTGAACAGTTTAATGGCCCTGGGGATGAATGACTTCCTTAGTCTGTCTGTTGTGCAAGGCAGTGAGCGAAGTCTCCAGCTGATCAGGCTCTTCTGCTTAACAATAGTGCTGTGGAGTGGATGACACTCATTGTCCAAGATGTTGATCAGTTTGTTCAGGGTCCTTTTGTCAGATAGTGAAGTGATGCACTCCAGTTCAGCTCCCACTACAGAGCCAGCTTTCCTTACCAGCCTGTCAAGTCGCCCCACATCCTTCTTCTTTGTGCTTCCTCCCCAACATACCACTGCATAGAAGAGGACGCTGGCAACAACAGACTGGTAGAACATCCTGACTATTATAACCTAATCCTGACCTATTATAAGGCACTTAACCATCCGGTTAAGTATTATAATATTGGAAGACGGGAATTGAACCAACTTTCAGGCTACTACACGCTAGCCCAGCTCCTTAAGCACTACATTACCACCACCCACTAGAAAAAGACTAGAGTGCCAGGTGGTAATATGGGTACGGTGTCAGGACCACCATGCCTACGATATGCCACAGCCACTTCTAAGTGTCTACTAGCACTAGCATAGACAGAAGTCAGGTACTCTTGATGTTGCACCACCCAATCAGTCGGTGGACTGTGGACTGTCCCTGTGGTCACCTCCAGTATTTCCAAGTAGGTGGTCGACTGGTAACTGTGGCTTCTGAGCGAACATCAGCTCGTATGGGGAGTGCTGTGTGGACAATTATTTTCTCTCAAAAATATTGTGCACGTATTCTGACTACCATGAGGCTTCTTGACTTTGTTAACACAGGACATCTGAACACACAAAACAAAGTTTGGTAAGTTTTATAACAATTTGAGTGTTTTATTTAACTTTAGAACACACATGTGTATTTCCGGTCAAAAATGACCGGCCGTTAGAAATGAATGAGTGAGGAAATGGTAAGTGTTTAAAATTGAGTCCAGGCACATACTTATTGATCAGATGGACTGTATATGTACTTCTGTACATTAACACACACACACACACACACACACACACACCTTCACTCCCCCTCTTTGCTTCTAAGCCAGCCTTCTAAGCCCCCACTGGAACCTTTCCCCAATTGAATCTCAGGTCAGTGAGGCCTGCAGGCCATAAATAGCAAATGGAAGTACAAAACATGCCTACGATATGCGACAGCCACTTCTAAGTGTCTACTAGCACTAGCATAGACAGAAGTCAGGTACTTTTGATGTTGCACCACCCAATCAGTTGGCCGTTCTTTTAAGGCTCTGAATCCAGAAAGAGTTCTGAAGGCAAACCTGAACGTGACTACATTGAATGTTAACTATCCAATATTCAGATGTCTCTTTTTTTTGTAATTGAAATGTATGAAAATTTGTGCATAATTAATGAGATATTGTTAAATTACATCCATAAACATATTTTCAGAAAACTTGTAATGCAAGAAAATATTGTCTCTACATACATAATCAACTAGTAAAGTTTCATAAGAATATCAAAGAGTTACATTTTTTACCCTATTCACCCGTTCTATGGAGGCCAGTTTTAGGCCGCAAATCCTAATTAGCAGGTTTAAAACTAAAAAATCAGCTAAGTAAATATGATATTCAGAATCAGCACCCAAAGATTAGGCAAAATACCCTCTTTACCAGTGTTTTCTCACATTTGACCCCCAAGTGATAGTAGTCCCAGTCTTAATTATGCATTATATAAATGATGATGTCATCTAAGTGTGAAAATGGATCATGAAAATTTGAGGACAAAAAAATCTTGTTCCTTAGACTCTATACTAGCAAAATATGCAAAAAATCAATTTTTACAAGAAAATCCAGTGGGATTACACAAGACACCGTACTATATTGGGTTCACAGTCAAATGTGACCAATTGACAATTATTTTCTCTCAAAAATATTGTTAACTTATTCTGACTACCATGAGGCTTCTTGACTTTGTTAACACAGGACATCTGAACACACAAAACAAAGTTTGGTAAGTTTTATAACAATTTGAGTGTTTTATTTAACTTTAGAACACACATGTGTATTTCCGGTCAAAAATGACCGGCCGTTAGAAATGAATGAGTGAGGAAATGGTAAGTGTTTAAAATTGAGTCCAGGCACATACTTATTGATCAGATGGACTGTATATGTACTTCTGTACATTAACACACACACACACACACACACACACACACACACCTTCACTCCCCCTCTTTGCTTCTAAGCCAGCCCCCACTGGAACCTTTCCCCAATTGAATCTCAGGTCAGTGAGGCCTGCAGGCCATAAATAGCAAATGGAAGTACAAAACTGGTTATATCCAATAGAACACAAGTTGATATAAAGGTCTATCACAACATTAGATGATAATATGTGTAATACTATGGATTTATAACTAGTTATAATGCAGCGGCCATTTTTGACCGGGAGCACAAAACTACAGTAGTAAACATAAAACACATCAGGAGGGCTAGTGATCATAAAACCATAAACTCTACCATGTCTTGGTTGGGAGATTGGCCACATACAAGATCACGTATAGCCTATTGTTCATCATAGTGTTAGTATTAGAAAAGTGCCATATTGCCCAAAAAATTCTGACTTGCTAAACGGCTGGTTGTTGAGTGTCACATTACAAGAACGTTCCTTATTCTGGAACCTTTCATATTCAGGCACGAATTGGCTACGACAAATTCGACAAAATCAGGCTGAAACATGTAATCTGACCAAACCATTAAATACAGGCATTCTGAGCACACACACACACACTGCAATGGCAAAAACATATTCCTAAGTAAGTGTACAGCTAAACTTATTTTTCTGAAATATGTTTATATTTTAGGGGAGGATGTAGATCAGATGAGATACCTTGAGACGGAGAGGGAGAGGAGAAAACTGCAAGCTGGAGTACATGGGAGATACAGACAGACTGAAAGTCACTGAGAAACATCAAGAGAGAATGAGAGAGATTGAGAGGTTCACTGACATTGCAAGACTCAGGCAGAAAGCTAGAGATGGAGAGACTCTTAGACAAAGAAAGACATGAACTGAGAATGAGAGTTAGAGAAACTGAGTGGAATTGAGTGGGAAAGAGAGAGAGAATTGGAGTACATCAGGCAAGTGGAAAAGGTAGGGCAGTAAAGAGGCATGAAGAAAGGCTCTGGCAGCTTGAACGTAAATACCAACAGAAGTGGGAAAAGAAGATGCTAAAGTTGGACAGACAACTAGAGAAACAGAAACAAATTACAAAGAGGAGAGATGAGACATCTTTGAAATTGATTGAACAATGTTGTGAGACTGAAGTGATTGGACTTAGAAAAACACTGACTGAAATTGAGGAAAATAAAGATGTGGAAAGCCTGCCAGAAACACAAACGGTGAGATGCGTGGATCTACAGGGAGAGCTGAAGCAACTGGCAAAGGAAAATTACTCTGAAGGACAACTATATAAAAGACAGTGGGGGCAAGAGATTATTAAGATTGAGCATGAGAGAGGAATGATACCAGAACAAGACAGAGGGCTACAGATGGAAGAGGAGATTAAGAAAATGGAGAGAGAATATGAGATGGATAAAGACATGGAGCTGAAGAGGCATGAAGAAACATGGACGGGAATCGAGGAGAAGCACAAGGAATGGGGGAAGAATTCCAGAGAGTTGGAGAGAGAGAGGAAAGAAAGCAGCCAGCACAGAAAAAAGAACAAGTGTTGTTGAAGGACAGAGAAAATGAAGAGACAGAAAAGGAGGCAGAACTACAGAATATGGAAGGTGGAGGGGAAAGAATGGATGAGAGAAGACAAACAAAAAGTTGAGAAAAAGACAGATTCAGAGCCAAAGTTGCAAGATGGAGAGGGAGTTTTGGATGAAAATGAGGGAGAACCTATGACAAAGGTATAGAGAAACCAGTCAAGGGAATGGGATAGTTGAGAGAATTCAGATCAAATGATGAGAAAATGATTGACCCAGGACAAGAGCCACTACTGAAGGAAAGGGAAGCAAAAAAGATGTTTCAATTTGGGCCAATGGAAAAGAAACAAGAAATGGAAAAGAAACCACATGAATTGGTGGATGGTTGGCCTGGAGAAATGGATACAAACGGGAAGTGAGGAGAGATGGAGGGACTCTCACTGTGAGATTCCAGTGTTGTAGTGCTCGAGTCCGAGACTCAAACTCGAGTCCGAGTCATTAGCTAAATTCAGAGACTCGTGACTTGACTTGGATTTGAGCACTAAAGGACTCGAACATGGACTTGGACTCGTGCATTCACACTCGCGATGACTCGTCGAGGACTCGACTTTTTTTTGTAATATATCATAAGACTATAATTGTAGTATGTCATTAGGCTATAATTTGCTATATGATTTTAATATCTAAATTATTTGTAATAGGCTACTAATTTCAGTTCAAGGGAATGTTAGGCTACTGCTTCGTGGCATACATCGCAAGTCACATCATGTTCACATGCAAAGCAAACTAACGTTAACTTTAACACCAAAATGCCTGGAAATATGGCCGCCGCTATTTCAATGTACAGTGATGGCCAAAAGTATTGGCACCCATGCTAAAGTTGACTGAAAAGAGGAATATAAAATCATCTTTTGGAAATTGATCTTAATGCCTTAAGTGAAAAATGAGGAAATATCTAACCTTTAAGGACACCAATTTCCTTAGTGAATGAATAATGTATCATAAATAAATAAATGTTCTTCCTTAAAATACAGGGGTCATAAGTATTCCCACCCCTATGTTAAATTCCCATAGAGACAGGCAGATTTTTATTTTTAAAGGCCAGTTATTTCATGGATCCAGAATACTGTGCATCCTGATAAAGTTACCTTGGCCTTTGGAATTAAAATAGCCCCACATCATCACATACCCTTCACCATACCTAGAGATTGGCATGGGTGTTATTTCAGTTAGCCTATTAGCTGGTTTGATTTGCATTGAGCTCAATGAGCATCAAACCAGCTAATAGGCTAACTGAAATAACATATTTTCTCGTTGCACTACCTTACTTACCTTACTAATCTACATTGTATGCCTTTTGCACAGGGTGTATTTTACTTGTGTCTGGTTTAGTAATAAAAGTACATTGTCTGTTTATTACTGTCTATATTGGTAGTATATTGCATTCTCTTTGACTTACTTCATCTACTGTGTTTTGTCTGCATTGTATTATGAAGGCTAGTATAGGCTGCTTTCTGTACTGCTAGAGAGACATTGTTTCCTGTGTGCGTAAACATCGGCCATTAAAGCACAATTCTGATCTAATTCGTCTACAGTTCTGGCACCCAAAGATGATTTACCAAGTCTTTATAGGATAATTCTTTTGAAGAACATTCAATTATTTGTTTTTCAGCCTGGGCTCTCAAATAGTGTTGTGTGATATTGTATCGTCAACTGTTGGTATTTCAACTATATTATCATATCATAAATTTGAGTTGCATAATAATGTTTTTGCCTTTGCACAGGGTCTAAAATGATCCCTTACCATTCCACAAACTTTTTTGTCAAAATGTAAGCTCATCACTTCATCCACAACTGCTGGATGGCAAGAAATTTTCTTGAACGAAAGTAAAACTGATATAATTATTTTTGGCCCTCCAAGTGATGTTTCTATCTTGAAAATGCACTAGGACCTCTCTCTGCAAACTGCCACAGTGAAGTCAAGAATCTCAGGGTTTTCTTTGACTCTTTACATTTTAATAAGCAAGTAAACAGTGTGGTCAAAGGCAGCTTTTTCCAGTTAAGAACCATTGCAAAACTGAAGCCCTTTCTGTCCTTCTCCGATCTTGAAACTCGTATACATGCTTTCATAACATCTAGACTAGATTATTGCAATTCATTATATGCAGGCCTGACCCACTCCACTCTCAACAGACTTCAGCTAGTTCAAAATGCAGCAGCTAGATTATTAAGTGGCTTTAAGAAACATGAGCATAACTCCTGTGTTAGCTAAGCTGCACTGGTTACCTTTTTTACTTTTTGTCAAAGCCCTCAGTGGTTTGGCACCTAGTTACATAGGTGACCTACTAATTCCGTACAGCGCTCCAAAATCACTTAGGTCTTCATCTCAGAATCTTCACTGTATCCCCAAAACACGCCTTCAAACCAAGGGTGATAGAGCCTTCTCTGTTGTTGCCCCCCAACTCTGGAATAGTCTACCTGTACATATTAAGTCCTCCCCAACCATTGACTGTTTTAAGTCTAAATTAAAGACTTTCATTTTCTCCCAAGCTTTTAATCTACCTTAATACACCCCCCCCCCCCCCCCCCCCACACACACACTCTTTATTCTTTATTTTAGACTAATATGTTTATTATTTTAATTATTTATTTATTTTCCACTATGTTATATTATTATTGTTGTTGTACCATTGTCATTGTTTTATGTTTGTTTGTAAGCACTTTGGTTCAACTCAGTTGTTTTTAAATGTGCTATAGACATAAAGTTGACTTGACTTGTGTTGCAGGTAGTGGTGCTGGCTCTTCTTACCCCACTATCATCTACACTGAAATCAATAAGCCAATGAAGTGTAATAATTTAAATATTCAGGCATCAGCATGCACATTCACAAATGACATTGCAAACCGATTATACATATAAAATATACAGTTAGACTATTTATAGAGGATGTAATGTCTGAGAATAAAATAAGACACTACAAAGAAAATATACATTTATTTTTTCACTGAAAATATATATAAAAAAATCTGCTGGAACCAAGAGGGTTTCACCACATCGATATTCACACCCTATCTGATCCAATCCTTTCAAGGAAAGTCTGGTCAGATAGCATTGATGTGAGGTGACTGAAATGATTAACGAGATTTAATCACTCAAGCTATCAGCCACTATGTGAAAGCAGCAATGAGGTATGCAGTCAGATGGAATTTGAAAGTGTCTCTATTTTATCTTCCCAATGTGTTCAGGGCTGAAGCATGGAGCAGCTGACCTGTTGGTGGGGGATCGCAACTCTAATCATGTGTGTTGATAGGAACATTGATAGGTCATGTATAAAAGCAGTGAAACATCAGCTCTACCAAACCACAAAGGACACCCTCTCAGCCAGCTGCATTGTACTGCTGAACACATCCTGAAAAACATGGTAAGCGTATTCTAAGCTTCTGAAATAAATTGTTAATTTGTAATGTATAGGTTTGATAGTTGGAGGTTATATGATATGGTTCATTTGTAATGTATAGGTTTGATAGTTGGAGTTTATATGATATGGTTCAGTTATAATGTATAGGTTTGATATAGTTGGAGGTTATATGATATGGTTCATTTGTAATGTGTAGGTTTGATATAGTTGGAGGTTATACATTTGTAATGTTTGATTAGTTGGAGGTTATATGATGGTTCTCAATGTCTTTTATGTCTGTCTGTGCAGGAGTGTGAGCTAAAAAATATTGTACTGAGATCAGGAGATCAACTGAAAATACAGGGGATAATCGTCAGTGATGCAAACAGGTACGGAGACAATAGATAAGCAGTAAAATACCAATGTTAAAATGTTGGAATGTTATTAAGAAGACAGCTGGATATTACAATAAATAAGCAAAGTAAAATACCAATGTTAAAATGTTGGAATGTTATTAAGAAGACAGCTGGATATTACAATAAATAAGCAAAGTAAAATACCAATGTTAAAATGTTGGAATGTTATTGAGAAGACAGCTGGATATTATAATAAATAAGCAAAGTAAAATACTAATGTTAAAATGTTGGAGTGTTATTGAGAAGACAGCTGGATATTATAGTGTTGTTACAATGTTATTTAGAAGACAGGTACATTTTAAATTGTGTTGATTCTTTGATCAGTGGCTTGGCCATGTTTTTGTTAATATGATTTGTTGTCGGACAGGTTCCAGATTGATCTTGGTACTGATAAGGATAACCTAGCCATGCACTTCAACCCACGCTTCAGAGATGAGGTTGTGATTGTCTGCAACTCCAAGCATAAAAGTACCTGGGGAGATGAGGAAAGGCATGACAGAAACCCCCTCCACCCAGGCACAATGGTGAAGGTATGGAGAATGAAAGAGAATATGATCTGTTTTATTTCATCAGGCACAACTTTGAATGATTTCCGTATACTATATACTTTATATATTGCAGCAGTGCAGTAAAGAACTTGTGCAGGCCTATATGGTTTAGATTGAAAGTTATAGGCCTACAGTTTCATTTATTATATCAGTTGCAATTAAATAACTAATGAATTAAATAATGGAAATATTTGAAAATATTTAAATATCATGACCTGTATTTTATGTATGAGTTATTTGTTATAATTTCTTATTTTAGGTAATAATTTGTCTTACTTGTTTTCTTAATGTAGGTTAGAGTTAAGTTGGCTGGCAACCTGTTTGAGGTGGAACTTCCTGATGGAGAGGAGATCCAATTCCCTAATAGAGAAGGCCTGGATGTCATCACTTATGTTAGGGTTAAAGGGGATTTTAAGCTCACCTCTTTCAAGATCTATTGATTTTATTTTATCATACCAAGATGTCTCAGATATTGTGGCAAAAACGCAGCGCAACAATAAAGTGGGGGTTTTTTTGCGCTACACTGTCTGAGTCTCTGTGGATACATAAGTTGATGCGAATGTGGATACATAAGTTGATGTGAATGTGGATATATAATGCTGTATACACTACTCCTCAGCTTCTAGCATTTTATACTCTGTGACTCTTAATAATATAGATGTTTGGCTACAGAACTGATTTTTTGTTACAGTATACCGAGTCATGGGCCATGTGATGCTTTTTATATTACACCCTAGGGCATGTTTCTCAAATGATCTGAAGTGATAGACCTAAACAGTTAACAATTAATGCAAGATAGGTCCTTCAGTAAACAGCAAATACAGATACAAGTCTTTCATCCCAAAATATATAAACAGTAGACTTCTCAACTTTGCTCAATGTGATGCCAGAACTTATTGGTGGATAGGAATGTATGGCATTTATATGGCTGTAGCAAATAGCAATTACTAACAATCAAGGGTGACTGAACACTCATGACAAGTCAATGAGATTAATTGCACCATGGAAGTATGGATTGAACAGTGCACCCTCTAGTGACATTTAAAGTGTTCTGCAGGTTGTCTAAAAAGTACATTGTTACAAGTTACAAGTTGTAGGCTATAATGTAGCCTATATATAATGTATAACGTCAATTCATACATGAAAACAATAATAAAGCAGTGGTAATAGTGTACATGAGTACATGAAACAATAATAAAGCAGTGGTAATAGTGTACATGAGTACATGAAACAATAATAAAGCAGTGGTAATAGTGATAAACACACACACATACACACACATATAAATGAAATAAAGATTATGTTGGAAGATACAGTCAAATGAACTCAAGTGAAGGGGAGAAATAAAAGGTGTGATTATAGTGTTAATAATGAAATAAAATAGGCAAATCATTTTTAAATAAAAATAAGAATGGACTTATTTACTAGTTTAATTATATTAGTAAACTAGAAATGCAATTTCAAGGAATTACCAGTGCATGAAAATGCTAAAGTTGTGATGTAAAATCATGTATAGTTAAAACAGATAATACAGAGATGGTTACTACGGTGATGCTAGGATAGACATGGTGGTTGCATAGCTTAATAAAAGTTGATAGTTTAAAAGTAGACTGTTTAAAAGCTGAATGTAGATAGTTTACAAGTTGTTGATAGACAGTAGATAGTTTAAAAGTTGTTGATAGACAGCTAGTTTAATAGATAGTTTAATGATAGTTTAAAAGTAGACAATTTAAAAGTTGAAGGTAAATAGTTTAAAAGTTGTTGACAGACTGGAAGTTTAATGAATGTTGATATTCAAATAGTTTAATGGCTGTGTATAGGTAGATATTTGATGATAACTGAAAGTTGGAATGGCTCTAATGTTTGCTAGTAGTTATGCTAAGATTTTTAACGATGCTAACCATGCTACTTAGCTAACGTTTTCTAGCAGTTTAATGAATGTTGATATTCAAATAGTTTAATGGCTGTGTATAGGTAGATATTTGACGATAAGTGAAAGTTGGAATGGCTCTAATGTTTGCTAGCAGTTATGCTAAGACTTTTAATTCTGTTAACCATGCTACTTAGCTAATGTTTTATAGTAGTGCTAGCAATGCTAACATGCTGACCATGCTACTTAGCTAACTTAGCTAACGTTTTCTAGCAGTTTTTTGCTAAACATGCTAACTATGTTAGCAATGCTAACTATGTTAACCATGCTACTTAGCTAACTTAACTAACATTTTCTAGCAGTTTTGCTAAACATGTTAACTATGCTAGCAATGCTAACATGCTAACTATGTTAACCATGTGACTTAGCTAACCAAGCTTATCATTTTTAATAGTTATGCTAACTATGCTAACTAGCATGCTAACATGCTAACTATGCTAACCATGTGACTTAGCTAACCTAGCTAATCATTTTTAGTTGTTATGCTAACTATGCTAACTAACATGCTAACTATGCTAACTATGCTAACCATGTGACTTAGCTAACCTAGCTAATCATTTTTAGCAGTTTTGCTAAAAATGCTAACAATGCTAACATACTAACTTTGCTAACCATACTAACTAGCTACAGTGGGTAGGAGTCATAGTTGATGAAAAGTGTTGACGTAGTTGATGACAAGTTAAAAGTTGTTGATAGACAGCTAGTGAATGTATATAGTTTAAAAGTTTAAAAGTTGAATGTAGATAGTTTAAAAGTTGTTGATAGACAGCTAGTTTAATAGATAGATAGTTTAATGATAGTTTAAAAGTAGACCGTTTAAAAGTTGAATGTAGATAGTTTAAAAGTTGTTGATAGACAGCTAGTTTAAAAGGGGGGGGTTACATGTTCCATATGTGTTGTGCATGCATTACTTGAAAAGAACTAGCTCCAGTTATGTATGAACAGTGAAGGTAACGATCTCTTGTGAAAAACGTGAACTTGAAGAAGTGAAAATTGAACAATATGAACTATGAATATTGAACAACTTGAAGCTACATCTATAAGTGTGAACATGCTTAACAAAATATGGGAACAAAACATGGGAACTAAACGTGCATTACGAATATAATCAGTGGGAGCCCTGCTTGTTTCCCTGCAACAAGAAGCTTCCATCTGGGGGTAATGGAAGACAGTGACACCCTCAGTGTGTTTGAAATGTCCAGTCGATTGCGCAATTTGTCTAGTTGCAGTCATTGCCGAAAACCCGGCCTCGCATAGATACGTGGTGGGAAACGTTTTCAGCGCTTTTACGGCTATCTCGGGATATTCTGCTTTGGTTTTGATCCAAAAACCTGCCAGAGAGGTTTCCTTATACACACTCTTAAGACCACCATCATTTGCAATTTCGATCAACTGCTCTTCCTCCTGCGCTGATAAGTTAGGACTATTCGGGATATTGACAAATGGGTTGCGGACTCACTCATTGGTTTGCCGTGGATCTTTGAAGGATGGGAAGTAACGCTCAAACTCATTTGAGAGCGCAACAAGGTGATCGCGCACCAGCTGCGAGAGAAAGGGCCCTGCCTCAGTCTCTCCCAAAACCCCCACTACTTTTTGGAACATATCAAATACACCCCGGTCCACTCGTCGTCCCTACAAATCAAGCTTGGCTTTAAATGCAGCGACTTTATCTGCCAGTTTAAAGACAGTCGTCATTCTCCCCTGGAGTGACAGGTTGAGGTCATTAAGCAACCCGAATATGTCACACAGGTAAGCGAGTTTTGACACCCAGTCCTCATCACTAAAATGTGCAGCTAACGGTGACTTTTTTTCTGTAAGAAATCTCTGCAGCGGCTCTCGCAACTCAAACACTCTGGCCAGTGACCTGCTAAAGATGCTTGTTTTTTGTTGCTCATTCTAGCAGTTTAGCTAACTTCGTGTGACACTACCGTTCGCCAAGAACTGATCAAGTCAAGTGAGCTGACCTGAGGCTGCGCAGCGCTGAAGGCAATATGTAAAAGTGTTGAAGGCGGGACAGACAGACGTAAGAAAATAGACCTTGCAAAATGCAAACATGCGTGCAATCAAACAACTGCATATAGGCCTATGCCATGTAAAAACGTGACATTATTGCGAATTAAATTTAGTTTAGTTTGCATGCATTTTTTTTTAAACTCATGTCGTAGGCTACGGCCCGGTTAGGAATGTCCTGCGGCCTGATACCGGGTGGTTGGGGACCGCTGCAGTGGATTATTGTAGTGAGGACTTTTATTTTGAAACAGTTTTGGACAAAGGAAACAGTTGAATAGGATGTGTAGTCTTAATTGACCCAGATTGAATGCTTAAAGCCTGAGGCTGCAGGTGGCCTGAACACCTGCCATAGGATTCTAATTGCTTAACGGCCATATTATGATGTCACAATCGGCAATGTTAAGTCTATGGGGATTTTTAAAAAGTTTTTCTTTAATAGTTTAAAAAGTATAAAAGTTTCAAAGTTGAAAAGACATAGCAGCTTGGTCCGTTTGAAGACCTACGTTACAAAGTTTGAACGAAGTTTCTAAGTTAAACTGTTCAAGAGAAATTCCGTACAGAAAAAGTGGTAAGCGGAATAATAATAATAAGTTGTTGTTGATGTTGTTGCCTTGGAAGAACAGTACAGTGCATTTTCATGCACTGTAATTATAATAGTATAGTTTTTATAGTATATTTAGTATTTAGTATTTTAATATCATGTTTATCTTCTACTTCCGTGCACGCGCAAGGAAACCAGAAGGAACACATCACGGGGGCAGATATTTGCCAGCACCAGAGCCGGTTTACGGAGAGCCGGATCACTCCCTTAGACGGCTAAATTTGTCTCTTTCACCTGGTTGTCGTTGAGAAATTGAAGATTTGATTGTGGTTTCTGCAAGCTCAATATGGATTATAGGTCAAAAGTTGAATGAAGGAGTAGTCACGTCCTTTTGATTTCTTACAGGTTAGGTTGTCGTTGTTGCCCACAACACACGCTTTCTGCTAATGAATGACGTCATTGACACATTTGAAAGGCTTTTTAGAACAAATAAGTGACTCAAAAAAATAATACTCAGCGGTTTGTATTTTCTCTGCCCCCTCTTTTGACTGCAACATTCGATTTTCTGGGCAAAAAATTATATCCCGAGAAAAGTGGATTTGTGAAAAGAAGTGAAGTGAAAAGAGGGATACAGCTCCATAGGCCTCCATTCATTCTATTATTCGTGAGCGCCCTCGTGTGGAACCAGAAAAGGAACTGCAACCAGTTCAGAAAACGGAAGTTTCCCGAGAGTGGCGGTTCTCCCCTTATTAGACATTTCTCTGCTAGCACTTCGGAGAACTCCAACCCGTGCATGACTGAAGAGAGACTTCACAGAAGTAGGCCGGCCAATGATCCGTCGTTCACCCTCAACCAATAACCACGTGAAATTGTAGGGGCAGACTGCCAGAAGCCAATCCAACCTCGCAGCCCAAGCACGTGATCAATGTTTTTCTGTTTTTACTTCACGGGAAGCATTCTTACCGCAATGACCTAGCTAGCTAGCCCACAAACGTTTGACAGAAGCTGTGAGTTTGAATCGACTTTACCATATTTTGGTAAATGGATGCAATTAAACACATATACATTTTCTGGTATGTAACTTCATTAAAGTGTTCTTTTTTAAATATTAGTTACTCGCTTAAACCTGTTCTTGTGTCCCTAACTCGTGCGTAGGTAACGGATTGCTAACTGCTAAATACACATAAACTTGCCTTCTGTGTTCTGCTGTTGCCGCTTTGTAGCCCTCTATAAAGACTCCGGAAAGTATACTATAGTCAAACGACGTTAACAATCTTCACAGTCCTAAACACTAACATTAACGTTACTATAGCTATTTAGTCTCAACACCAGTTGTGTGTTAACGTTACCTCGCTGTTGTGTTACTCTCAGCTTGCTTGCTAGCTAGCATTACAGCTTTAAGAAAATGTGTTATTTTAAGTCGTACAGAAATGCTGTGCATCTGAATTATTTTAGTATGTATTTAATGTTTTATGTAAACCGACAGAGCGCAGGTGCCGTTCAGTCATTATCTTAATCCCGCCTTCAAAGTTTGTAGACTGAACGGTTAACGGTTAACTTGGTTAAGATTTTCTACAAGGTTGACAGGTGCTGTCGGTTATGTAACGTAAAGTCAGGCAACGCCTAATTATCATTAGCACAACGTCATTCTTTCATGAGAGAGAGCAAGAGTTGAATGTAACGTATGATGCTGATCTGTAAATGTGTTTTCTGTTTCTTCCAGATGTTTGGTTTAGTTGAAATGACACAATGATGTTCGTGGTTACAAGAACACCACAGCCTGTACTGCCCACAAAAGATCATGAGACATGACCGTTAGATGGGTTCTGGATACCTGTGTGTTTTCTCTAAACAGGGCTGTCCACTTGGGGCATACACAAGGCCAGAGGCCCCTGACCATTGTAATTTCCGCTGCTCTAAACCCATTTCACAAGCCTCATGCAAAATGCCACTTTGGCCACAGAGCTAGCCGTCTAAGCTGGATGCACACTCCGATCCTGAAAAGCCGAGTATGCAAGGGATGGTTGTGCAAAGCTAGCTCTCTCAGACAGAGACTTGGTCTGTACCCCTGCATCACCCACTTCAGCACGTCCAGATTCAGCGGATCCGCCGATCTGAGTCACCGCATGTCACGCCTAAGGACCACTTTGGAGTCAGTCTCAAAAGCAGTGAGCGGGACCCAGTCGGACCTCCTTGCCAAGATAGCACGGCGCAAACCCGCCCAAGAGGGTAAGGATGTCCGGTCCAGTCAAGAGGCACCGGTGGAAGAGAAGGGGAGCGTAGCATCCACCGCTGCCGCCTCTGTCCCCCCAGCCTCCGCCGCGCTGCCCCCTCAACCGGCTGTCACAGTTGCTGCTGCAGTTGACCACGAAGTGGAGGAAAAGAGGCCAAAGCCTCCAGGAGATTCAACCGCTCAAGCTAAAACAAATCAAAGGCCTCCTCCTCGCAATGCAGACATCAGCTCCAAGAGCAAGGTTGCCCCTAAACCAGCCACTCCACTTTTTCATCCTGGAACTTTTGCAGTCAATTTGGACGATACCTACAACTATGTAGCCCATCATATCAACGCATACTTTGGTAGCGCCACGAAGGGAGCAACAGACACTGAAGAAAAGCAGCTTCAACTTGGAGATGGCATTAGCCAACCTACTACTGAGGAGCCAGACCAAAACAAGGACCACACAGCATCACCTCTATCTCCCAGCCAAACCAGTCTCGCCTCTCCAAGCACCCCTCCCTCTCCAAGCACCCCTCCCTCGCCAAAGAAGGGTCTGAGCCACTACCTGTCCTATTCGGCACCTTCGGTTCAAGCCTTTGTGGGGAATTACATTGCCCCCCTTGTTCCTAAGTTTCGCACAGAGGCAAAAGCCGTTGAAGCTGAGAAGGACGTTGCCCCTAAAGTAGATGTTGTTAAAGAGAAGAAAATGGTTGAGAACAAGGAACAGAAGGCTGCTGAAGAAAAGGCCAAAAGGCTTCTCTTGCAGAGAGAGAGGGTAAGTGATCTAAACATGCCATTCACCAGGTCATTATGGTTGAGATGGAATAGATTTGGTCTAGCTCAACATGATGGTACAAACTGTTAAGTGTAGAAGTGTTAGACAGCAGTGTGTATTTAAATTTGCCAACCAAGTGCTTTCACAGAATCACAATAATTCAGAACAAGACACTGTAGAGTTTCTCAGTAACATATCCCTTGGACTTAAAGGAAGGCCAAATCTATGGAGGTAACATGCCATAGATGGCTTGCCAGCAAGAGTTATATGATCCGCATGTGGCGTTGGGTCATATGTTTGTGGACTGGTTCATTTAATCTCACTTTAAAAATAAACCATGGGCATCATGGCTATGTCTTGGAATATATTTAGAGTGACTCCTTTTCTTTCTTTCAGACAAGATAGATTTTTTACATGAAAATGACTCATTTTCTTAGAAGTCCATGAACAAAACTATTGATTACTAGAAATGTTCTTATTTTAGTATTTTTAATAGACTAACATGTTGAGTGAGTGCTCTCTGTTTATAAATATGCGGCTCATGCACACAGACCCCATCTCAATGAGATGAGGTCTGGTGTTAGCCAGGCTACTATTTTGATGGAATTCACATAACAATCTTATTCATGAGCCTATGATTAATGTAATAAGCCCTAACAGTATAGCCCATACCTGTCCACATTTAGCTTTCCAAAAACGGGAGATTTTCCGGGGGGGGGGGGGGGGTGGATGATCAGTGTTTATACCGGATCTGTGTTTACATATTTAATACGTTTCATACACGTGTTTCAACACTGCATTTCGGTCGTTGCTTTTACCTTACCATTACCTTACGCATGCCAGTTATGTATCCACCAGCTGCCTGCCTGCAGCCTACTTCTAAAACTCCAAAGCTGTTAGATTTGGTTCCGAGGGCTCAAGTTCAGTGTATCAACAACACTCAATAACAGTTTATGTGATGTGTTAATCAATTAAATTCCCAACAATTTCACAACAGCTAGTTCTGGAGTAGGCCATTCAACTAGCCCGCTTGCTTACGACGAGACTCGGGCTGCGCAGTCGGCACCCGCTTCCTTATTTGGGTTTTGGGTTGCCAGGTTTTAGTCTATGACAAAACGGTTGAAATTGATGAGATGACCTTGAAATATGGGAGAAACCCGGGAAAAACGGGAGTGTTGACAGGTATGGTATAGCCGGTCTTTATTTTCAGTTGTCTTGACGAGAAGTATTTACAAACTGTACCTGTTATTCTCAGACCAAAACAACATGTGAACTCTTTGTCCTTCTCTGTGTTGCCTCTAAATACTGATATGACATTGGCCTACATTTCCCAGAGTCACATGAGGTTATATCTCTAATTAGGCTGTGTAAGCAAACATGAGGCCGCTTGTTTCCCTAGTTCCCCTGTACTAGTTCTATATGTCCCACATTAACTGGGTTGTGTATACCTCTTACAGATCATTGCCAGGGTGAGCGTGGACAATCGGACCAGAGCACTAGTTCGGGCTTTGCACCGAGCGACCGATGTACGAATCTACATCAGCCGGGTGGAGGACCTCAACTACCACCTGATGGAGTTTCCAGAGACCAGAGTAGTGGCAGTTAAGGTAGCACGCTAGCACGCTAGCTCGAATGCTACATGAGTACACGTGAAACCTGCCATGTCAGGCCTATGAATGACCCCAGACAGTAGCACCACACCGTGATGTGTTATGTCAAACTTGTCACACTGGTCATTCTCTCCGGAAAGACCATTTTATCAGGAAACGTGACCGTGGAACACATTGCTTGGCACTATTGTTAAACTTGGCCAGTGTTGTAAAGCATTGTTGTGCTGGGAAGAGTGGGACTGCGTGCTAATGTTCTATTTATACTGGTGTGGTGTGACTGTCAGATGCCTTCTCAAATGTCAGTGTTGCCGTGGGAACAGAAGTGACAAGGCCCTTATCTGCATGGCTGCACTGTTGAGTGGCCTTTGTTCTCTTTCAAGTGACATTGCTGCTTTTGACCTTGAATTTCTAATCATTTTCTCCTGTAATTTAATATAAAAAAGGAGTGTAGAGTAGTTTGATTATTCTAGTGGTGAACTGAAGAAATGCAGGTTTCCACTTGCGCATATCAATGCACTGAAAGACTCGTGGGTGTGGGTGATGGAGGGGGAATATGCTTCATTACAGTCTTACAGACTTGGTATTTTCATGGTATTTTTCTTTCCACTGGAAATCCCAGAAAGCATTTTTTCATGTAGAATGAGCTGAGGTCATTCAAATCCCTACTGTCAATATGTTTCTCTTGTGCCGGGCTTTGTAGGGCTCTTAACCCTTAGAACCCGATTGACGCAAAGTGCGTCAAAAAACACACCCTTTCTTCTCTGTTACATTGCTCCGCGACTGTTCATCGCAACGAGATAAAACCTTTATTGCATGACGGAGAAGAAGTGGGGCTTTCCAAAGAGACTACGCACTTGTCTGTACGATCAAGTATGAAAATTAAAAAAAATCATGAAATTAAATCAAATTGCATCATATTTACAGTCTATACTTCTCTGCGTTCACCTGCGCACCCATTACTCTCGTTTGAATTACTCGCGAACCCGTGATCGCATAGATATGGCAAGCATATCAGATGAAAGAGGAGAAACAGGGCTATCCATTGGTACCATGGATATCGTTATTACTCTCGGAGTAATTACTCGCGGACCCGTGATCGGATATATATGCCACGCATGTTAGATGAAAGAGGAGACACAGAGCTATCATTTGATACCAAATACATCCTTCTGGGTTATAAAACAGACGAAGTGACAGCAAAATAATAACTTCATATAGCTGGACTTACCCCACGTTTTTGTCTGTTTTTGTGGCAAAGCAGGATTATAATCCAACGCTATCGTGTGTTTCTCTATGGCAAAATATGTTCATAATCCGGTTTTGAGATCCTAGCAAATTCCTGCATGGCATCCAATTCAAGGCTCACATTGCATCCCAATTTGTTCAACAAAGAAACACCTTTTTTGCCTTTACTTTGTTAATGGCAATGCAGTAAAAAGTTGAGAAGAATCATGAGTGCATACACCATAGTCACACATGCTAACAGGCAAACTTGGGTCAAGTCAGGTCAGATCAGTTCGTGTCACAATATATGGAGCACAGAATAGTCATTTTTCATCGCTAAATAAAAAATGGCATTTATTTCCGTAAATCACACACCACATATTTCTGTGAATTGCTCAGCCCCAGAGTATCCCTCCAACATGGCAATTATATTGCCCGTTTCAGGACAGTCAGCCCTACACACACATGAAATGCATGTAGAGCTGTGAGCTTGCTGTGGTGAGATACAGGTCAAAATATAAGAATTTTTATAATATGATTTTTATATTTTAATTCAATGCTAGTACTAATACATGAAATGATGGCAGATCTGGATAGCCTAGACTCTGCTGAAAAAAACAATATATAATATGTGTGTGGGCACTTACAATGACCAGAATAAATCCTTATGAATAAAGGTAGTGAAAATGCCCTAAAAACAGCTTAGGGTTCTAAGGGTTAAGATGTAATGTCTCTTTAAGAAACCAGGTCTCGCTTATCTCAGGTGCATGCATATGTTTCATCAGCCCTCTGTACATTTAGCCTTTGGCTTTAGAGATAACATGGCTTAAACATGTCACACTATCCTGAATAGTGCAATAGGCATCTAGCCTACATCACATATATCATCAGTAAATGATGCAGTATCCTATGCATAGGGGAGAGTACACCGTAGGCCAACCCATAATGGCAGAGGTGGGCAGAATATTTTGTTGAAGTGTATTCTGAACTTGAAAAGTGTAAGATGACCTAATCATACCGTTTGTTGTTCTGATTCTACCTTCTTGATTCTACATTCTCTACATTCTGATTCTACCTTCTTGGTTGGTGTCCAGTATATAATTTGTGCCCATTGGTGTGAGAGCTGAAAGTGTTGATGGTGCTGTAATTTCAGGAGAAGGCCATCCCGTGCTTGCTCCGCCTCCGTCAGGCCACTGACCCCGCCCTGCAGGCCTCCGTCAGGCAGGCCCTGGCATTGGTCGGCTACATTGACCCGGTTAAGGGGCGGGGCATACGCGTGCTGTCCATCGATGGAGGGGGCACAAGGTAGGCACACAGCACTGTGTGTTTTGTGTTTGGTGTAGACTCTCAGCAGTTGGAAATTGTAAAAGATTATGGCCTGTTCTACACATTCATTGTCTGTATCTGTGTGTGTGTGTGTGTGTGTGTCTAACTACCCCAGGGGGCTCATTGCCCTGCAGACGTTACTCAGACTGGAAGCCCTCACAGGGAAACCCATTTACCAGCTGTTTGATTACATCTGTGGTGTCAGCACAGGTATGTTGCACATATGTGTTACACACACACACACACACACACACACATGCTGGAAAAGAACTCTCCACTGACCTTAGATGAGTCCTCCTCCCAGTGCCCCATTTCAGGCCACTGTCACGTCAGCGCAGAGTGGAAACCCTAATCTCTAGTCCTGTGCACCCTAATCTCTAGTCCTGTGCACCCTAATCTCTAGACCTGTGCACCCTAATCTCTAGTCCTGTGCATGCTGTCACGTCAGCGCAGAGTGGAAACCCTAATCTCTAGTCCTGTGCACCCTAATCTCTAGACCTGTGCACCCTAATCTCTAGTCCTGTGCATGCTGTCACGTCAGCGCAGAGTGGAAACCCTAATCTCTAGTCCTGTGCACCCTAATCTCTAGACCTGTGCACCCTAATCTCTAGTCCTGTGCATGCTGTCACGTCAGCGCAGAGTGGAAACCCTAATCTCTAGTCCTGTGCACCCTAATCTCTAGTCCTGTGCACGCTGTCACGTCAGCGCAGAGTGGAAACCCTAATCTCTAGTCCTGTGCACGCTGTCACGTCAGCGCAGAGTGGAAACCCTAATCTCTAGTCCTGTGCACGCTGTCACGTCAGCGCAGAGTGGAAACCCTAATCTCTAGTCCTGTGCACGCTGTCACGTCAGCGCAGAGTGGAAACCCTAATCTCTAGTCCTGTGCACGCTGTCACGTCAGCGCTGAGTGGAAACCCTAATCTCTAGTCCTGTGCACGCTGTCACGTCAGCGCTGAGTGGAAACCCTAATCTCTAGTCCTGTGCACGCGGTCACGTCAGCGCAGAGTGGAAACCCTAATCTCTAGTCCTGTGCACGCTGTCACGTCAGCACTGAGTGGAAACCCTAATCTCTAGTCCTGTGCAAGCTGTCACGTCAGCGCAGAGTGGAAACCCTAATCTCTAGTCCTGTGCATGCTGTCACGTCAGCGCAGAGTGGAAACCCTAATCTCTAGTCCTATGCACGCTGTCAGGGCTGTCAGGGCTGTCAGGGCCGTGTGGCCATTTGGGTGCCAAAGCCACTAAAGCTTTTCCCGTTTACTTTTGGGTTTTTGTTTCATTAAATACGATGAGTGCTCAGTATTCCATGTTACACAGTCCTGATAGCAGAACACATTCATGGTTTGTTTATAAAAATGTAGATTTTGGAGATTTGGTCTACGTTTGTTTCTCCAGACTTTAATTAAAAGGCTCTACAAGTATATGTTTTAAATGCATCTTCTCAACTTACCTCTGTCTGAATCAGTTTAATCAGGAAATCATTTCAATTAAAAGTGATCAACTCCCCCATGATCTTTTGGCATTTGCGGCGCTGCTTTATTCCGCCACTGGGGGGCACTGTGTATTTTCTTATCACCACCTCTGCTTCAAGTGAACTGCAATTGCTTGTCAAAGATGGGATGAAAATGAGTGGTTGTCAGAATTGAAGATAGCTTCTGCTATTTTTCTGAAGCTATCATTTGGCCCTTGTATTGTACCAGTTGGCCTGCCCTTTTTCATAAGTCTGTAGTGCAGCCTTTGAGAGAACTGGACACTGTGCGTAATCTTCTTCGTGGTTGAGCATTGAGCGTACATCTGGGACACATCTGTCTGAGCGCTATCATCATGATGGCTACCTTTCTTTCTTTTTTATCATGCTGGCCATCCTCCTTTCTTTCTTTCTTTCTTTCTTTCTTTCTTTCTTTCTCCTTCACCCCCTCTCTCTCTCCCTCTCTCTCTCTCTTCCCCCCCCTCTCTCTCTTTCTCTCTCTCTCTCCCCCCTCTCTCTCCCTCCCTTCTCTTCTCTCTCTGCTGTGAGGGGTCCTGCCACCACCCTCTACATAACATGTAGATCTTTTGGGGATCTGATCTGGAAATGCAGCAGGACATGCCCCTCATAGACTTTGTAATTCCTTATAGCAGAACTACCTGGGGAAAGGGGGGGGGGAAGCAGATAATGGCGGCGAGTTAGTCGTCTGCTGCAATCTATTCAGGGGCAGGCGGCCGTGACATGTGAGGCAGTGGCAGCCTGTGATGGATGATTCATGTGTTGCCTTTATCCCTCTTGCCAATGAAAAACCCATTGGGGGAATTGCAATAGAATTAATGTCCTTGCAGTGTGTACATGAGACAATTATGGTCCCCATTGTTATTGCATCCTAAGCCTCGAGCTCTCATCCCTGCAGCCGACTGACCAGGTGGCAAATGGGGAAGCAGATTTGCCAGTGCTACTCTGTAAAGGTGATTTCTCAATAATTGTTTGTATTATTGTGTGTGTGTGTGTGTGTATCCGTGTGTGTATCCGTGTCCTTAGGTGCTATCCTGGGCTTTTTGCTGGCTGTGGTTCAGATGCCACTGAGCGAATGTGAGGAACTCTACAGGAAGCTGGGTTCTGATGTCTTCAAACAAAATGTCATAGTGGGAACGGGGAAGATGGTCTGGAGTCATGCGTTCTATGACAGTGAGATCTGGGAGAACATCCTCAAGTGAGTCAAGCTAGCCTTAGAACCCAGTAACTAAAAAGAACTCTTTTAGAACACCACATAACTAAATCAATAACAAGCCAGCCTTAGAACCCAGTAACTAAAAAGAACTCTTTTAGAACACCACATAACTAAATCAATAACAAGCCAGCCTTAGAACCCAGTAACTAAAAAGAACTCTTTTAGAACACTACATAACTAAATCAATAGCATAAGATTTAATCATGATCGTCTGAATCGCTTCTCTCACATGTGATCGTGCTGCCACTACTACATTGCATCCCCACTGTTCCTTTCACAGAGAAAAACTGGGTTTGGATCTCATGGTGGAAACGGCAAGGAGCCCTGACTGCCCAAAGGTGGGAATTGATTTATGAAGCTGAATTTGTGTTTGTAGTTAGTTTTTGTTTATCTTGCAGAACAAAGATTGTTGCTTTCATCTTAAGACACATCCTCGTGGTTGATAATTAGAAGGAGCCCTAAGCTCTCAGACGGAAGTGTGTGTGTGTGTGTGACCTGAGACTCTCAGTGATCAGTGTTGTGCTGTGTCCCTGCTCCAGTTGTCAGCAGTGAGCACTGTGGTTAATCGCGGGACCCCCCTGAAGGCGTATGTGTTCCGGAACTACAGCATGCCCCCAGGCGTCCGCTCCCACTACCGAGGGGGCTGCCAGTACAAGCTGTGGCAAGCTATCCGCGCCTCGTCCGCCGCGCCGGGCTACTTCCAGGAGTTTGGCCTGGGTGGAGATCTACATCAGGTAGGCACCTAATTGATCCTCACTGTAAAGAGTTTGGCCTGGGTGGCGATCTACATCAGGTAGGCACCTAATACTATTAAGTATCTATCTATCTATCTATCTATCTCTATCTATCTATCTATCTATCTATCTATCTATCTATCTAATCCTCACTGTAAAGCGGGAAGGGGAGGGAGAGAAGCTTTTTGAGTGATTAAACCTGAATGGTCAGCTTCGATGCATGCTGGGTAAATTATTTGTGTAGCCCCTTCCAGAGAACTTAATCTGTCTGCATGCAAACTGTCAGTTTTGTGGTATTTTCACAATGCTCAATGTTATTATTATTATTATTATTATTATTATTATTATTATTATTATTATTATTATTTTTATTTATGTTTTAAAATAAAACGCATGTGAATGGTTTATGATTTTGCATATCATATGGAAGTCCTTGAGAAATTGCTGATTCTCCACATGACGCGTGCTTTCGCTCTGAAGAGTCGTTATCACTGGAACATGACTAAACCCATCAGCAGGGTGGAAGTCATGGAGCCCAGGATTACTGTCCGCACGGTCAGGATGCTATCTTGCTGTTGAAGGGATGGAGGGGAACACTCAACATAATCCACCTTGCCTTAATTAACCAATAGGATGGAGCTTACCACTCCGATGCATTTTACAGATCAATAGAAGCTCACAGATTATTTACCGGCAGTGAAGTACAACGGCTCATTATGGAGAAATGGCAGCGACGGGAACATGTCTGAGTGCTTTTTGCAGGCGGATTTGATTGGTGCTCACCGCTGCGCCGCCTGAAATGCTTTGTTTGTTTGTATGTTTGTTTGTTTGCTTGTTTGTACTGCGCCACTGGACATTGAGGAACAGGAACCCTATATGTGCTATCACTCAGGCTTCCATGTAGGAGTCTTTACCCAGACATGCTTAATGATGTGTTAATTACCGGCTGCGCCCTCCTCCAGCGACTTGGAAGAGTGTGGCACTTCAAAGAGGGGATGCTGTATGCATGTGATGCTGTTTGCCGGTGCTTTTAATTGAGGAGCAGCATGCTTGTCTATACCGGAGTTCCTTCTAGAGGAATGAAAGAGAATGGTTGATGCTGAGATTCCCGGGTGGAGGGAGGATCATCTCCCAGAGGTCTCTGCTGCCTCTTTGTCAGTTCTTCCAGAGATGCATGAGAGATGCAAATGATTGACATATCGGGCTTGTGACATTTTGAACACAACAGAGTTGAGATGAAGTTTGTCACAAATGATGTCTTTTGAACAGAGAAGCATGCTGTGGTGAAATGGAGCTCTCACACAAAACATCTTCACAGTTAAATCCCTATTCAGCCAGTTTTCCAAATGGTGAAACAGTGACTGAACTTTGTGCAACTCTAGTGTTTATCCTGAATCTGTTGCTATAGCTCCTCAGATCCTATGATCTCACGTGAGGAGTTTCTCGTTTGTCCGTCGTCTCATTCACAAACAAGACACAAGGAGAGTGACACACAGACATCTTGGGAGAGCAGTTCCCAGGAATCCCTCTGGCCATCCTCCGGACCCCCGCCCCACGTGTCGTCTGTTCTGCCAGGCTGGACTCCCCCTCCCTGTCCTTCTCTTATTCAGGGTGTTCAGGCTGGCATGTCAGCCGGCTGTTGGGTGCCCCCCTCTTCCCACGCCACCTCGCCCAGGCGTTTAGCTCCACGGTGTACGCATCCATGAAAGACAGCGAGTTCCCTTTACAAGCAAAGGCTCCATGTCCTCAGCATCCAGTGTCCCTAAGGCTTTCTTCCCTGAAAAAATGGCACTGGTCCAGCCAAGCATAGCCATATCTTCGGCTCGATGATGTAAGGATTCTCTGTGGAGGGAGTCATCGTGGCCTTTTCCACCGTCGCCTACAGAGTGCGCCGCTTCCATCTAGTGCTCTATAAAGGCCCCTTTGTGTCCAGTGTAAAAAGCTTGTTTTCAACATCTGCGTCTAATAAATGCGAAGTTGAACCTATTCTGTTGAGTAAGTAAGGATGGGCCATGGTGCAGTGGAGTGACACTTTTTGAACAATCTCTTTCAACATCTTTTTTCACAGTAATTGTTCAGCGTCCCCTTGAAAAAGCCCACGTCCATTCAGTGGCTCACAAGTTGTGATTTAGAATTATAAATCGAGTCACTCGCCAGTGCCCATGCTGAATGACCAGCGGTTGGAGGAAGTGAAGCACTGTGCTCCTGCCAGGGCCGCATGGAGAAGCCGGGATTTCAATGGTTGCCATGGAGCCCTGCCAAGGCAACCCGAAGGAATCGGGACGTTACTGTGCCCTCGCTCTTGAGTGGCGAATGAATGATGTCAGGTTGTAGTGCACCGCCAGGCTTACTACTGCTCATCACACACATAATATGTGGTGGCAGCCTCTTATTACTTGAGCAGCAGTCTGAGTGCCAAATTACGAAAGCTGTTGTGTTGTTTATTATTGGACAGGTTATATGTACAAGTAGGTGTCCATCTTGGGTAGGGCTGGGATAAACGATTATTTTTTAAATGATTAATCTAGCGATTATTTTCTCGATGCATCGATTAATCTAATGATTAATTTTTTCAGTCCGATTCGATTTCGATTTGATTATCTCCCCATTAATTGACTAATAGCAACTTATACATGTTGATTTACATATCTGAATGAAAAAAACACAAATTCCTTAACATTGGAATATATGTTTATTGCTCTTAAGATTCCAAAATAAAGACTATACAAGTGCAAAGTAATGCATTCTTAGTCAGAGGTAGCATTCAGTTCAGTAGTGTATACTGTAGGTCTAATTGAGTCACTTTTTAAGACGACGTTTGTGAGGGAATCCTTGCAATTAACATTAACACAGTTAAAACGCTGCTGATGTGGGGATGCAATTCATAACGTAGTTAGTTCAAATAACGGTTCGTACTTCTTCTTGGGACAAGCACTTTTGAGTATTGGAAAACACTTTTCCATTTACATCTGGATTTTGCAAACATTCAGTGTCAGAGTCAATAAAATGAGCCCTGCATGAATAACGAAGTTGACAAACAGCTGTAAGCATGCTAAACTCAACATCCAAACAGTATTCTAACGTTAGCTTTGAGATGCTGCTTGATTGCATAACTTTGCTAAGGTCTCATCGTAGTACATTGAGGAGACCAAACTAAGTAGAGTTAACTTTAATGTAGCAGTTTTGAACAAATTTGCACAGCATGGTCACGATGCTAAGCAGATTTAATAGCAATTTAGCCTGCCGTGTTCTATGCAATGCTTCTATGTGGCAACAACAATCGTGAATATTTTGTTAAATGCACATGCAGAGGAGGGGCAGCGGGCTCTTACAAGAGAGAGTGGCCGGGGCAAGGAAAGGCTGCAAGCGTGAAAAGCACAGCTCAATGATTTCGTGGCCCCCAGCCACAGATTAGTCAACTTATGGGAAACACTGAAGGTGTAAAATTAAAGGCTAGGCAATCAAGGACATGGGTAGATAGATGGAGGAGAAATCAAAAATAATAAATAAAAAGTTCTATAGAGATGGTCAAAAGTTGGAGAAAGTCAGATATGTGTGTTGCTTGGACTGTTGCTTGGCAGCACTGGTGGCTGAAGTCTGAAGGAGAGCTGCATTTCCTGGCTTTCAACATGGTGTGAGCTAGCAAGACGGCCGGAAGGCTCTGGGATTGTGGGCTTCCTCCCTGATCCGAGTTGGGCGACACAGCCAAGAATGATTCACTGCTTTAATGTTGTGTGCTACAGCCCACCAGGGTGGCCAGAACACAGCCCGCCATTGCCTCTCCTGCCTGAGGGCAGTGTCTGTGGCTCTCAGGCAGATGGGACCCCCTTCCATTCTGTGGCCGGAATGGCAACTTGAACCTCATTACGAGCCTTTGGCAACCAGGGTCAAAGGTTATGAAGGAGAAGCCGTCGGGGTAATTCCATAATATGGCGTGGAGACCTCCGGTCATGACAAGGCGCGAGCCTGAGATGTCCATCATACTTAGGCATTTAGGAAGAAACCGCTTTGGGTTGATTGCTAGGAATGTGTTTAGGAGGCTCTGCTTCATCAGATCTGTGCTCTCGGAGGGAGCCACCTTGGCATCTCAGAATGTTAGCATTTTGGTTGATGAGGTTCAGTCAGATAGATAGATAGATAGATACTTTATTGATCCCCAGGGGAAATTCAAGTCTGGTTCTTAGGAAGCGGTTCAACCTTGTGTTTACAAATTCATGCCAAGCCAATTCAAGTTCCCAAACAATGGCTTTATTTTGTGCAGAAACATCCTATTATCGCTGTATTATATAAAGCTGATCCTGGGAATGGTCATTCCGCATTTTGTAAAGCATGGCAATAGGCGAACCTTTCCTTGCCAAGCTCAGTCCAAAGGCATGAAGAGAGAAGGGAAAGGTTGGGCACTAATTGCTAACGGAGGCTCAGTTTATACAGTTTGAGTCGGGCAGTGGCGCTGGTGTGGGTTTGAGAAGACCTCTGTCCTTTGTGCTGTAATTGGTCCTCCTCAAAACCCTTTTCCCCAGACCTCAAAGAGGCCTCTCTGTACACATGGTGTGGGGGGAGGGGGCCGATAGGGAGCGGGAGAGAGGGGTTGAAGAGGCGCTCTCCTCACTTCCAGGCTTGGCTGGCTATCAGGGTTTGCTGCCGATTATGTACCCTGAGCCATGAAATGGCTTTCATTAGTGACAACCAGCCACAGTGATGACATCTCACGCTTTTCCTTCTCTGTCAACGAAGCCACATTTTCGCCCCTTGAATCTTTTCAGGGTTGACTGGATTGCTAAATTTTCCTGGAGCATGCTCCTGCAAATATAGATGCATTGACTTTGTTCTATTGTCTATAGACTTTTTACTTTAAAACAAGTCTATTTTGAATTCTTATGAATTACCAGCGGAGACATCTCTAACCACACTAGTTTAAACACAAAGTCTTGAAGCGTGTAGGATGGATCATTGTGATCATAGCATATATCTTAATGACTGAAGCTTCCTGCTGGAGCCAGGTCCCACAGGTGTAGTGTGGAACAGCCTAATTAATTGAGATCTCGCTTTAGTGAGACCAGAGGAAATTAAAGAGGCTGATTATGGAACCATTGGTAAGTGCCTAAGGGGTAGGCCAAGGATCTGTCTATTTCAGCAATTAGTCCAAGCAGGAAGGTGGAGGATAAACACACTGGTTTTCTTTTACTGCCCTATTTTTTAATCACTAAATAGCAGTGGCTCTGACGCTATGTATCAAAGGCTCATACTTGCCTCAAGCTGTGGGGAGGGGTGGTGACAGTGTGCCTCAGTAGGGTTTGCTAACATGTCTTCAGGCATGCTGATCCGCAAGTGTACAGAGTTTTTGGCTGTGCAGCTCAACCATTTAAGTGAGAGTGGCATTAGGACTGCAAATCCTCTTGGAAGGAAACCACCTATGGCCTGCATCATGCTGAGAGTTTGATGGGCAGCTTAGGTTGGGGTTTGTGTGTGGCAAACACTTGTGCAGATTACCCTAAGTAGATCATTGTTTCAAAGTTGACCCTCACCCCCTAAACTCTGCCACCTCCATCCAAATGTGCCGTAGTCTTAGAAGATCAGCCCCTCCTGCAAAGGAAGTGGCTGCTGTCCAGTTATAGATCCCTTAAGGCAAGATACAAATGTGCCCAAAAAGAGAGCCAAGGGCCACATTGTTATGAGATGGCTCTATCAAAAAGTCATTGAGTAAACTCTCAGACACTCTGTCTTTCTTGTTTACTTGCATTCTTCATCTGTGTGTCTCTCACAGAGGCGCGTTTGAATCTTGCAGCTGTTCAGAAATGACCTCCTCAAATGAGCAATTGATCTCAATGAACGTGCTGCTTGTAGACAAGCAGCCATTAAACATTAAGACTTTAGTCACGTCGAGTTTTTTCAAGCTCTCTCATTTGCCTCGTGTGCAGTTGTCTGAGGCTCTGAGTTTTTCTTAAAGAGCTGGGAAAGTCAGGTATAGGTGCTCTCCTGTCAACAAGCCACCTTTCTGCCTCCTCATGAAGAGGACATTGACTCTGCTGCCTGCATTTCCGTCAGGGTTTGGCTCTAAATTGGCCTTAAATAGCCCAAAGCTAAGGCCACAGAGTGACTGTTCAGGAGAGGGATGAGAGAAGCGCTGACTGCTTGTCATTCAGGCGGAGGAGGTCTCCTGAAGTCTCCTCCTCTCCCATGATTCCCCATTAGCTGGCGTACCAAGCCGCGGTCCATCTGGCGAATCACCGCCACCGCTACACGGCTCAGACGGGCAGGAGAGTCACAGAAGCACGGCGACACAGGCGTCACCTCACCAACCCGCTGCCTCCGGAGTGATGCTGCAGTCTCTGACTTTTCTGCAGGCTGGAGTCCTAATGACTGAGTGCTATGTCGGAGGCTTTCTGCACAAGACCGCTGTCTCCATTAAAATGATTGGGATCTGTGTTGAATAATTCACACAAAATGGAGAGCAATTGCTATGTCGCTTAAAAGAGCTCAGCACTCAACAAAATGTTTTTTATTTTGTCAGTAGCTGCATGCTTCTGTGTCTTATTAGAAAGAGAACTCCGTAAGAGGCTTAATTGAGATGGTGATTAGGATTAAATCTGAAATAAGTGGATAAATCTATTGTTGGATTATATTTATACAGTTGCACTTTTTCCTCCACCTTAGTAGTCATTGTGCAATACCATGTATCCATGACCACCACCTCCCAATGTCTGTGTAAAGGCAACAGGCAGGGAAAGTGGTGGTGTGGCTCTCTTATCTGGGCTGGGTCTCATCTCTGAGGATTTGGAAACCACATGCCCCATCTTTAGCCCAAGATGGGGATGAAATTGAGAGGCGGGCCTGTTCTTTAGAGCCAAATTCATTTGGGCTCCGATGCCATCGGGCGTGGGGGGGGGGGGCATTAATGTTATTGCCTCCCCTGCCCCATCGTTTTCAATTCTCCCTCATTTTTCCCCTCTCCACCCTTCCACCACCCCATGAGAGCCTTGAGGCGGAGACTCCATTTCTCAGGCCAGACGTTCCTCCAGCATGATGAGTCCCTGGCCGTCTGTGTGTGTGTGTGTGTGTGTGGCCTGCTGCGTGGAGACCTGCAGCTGAGCTCACCAGCCGCACATCGATCTGCGCATAGGGCCTCTCTCATTATACCTCAGCAATGCTTGAGCAGGGAGAGAAAAAGATGGGGCCAGGAACCCCTTAAGGCATCTCTCTGTCTGCTCGTCTCTCTCTCTCTCTCGCTCTGTCTCGCTCTCGCCCGTTCTTGCTCTCTTTTGTTTTCTAGCTTGTCTTCATCACCTTTTCTCCCCTCTATCTCTCGTATATGCCTTAATGCCGTCTGCATCTTCGCCCTGCCTCTGTAGCGGGGTGGTTGTCTTTGAGGTCGCTCTCATGGTGCCTCTGGAGCACTTCATGTCTAATGCGGCCTCACAGTGAAGTGTTGGTACACGAGCACAGCGCCACATTAGAGTTCCTTTCATCAGTGCTGGATTCACAGCAGAATAACACCACATCCCGCCGCTGTTGGGTTTTAGCATCCCGGCCGCTGTTGGGTTTTAGCATCCCGGCCGCTGTTGGGTTTTAGCACTGTTTACTTCAGGGCACTGCTGAGGGCAAGACATGAAGCGTCAATGCAAAATCGAGCGTGAAGCGACGCGAGTATGCCATACAGGCGGCTCCTGGGACAGACTAAATAGAGTTAGCTTCTTCTGGAGACACCAGAATGTTTTGCTCAACCACAGTATTTTGAAATGTTGAGCAATTTTGTAAAAACAAAACTCATGTATTGCTAGTGACATTCCACCGCAGCTTGTTTATGGTCTCCAGCGGCTTCTCGGCCATATAAACTGCTGAGAGGGAAAGGCCTTTGCTGTACTCGGAGTTAAGCGTCGCTTCCTTCCTTCCTTTCTCTGAGCAGGATGGAGGGCTGCTGATCAACAACCCCACCGCCCTGGCCATCCATGAGTGCAGATGCCTCTGGCCCAAGACCCCGCTGCAGTGCGTCGTCTCCCTGGGCACCGGGCGCTTCGAGACGGTGGGCAAGAACAACGCCACCCAAACCAGCCTCAAGACCAAGCTCACCAACATCATCAGCAGCGCCACCGACACTGAAGGTGGGTGAGCAGAAACAACACCGGGCTAGAGACGTCCTTGCACCGCAGCTGAAAAACAGCCGAGTAAAGTTTGACCCAGTTGTGTGCGTGTTTGTGTCTATGTGTCTGTGTGTGTGCCTTCGGCTCGGACTTCCTGAGTTTGGGATTAAACTGCTCCCCCGCTGCGTAATCACAGGAGTTATTTATAAATCGCAGCTTAACACCCGGATTTGGCCTCCCTCTTTCTCTCTCCATCTCTGCAGAAGTCCCCCTCTGTCTCTGTCTCTCTCTCTCTCTCTCTCTCTCTCTCTCTCTCTCTCTCTCTCTCTCTCTCTCTCTCTCTCTCTCTCTCTCTCTCTCTCTCTCTCTCTCTCTCTCTGAGACCACACAGCAGATTGCAGAGGCTCCCACACATATCCATCTCTCAGTTGAGGGCCGATGTGGAGGAAGGTTGCGTCTCTCCTGTCTCTGTGTAGCAACACCCATAGACCCAGCTCACAGAGCCCACAGACCCAGCTCACAGAGCCCACAGAGCCCACGACCAGCTCACAGAGCCCACAGACCCAGCTCATAGACCCAGCCCACAGCCTCTCGCGTGTACACTCCTCACATCCCTGACTCTTGATTTGTAGCAGAGCTCAGTCACGACACGTTGATTTAAGATGTTCGCATGGAACTAATCCGTGTATGTTTCAAGATAAAAAGGCTATAAGGCAGGTTGTAATCAAGGAGCAATTACTGGACATACGATGCAGCAAGCGTCGCTGGCTCGGGGCTCTTTAGCAAGTGAAGTGGATTTCTTGCTGTCGAGGGTCATTTAGTGCGTGATTAGGCAGAAGATTTCCCGAGGAGGCAGCGTGGTCACCGCTCTGCCACGGATGACCGTGCCGTGATTGGATCGGTGACCCTAGATGTAAGGGGAGAGCAGGTGAGGGGCCTGGGCCTGCTGGTGGCCGGTCTCAGTTCATGGGCCACAAACAGCAGCACCTCTGGCCCTGCTGAAACGCCAGGCCTGTCTGTCTGTGTGTGTGCTGCTCAGACGCCACTTCATGCAGCGCTGGAGACACTCCGTGCTCTCTGTGTGGTCTGAAATATCACGTGTGTGTGTGTGTCTGTGTGTGTGTGTGTGTGTGTGTGTGTGTCTCTTCACTTGAATGCTTGATTGAAAAAAAAAATGACCCAAAAAGAAAACACACAAGCATTTAGGTCTTTGGATTTTCAATTTGTTTTCAATTTGATACCATTAAAATGTACTTGTCAAAGTGTTTATGTAATTTGCTTAATTATACTGCGAGGAGATTTAGTTTGATTATAGCTGAATAGTTTAACGCCGAGGGCTGAGTGTTAAAAGCACTCTGGAAATGTCACTAATTTGTGTGATTTGTTTATTTGCTATGTATGTGCCTGTGGTGCAGTATAACTGCTTTTGCCTGTTGCTCTGAAAATGTAGCAGTTAGCTAAATGGAGAAACGCAGCATGAACGCCTGTGTTTGGACAGCTGGGCTAGATGGGCTTATCTGAGTAAATCATCAGTAAAGTTTTAAACAGCTTGAAGCTTGTGAACCCCACATGGTTTCCCACAACCTCTGCTGTCTCTCTCGTCCTAGAGGTGCACACCATGCTAACCCTCTGCTGTCTCTCTCGTCCCAGAGGTGCACACCATGCTAACCCAGAGGTGCACACCATGCTAACCCTCTGCTGTCTCTCTCGTCCCAGAGGTGCACACCATGCTAACCCAGAGGTGCACACCATGCTAACCCAGAGGTGCACACCATGCTAACCCTCTGCTGTCTCTCTCGTCCCAGAGGTGCACACCATGCTAACCCAGAGGTGCACACCATGCTAACCCAGAGGTGCACACCATGCTAACCCAGAGGTGCACACCATGCTAACCCAGAGGTGCACACCATGCTAACCCTCTGCTGTCTCTCTCGTCCCAGAGGTGCACACCATGCTGGACGAGCTGCTTCCGGCCAACACCTACTTCCGCTTCAACCCGCACATGCCCGAGGAGATCAGCCTGGACGAGAGCCGGCAGGAGAAGCTGAGCCTGCTGCAAGCCGAGGGCCTGCGCTACCTGGAGCGCAACGAGGAGAAGCTCTGCAAGGCCGCCCGCTTCCTCACGCGGGACAAGAGTCCCGCGCAGCGCCTCGCCGACTGGGCCAAGCTCAAGGTGGACATGTACGACCACGTGCCCTTCTCTAGACTCTAGAACCTTCTCTGGATTGTTTTACCCCACCTCAACCACCACCTCCAGCCATAATAGCCCCTCACTGAGCATGATCACACACACACTACACAGTCCCCATAGTCTAAGCTGAAATCTAGCATTAATAGGATGTAACGCATGCCATCTTTATGTTGGCTACACTGCACTGAGCTAAAGATGGGTCTCCCGGACCCACTACAAAGACTCTTAGCGGTGCAGTGCAAAGCTATCTTTACCTTAGCAGGTAGTGTATTTATGTGTTCATTATTTCAACTCGAGCGAGTTGCTAGCTAATTGAACCTGAGCAGCTGTGGCGTCCTCATTACAGTGTCCGAGTACTACGATCCCACTTGGGGGGGGGGGGGGGTTTGCTGCAGATATGGATGGACTTGAATTTCAAAGGCAGCTGCAGAGGAGGATGCTGCTGCAGCAGCTTTACTGGCTGCACATGTTCCACTGAGGTGCTCCTTGAACTGCACATAGATGTGGTGTTAACAACTGAACTGTATCGAGGTGCTGTCAAGAGAAGTGCCAAGTAAGCACTTATTTTTTTAAAGCATTCTTATTTGAAGTACATAACCACAACCACTATCACCTCGGCCCATATTTATTCATCGTTTGATTTTAGAGTGGGAGAATAGGACTAGCTGCAGATGCTTGTTTTAGATGATGATGCGTCAAATATTTACTTGAACACTGTCAGTTTTATCGACACGATTTAAAGTTAAAGGAAGGTCGTCAGGAGGACATGATTTTACTTGATTGCGTCTGAGGATGCATGTAATGTGTGGACTTGACGTCTCCTAAATCCTTGGGCTCAACCAAAGATGATGGAATGCTGTGCTTACAGTTCACTCATTTCAACGTGATTAATTCCACTTTATGTTTGCTAAATAAATTAATGATCTGATACAATACACTGTCAAAGTGGAAGAGATTTAACCGCTCAAACAATTTTCACATGCAATATGTGCATGCGTTTCTTTTAGCAGAAGAAATAGAAGTGTAGGTGGCATGCCGTGATAAGAGCTCGGAGTTGACCCATTGCTATATTTGCTTTATGTGGTTTTAGATTTGCGCAGTTCAGATAAGATTGAACAAGGATCGGCTATAACAGGGATTGCTGTGTCCACCCACAGTATTGGAGATTTCTATAGAGAGAAGGCATGATGCACTGACTCCATTATTAGTGTCCATCGTGTTCATTGACTGCAATAATCATAGAAATAATAGTTTCAAAACCAAGTTGTGATCATTTGCAGATATTTATTGTTAGTGCTTCTAGTAGTCTAGATTTCTGAATAGCAAAAGTTAGTGCTTTCCTGACTACATTTTTGGATGTTTTGGTTTTGGGTGCAATACATTTGAATAGAGAATTCACTGTAGATAAATCTTAGGGAACATTAAGCAAGCACTTTTATCCAGTGACACCTCTTGTGCCCAGATTCTCAACCTCACCCAGTCGTGAAGTGCGTCTTTGTGTGTCCACAAGCCTCTGAGCTTTGACTGGGGTATACGCTGCTACCTATTGGTTTTTGGTTTTAAGAACTGTCAGGGACTGTAGCTACTCAGACTTTCATGGAGAAAGAAAAAAGGAAAATGCTGCACAGAAGGTTGGTGTTTTAATAAGGAAGGACAAAGTTCTTATTCTGATGTGCTTCTAGTCATGTCTTGTTGGACTGAAAGCAATACGGTGGTGGTGATCATTAAAAGTTTGTTTTTAGTTTGCCAGCCAGATTGATTTTCCATGCCCTTCAACCTGCCATGTGAAGAGTGTATCCATTAAAATTTTACCTTTGATTCACTGCCTTTGATATCTGTTTTATTGCACCAGTAATTGCAACCCCCATTGTTCACATGTACATTATAGACCCTTTAAACAAAAACAAACAAACAAACAAAAACAATGCTTGAACGTTCTATTTGGTTCCCAATCGACTTCCTCTGCAACATATAACATATGGAATGTTAATACGGAAGTCTTGTGGGGCCAACTATGATGCTGATAATGGAACTCTCTTGCGGGGCCAACTATGATGCTGATAATGGAACTCTCTTGTGGGGCCAACTATGATGCTGATAATGGAACTCTCTTGTGGGGCCAACTATGATGCTGATAATGGAACTCTCTTGTGGGGCCAACTATGATGCTGATAATGGAACTCTCTTGAAAGGGTCCACTATGATGCTGATAATGGAACTCTCTTGAAAGGGTCCACTATGATGCTGATAATGGAACTCTCTTGTGGGGCCAACTATGATGCTGATAATGGAACTCTCTTGAAAGGGTCCACTATGATGCTGATAATGGAACTCTCTTGAAAGGGTCCACTATGATGCTGATAATGGAACTCTCTTGAAAGGGTCCACTATGATGCTGATAATGGAACTCTCTTGAAAGGGTCCACTATGATGCTGATAATGGAACTCTCTTGAAAGGGTCCACTATGATGCTGATAATGGAACTCTCTTGAAAGGGTCCACTATGATGCTGATAATGGAACTCTCTTGAAAGGGTCCACTATGATGCTGATAATGGAACTCTCTTGAAAGGGTCCACTATGATGCTGATAATGGAACTCTCTTGAAAGGGTCCACTATGATGCTGATAATGGAACTCTCTTGAAAGGGTCCACTATGATGCTGATAATGGAACTCTCTTGAAAGGGTCCACTATGATGCTGATAATGGAACTCTCTTGTGGGTCCACTATGATGCTGATAATGGAACTCTCTTGAAAGGGTCCAGATTTAACACCGTCAGCTATTGTTTTCCTGCTCACTTTATCAATTCTCATGTTTCAAAGCTGAATCCCAGCGGTCTGTTCCATCTCTGTCGGGTCCTTTACAAATGAGATTATATGGGGAGGGGGCACTTTTTAGAGGCTTTCACAGTGAGATTATATGGGGAGGGGACATTTTCTAGAGGCTTTCACAGTAAAAGGGAATCAAAGGGAAAGCTTTGCTGTTAGGACAAAAATGATTGCAAAGCTATTTCCTGCCCAGACTAAATAATGTTTGGATTATTTGACAGTGCTTAGACAGCACTTCATATTTTACCAGTGGAAATCATGACCTCACTGTGTGTGTGTTTTCTGTGTGTTGTGTGTGCGTGTCGGCATGTGACTGATAAATGAAATGTGAAGTCTCACTGCTTCACCGGAGGCAATGCTAGCTGTTTTATGACAGACGGCACACTCTGACAGATTTGGGAAATGCTGTCTGCATCCCAGAAGGCCACATTCTTTCGTTCTTAACACAGTGGCTCAGGGTTCTCTTTAAAGGAGACAACTGTAGACCAAAACAATGGAACTCTTTACCGTTGCCCTACAGGTGAGGAAGGATGAGTGAGAATGTTCACTCCTGTGTCACCCTGACGACCTCAGATAAACACTCCGGCGTAGACGCCCAGATGCTGACGCGAGGGGTCTGTATTGGCTTGATTCAGGTGAACTGATGTCACTCTATGAAAGCTCTGAAATGGGCAGTGAAACATTAGCATTCATAATAAGTAGCTATATAATACCATTCATGGGGAAACAATTTAGCTATTGCATATGCATCAGTAGTCAGTGTAATGTCAGAAAATGGTTGTTGCAGCACTAATAGTGTAGTATTAGTAGTGTGATGTGGTTGTGTTTTCAGAGCGTATGCTGTATGTGGAAAAGGGCCCATATTAGTGAGATTTAGAGTTTGCCAAAGGTACGGCAGCTGTGCATTTTTATGATGCAAACTGACACAAACTGTCATAATGATCTATAACTGCTGACTTGATGTCTTTGAAAGCACTCTTGCTGATTGGCTCTAAGTGCTGCCCTGGCAGTATTGCAGCAATGTTGCAGGGACTGTGTGTGTGTGTGTGTGTGTGTGTGCTGTATTGACTTAAGTGCTGCAATCCATATGGGGAGAAATAATGAGGCAGAACACACAGGCGTTCTGTGAGTGCTTGGAATGAAACTATTTGAGGAGTGCAGTCTCTCTCTCTCTCCTGCTAGATTCCATCGATCTGCCGAGTTGTTCCGTAGCAAACTGCAGCATCAGACATCTGATTTGGACTTCCAGGTAGAACTTTTCAAGAGTGTATCTTATCTTTTGAAGTTTTTGTTCCAAACACTGCATTCACAGAAGCCAGACATACAGTGATTAGATTGCCAAGGGTCACTATTTGATGAAGACCAATGCCTACGGTCAGTATTGATGAAGACCAATGAATTAAACACACGGTCAAAACTAATATATCATCCTAGTGAAAAGAGTGCCATTTTTTATGGTTTGAACATTGTTTTAGATGCTTTGAAATATTTGTTGAAGGGTCCTTTTGAAAGGGCTCATGAAAGGAGAGATTTTCTGGCCCATTTTGGGTTTAGCTGTCAATCAAAAGTGGTTTGAGTGCTGTCATGGAAACCTTTGTGACATTCCCAACCGCTTCAGATAAAAATCTATTTCAGAGAAGTGGCCACTCGGAATCTTCCATTACGTCAGTGTGCTTCAGCATGTAGCCCAATTTATCACAAAGTTCTAGTTGAAGACCCTCACTCACGAGTAAATGTGGTTATTGCTGGCTATGCTACTGCGTATCCTTTCAGATATAGTTGTTTTAGTGAGTGGATATGACGAGGTGAAGCAGGCAGGAGACGGAGACTCTCCAGTGGGTCCACTCCAGTCTGATCTGTATCTCTCTTATGTAAGCCTGCTTATGCTTTGTCTAGCGCTCAATTCCTCAGTGCCAGGAGTTCATTTGGACTGAATGTTCTCATTCATTCAAGGCTTAATTGGTTTCTGGAGAATGTCTGTTGATTGTCTGTTGTCATCTTTTAAATAGCCTAACTTAAAATTATACATTTTCTATCTGAAGTGGATGTGCTGTCAGTATGGTAGATTGTGAGAACATTATCTGGCTTTATCCAGTCAGTGAAGTCCTATTGTTTAAGTCTCTTATTATGCCATGTTTTGATTTAACACTTTGCCTCGGTGGTCCTCCTCATTAGGTCATTGTTCAGCAGTGATGGCACTCAGTAAAGCATCAAGCTATTTAATGGCTGACTAGGCCTTTAATGAGGAGGCTCCAGCCAGACCCCACAGGGCCTCGTTCTGGATCACATGTGTCATCACCTGCTGTTGGTTTGTCTTCTGGTCCACTTCACATTAGGGAACAGCTAAATAATGATGCAATGTTTAACTCAACTGTTACAGCAGCAACTCACAGCCCTTGCCATTAGTTAAAACTGAGATGATGCTCAATACAATACATGTAATGTGATGCTTGCGAGTGTAATGTACTGCCAAGTAATTATTATTAATTATTATTATTAATTATTGATGGTGTTTCCCCACATTAGCTGTGTTCTAGCTAACTGATAAGCACATTTACATTTTTACCCTGTTTTTTACACTGTTTTATTTCAAAATAAACATTTCAAAAGGAATTTAATTTGATTGTTTCTAAGCAGATCTCCAAATGTAATAAAGTATCCAGACTCTTCTCCTTGTATGTTTGGTAACACACAATGATCACCCTTACAACTCTGTTACTAACATTTTTATTTGCTTTTATTTGGTAAAATAAATCCAGCAGCTGAATATGCAAAACTGCTGACAAATGATCAAATCTGTTACAGGTTCTTAAAATACAGTAGTGATTAGTGTCACTCAACCCATCTAAACTGTGAAGCTCTGTTCTGGGTTGATCACCGTTTATATTTGGGTGAAATAAAATTGTTTTTTGCTTTAGCTTTTTAAACTATAGACACTTTTAAAAAGAGATGAAATTTGTCCAAAACATGTCTGTTATCTTCCACAAATAATGGAGATGCCACATACTTGACTATTATTATTTGACTATTATTAGTTTTTTTTTATTAAAAATAAAAAATTACCTGAATTAGAATGTACCGGAATAAAGGATGTCACTCTTAAATTGAGTTCACTATGCAAAATGAATTGGGGACCAATTATAAAATAGTTCTGTATTTAGCCATCCATGTGTCCACAAAATTTGAACTTCTCAAAAATTGCTGAGAAAATGTGTTTTGGGTAATATGCGTGTCAAGGACAAAATTTATATTTTAATTGGATTCAAACAAAAACACAGACATGACTCAAGGCAGTCTGAGATTAAACCCAATCACAATTACCACACTTCCTATTGTAGCACAGGGCCGAGTATGGAAGTCTATCCCAGGATTCCTTGCAGTTGATAATGAGTGTTGCCTGGGGGGCTTGGCCATGAATTGCCGACACATCATAAATTGGTGTGATATTTGAGGTTGCTGGGGTCTGGGAACAGTTGGGCCAGTCGGGCCCTTCAGAACATTTCTAGCGTTGCAACCGACAGCTGCTCACTTTCTGTGTTGTTTTCATATATCCTCCTGATCACTATCTATTTGACCTTGTGTTTCAGTCAAGCAGTACAAGCCAATGGGTTATAGAGAGAGAGAGAGAAGAGGGTAGGGGGATTTGATTCCAGCTTCCATTTTATGGGCTGTGCCTCAGAGGATGTCTATCACAGAGAGCAGTCTGGTTTATGAAATGAAATGACGATTAAATCAAGGGAAGACTTCCACAAGGTGGCTTGTTTCTCTGACCCCTCTGCCAGCTGGATCTGAGTGGCTTCAGCGCACCTGCCACAGAGCACAGAGCCTCCATAGAGAGCAAATGAGAAATGCAGGGCCCTGGAGATCGATCCTAGTTGGGGGCCTGACTTTGAGGACTATGAAAAAGCTTATACTGTACCAGTTAATTTCTTTTGTAATCAGGGGCGTTATGATAGATAGATAGATAGATAGATAGATAGATACTTTATTGATCCCCAGGGGAAATTCAAGGTCTCAGCAGCATACATACAACACAAACACATTCTTTAACAGCAGAAAGAGTAATTAAAGTATATAATATAAAAACACAACTAAGCAGTAAGGACAGTAGAAGATAAAGAATATGCTAAATATACTAAAATACAAATTATACTAACACTTACAATATATAAAAATATACTAAAATACAAATTAAAAAAATACAAATTATACTAACACTTAATCTAAATCAATTCTAAAAACAGTATCCACATAGTGGTGATTAATAAATCAGAGGCGCTTGCAATGACTGAGGCAGGGACTGAGCCTGTGATTCTCTGTGCATAGTAAGGTATGGTAAGGTGCTCTGTGTGAATGAGTGTCATGGTGGTAGTGCAATGGTGATAGTGGTCATGGTGATAGTGCAAATGAGTAAGTCAACAGTGCAACAATGCAGAAATAAAGTAAAGTCTATATATTTAACTATTTAAGAAAATGTATAAGTGTGGCCACAGTTCGGCTGTGGCATGGAGGGGGGGGTTATGCATATGTGCTAATGTGCTAATATAGCACGCAAACAGTGAGGCATAAAGACAGTGGTACAAGTGGCTAGTGGACAGACAGTACCAAACATGGAGGGGATGAAGAGGCAGACAGACTATGCAGAGAAGTCTATCTCTCCTCTTCCCTTAAGTGAGGCATTGAACAGTTCAATGGCCCTGGGGACAAATGACTTTCTCAGTCTGTCAGTTGTGCAAGGCAGTGAGCGAAGTCTCCAGCTGATCAGGCTCTTCTGTTTAACAATAGTGCTGTGGAGTGGGTGACACTCATTGTCCAAGATGTTGATCAGTTTGTTCAGGGTCCTTTTGTCAGATAGTGAAGTGATACACTCCAGTTCAGCTCCCACTACAGAGCCAGCTTTCCTTACCAGCCTGTCAATTCGCCCCACATCCTTCTTCCTTGTGCTTCCTCCCCAGCATACTACTGCATAGAAAAGGACGCTGGCAACAACAGACTGGTAGAACATCCTGAGGAGCTTACTGCACACATTGAAGGACCGCAGCCTCCTCAGGAAGTACAGCCTGCTCTGCCCTTTCTTGTAGAGTGCATCAGTGTTGGCTGACCAGTCCAGTTTATTGTCCAGGTGGAGACCCAGATACTTGTAGGTGCTAACCACCTCCACATTGACCCCATCAATGTGGGCTGGTAGCAGAGTGGGCTTACACCTGCGGAAATCCACCACCATCTCCTTGGTCTTTGAAGTGTTAAGTTGAAGATGATTGGGTTTGCACCATTGCACAAAGTCCTCCTTTGAGACTTACATTTTGGGTGGGCACAATTTGAATGGGGGATACAAAAAAATACTAGTAGGCACTGTGAGGACTTTTGGCAGTTTCTAGAACATGCAGTATGAACTCTTTCTTCAGTCATTCGGACAGCTTGGACCTGGTGATTATAGTGTTCCTCTGACTGCAGTTCCTATAACTATTTGAATTCCTACCTTGGGGTTAGGTATTTTCCCTGCAAATACTGTAGGAACTATGATTGATGCACATGCCAACTTGGCCAGGGCAGTAGAAGTGCCAAAAATCTCTGTAAAAATAATACAGCTTGTTTAAATTTGCTTAACATAAAAACTATGCGAGAAGGCTGCAGAGGCTTGTTGCTGTTGCGCAACAATTTGCCTTCTGGACAGAAGAGAAGCATAGGGATGGAAGCTGCTGATTCTGTTTACACATCTTTGCTTGTCACACACGTCTGTGTGTTTCAACTGTTTACACACTACATCTTTGTTTGTCACACAATCTTCTAAACACGTCTTCCAAACAACACAACCCCACACCAAATCTGCAAAACCATACACTAATTCTCAGTGTTTGACTCAATTTTCAATTTACTAAAACACATTTTGCAATACACCACACAATTTTCTACTTGATACACACAGAAATCAGGAAGTAACAGGAAGTAACTTGATTTCATTTTTCAAACACAACCCATCAAAATGCTGTACATCTGCTTTGTTTTTTTAAATACTGTATTGGCAACAGAAAATTATTTGGGAAAAATCACTATTTTTGGTTTCAATATTGCTTGCATTTTTACTGTATATTTCAACTTCTCTCTGTAGATACAGTACCATAACTTTCACTCTTCTATGGAAATACATGTATAAAGCCTAAAGACAGAAGAGCTTTAGGTTTTGAGCAACAGTGTGTATGACATATCCAAAATGTCATTTTATGACAAAAGTGTTTGTGAAGCGAATGTTTGCTTTAAAGATGTGTTTATGACATTTTGAATGTTGTGTGTCATTTTGCTGGAGATTTGAAGCATTTTGCAGTTTGTGTGAGCAATTGTGGGTTTTGTGTGTGAAGTTTTGAATAATAAACAGAGTTTTGAAAATGTGTGTAAACAGTTGTAAAAAAATTTAATACTTCCTGATACCATGAGTTTGTAGTTTGTCAATAAACTTCAGTAGCTAGTAACTAAATAGCAATGCTGTCCGTTTTATTGCTTTACATTCATAATTGGGCTTCCAATGTGTGTTAAGCCATCTCAGAGTTCCATCTCAGAGTTCCTACAGTGTGTGAATGCAAACAGAAAACCCCCTAGGAACCGTGTAGTTCTAGGAGCTGTGTAGTTCTAGGAACTGTGTAGTTCTAGGGGTAGGCTCTCCAGTGAGTAGTTAATAGAACTGTATTCTTAGAACTGTTGTGACTTTGAGGGGATTACTTTAAAATGTCACTATATGGGTGGGCACCAGGTGGGCACGTGCCTATCTCACTTTATTGGGCACGACACCAGTTTGGTAGATGTTTACTTATGTTTGATATCCCCCTCTAGAGTAGTTTGTGTTACCAGTGCCCACTATCTATTCTATCTATCTATTCTATAGCCCATTTGACTGTCTGTATTGCAATGTGTGTAAGTCTGTGTGGGTTAGAGATTATATTGACATGTTTATTAAAAGCCAATCCACATGAAAGGCCTGTCCATGTGAATGAAAATAATATGTAGGTCAATGTATATTTAACTGCATGCAATATGTTAAATATGCAAAAATTTACAATTATTTTATGGCCTGATGAGATTACAAATAACTGTAACTCTTAGTCAACTGTTACAGGGCACAACATCCACAATGTCCAATATGAAAACCACAATTTAGAAGTCTGGACAATTCTAAATATATTTCAAGATAACCTTACAATACCAAAATCTTACTTTATGTCGGTATGTTTCATTTAGGAAATTCAAGGTCAAGTGAAAACAATAGACACACGCACCTCTCTATTGTGTTATTGGCCTACTGAGCCTACATTGTTCCAAAAGACATAGCCTAACTAACGTGGTGAATTTGGAATGTGGATATGGCATGAAGATATTAATTGTAGCAGATGATAATGGTTGCCAAGTCAGGTTTGTCCATTTTCAGGGGATAATTTCTTAACTCCGTGTACTACTGCATTAAGCCTTCATTTTTCAGAGAGTCCTTCTGTCGCTACAGCTGGTCTCTATTTGGATTGGCGTTGAGGAGCCGAGGGTACCACCGCTCAGATTGGACACATTTTGCTCATACAGACAGACCATCGCCTCACGGCCACCATCCGTCGCTAGAGCGTCGCTGCACTGCACACACAGAGACTGCGCGGAAAAAAAGTGCTGCTCGGATAAGCCGCTGGGAAAGGACTAGTGGAGAAGGCGAGGAAGCGCGCTACCCGTGAGGCGACTCCAGCGATAAACAGAGGTGGAGAGAAACAGATCTTATTTTGGTCATCGCTCCTGCACACTTACTGGTAAGTTATTGGTGATTATGTCTGCTTATAGTGATACCCGTTAGACGATGTGCGTTTGCTATACTTGTAGCCCATAATTAACGGGAGTGTGTTATTGGTACCTTCGTCTTAGCTGTCAAAATACAAATGCGCACAGCATGAGGATAGGCTGCCTGGGCTCTGCTAAGGGACGTAGAAGTAGCCTACTTGTAGTGTTCTTTCAACAGTTAATACAAATAGCATACCAATGTGTGTAGCCTATAATGTGTGCCGTCATGCTAGTTTCATCATGTTAAGTCGTTTAAGGTCTAAACGTCCCATCGTCCATTCTGTCATTCTGTCATCAGCTCTGTCGACTGCTGCAGCTGTGCTTCAAACAGATAATTAATGTGATATTGACGGAGTATTAACATTTTGACACAATTTAGAAGCCCTATAGTAATTAGTAGACTACGGGTCATTCTACATTTTTGGGAACGTTTTATCACTTAACAGGTGCATCCACATCTGCTAGACTTATCAAATATCTGTCCAGTCCGTCATGTGTGTAAATAGATAAGATAGGCAATATAATCTGGTATCAAGCTTCTCTTTGTATCTGGGATCTGATGTGTAGCCTAGTTTTAGATAACATGTAATGTAGTATTGCGTCACCTATGATAAATAGAGGCTATTGTTGTTATTGTTGACTAATATGTTAAGCAAGTCTCTCGATACTTTCCATCACGTGTTCGGTTTCATATGCTGCGATGAGCCCACGAGCTGCGTTATCAAACTCCGGACACTTTCCTTTAAGCATTTTAGACTTTCTAATACTGGAGAATAATATCCGGATTAGCTTTGATCATTTCCCCTGTCACTGTAAAAAAATATCACTCCTGCCTAATTCACTGTATTAATGAGTATTGAGTTGTTTCATCTTTACTTATACAAGCTCATGGAATATTTTACATGGTATTTCATCCAGCCATTATTCATTGGCAGCATTCATGATTGACTGTTACTGAACAGCATAAATATCATGTGGGCCATTAGTCCTTCAGTCTTTTAATGAGATGAAAAAGCGCTGTTAAAGCGCAGCTATTTTCTTCAGACATCCATTCTGAGTCCAAACAATTGCAACACAGCGAAAACACAACCAACCCCCCCACCCCCTGTCTGTCTCCCCCAAGTCAGAGCCTCATTCATCCAGAGTCTCCCTCCCTCCCGCCTCCCCTCCTTAACCCCCCCATGTAACGCACCCCAGCCTTCCTACACCCAAACACAAGCCACACACACACACACACACACACACACACACACGCACACTGCTGCATTCCACTACTAGGTCAGATCATCCAATTAATGCAATGCTAACGACTACTGAGTCATTGTCTGCAGTGTCCCAGAGGAGTGCCACGCTTTCAAACAATCGCTTCCAGGGGCTGTTAGACAACTGTGGACCTGTGAGGATCTGTGGCCTGATAGCATCAGAGCCTCCAGGCTGTGTGTATGCCGCCTCAGAGCGTGCCAGGCTGCCGCCAAGGCCAGGGAATGGGGCTTGTTATTTAGACAAAGTTCACTGCTTGATGTAACGTCAGACGAGATGGTAACTCACTCTTTGCTGCCTCTCCCAGCGAGACTCTCTCCCAGTGGGGCAGCCAGTGTAGCCGAGAGCAGACCAGACAGATGGACCGTATATGAGAATAAGACACACTCAAAAGATACATGTTGTCTGACCTACATGTTTGGACCGTATATGAGAATAAGACAGTCAAAAGATACATGTTGTCTGACCTACATGTTTGGACCGTATATGAGAATAAGACACTCAAAAGATACATGTTGTCTGACCTACATGTCTGGCTATCAGCTAAGCGTGACCTTATGGCCTTCTACTACTACTACACACACACACACACACACACACAGTGTGTTTACGTTTGTGATTCAGGCTCACGGGCTGTGATTGTCTGTGGCCCTGTGGCGTCCGAGCCGAGGGGTGTCCTGCCCTGTCTTGTGGTCAATGATGGGAAAGTGAAGGCAAAAGATCACCGCGTGGGTGGGTTATGCATAGTGCTCGCTCATTAGGAATGCCACTTATTTCTTCTTGTGGGCAGCGATGGTATGCAGACTATTCTGTCTGAAGTGTCCAGTTGGCTCTGGCTGTCTGGCAGGCCGTCGCTCGGCCGTCTCTTCCCCAGCGCTGAAGGACAAAGCGTCCCTTACATGGCACGTGGGCCATCACCGGCACGCTGATGTCAGAGCCGCTTCCTCTCGTGCATCACTAGCAATCCTTTGTCATCACACTGTACATATATTTCGGGAAGGATTTTCATAATCTACTGGTTCACTGTGCTGTCAGGATAGAAGTCTCCGCTTTTAAGTCGTGTTATGGCCATTTCTCCTGCTTTGTATTCAGGTTGGCCTACTTTCTGTCCCCAAAATCCTGTTGAGGACATGTCCTAGGGGAGCTACACCAGTCGTGCTTGATATTCCACATTTAGTGTGAAACACCCCCAAAATGTATGATTTGACTTATATATACTGTATATATATATAAACATAATATAAATAATTAGGCTTATTGACAAAAATCTTTAAATCGTGAACAAATCAAGGGAAAACTAAACTCCAGAAAAAACATACTCATTTTAAATAGTCTCTGAATGAATCGTATGCATATATTTATATATTATATACATATATATATTTATCAGTAACATATTTAGATCCTTCAAGATGAATCATATGCATATATTTATCAGTAACATATTTAGATCCCTCAAGATGTCATACTGTCAGTGTCCGAAAGCGTGAGGGTAGACTTACTGTAGGAGGCAGTTATTTTAGCAATAGCATTGTCTGTAAACTGACTGTATTCACACTTCGATGATATAATATACTGACTAGCTGTGCTATTGTGTTGATATCATATACTGACTAGCAGTGCTCTTGTGTTGATACAATATACTTTTGTCTTTGCACTGACCCAACTCACCATTACCCAAGCAACAAGCAAGGGAATGTTCTCTGTCACATCACTTTCCAGTTACTGAACAAATGCTCTCTCGGATATGACTAATGAACGGTAAAGGCATACACACACACACACACACACACACCTGTCTTTCTTGTGCCTGTAAGGTGTCAGACATGGTGAGTGCAATTAGTGTCTCACTCCTGGTTAGATTTGGTGGCTAATCGGGATTGACGCCCCTCCTCTGAGCGCCCTCCAAACTGCAGCTGTTGTTTACACCGCAGACCTGGACCAAATGATTACGGCTGGATGAAGACTGATGAGAGAATACAAATGGCCAAAAGAGGGGACCGGTACACACTCTGCGGCTATCAAAACACCCCTTCCTGCAGGTTTCCATTAAAATTAGATCAAAATATCTGCCAAGACAATGGGATCAGTTTATGGCTGTGTAACATTGAGATACAGAACAACAGAATCTGAAAAGACAGAGCTGTCATTTCCCAAGCATGAATGCAAATGCTTTTGGATTAAAGGGTGTGTTTTTTCCATGGAGCTTTGCATATTTGCTGTGCGCCTTAAACCATGCCAACATGAATAATCAAGGAACTGATTTTCTCTCATTCCATAGCTTCTATACCACTGTGTTGTCTGTCTGTTCATTATGGAGTGAGGACATGGTTGCTATGGCAGATGGTTGAGCGGGAGTGGTCTTCTCCAATCACAGTCTCCAACCTAGTGCACAGAATTATCACCCTGTTGGGTTATTAAGTCTTAATCAGGTGACTGCACCCCTTGGTGAGAACAAAACCAAAGTGTTGGTCTTTCCCTCTTCCCTCCTGAAGAACAACTGTGTTGGAGCTTGCCCCTGTGTGTGTGTGTGTGTGTGTGTGTGTGTGTGTGTGTGTGTGTGTGTGCCTGTTCCTCCTCTTGAAGTGGCACTGACACTAATCAAACATGATGCAGGGTGGTGCACGCTCACCCTCTGCAGACTCATGGCTTGACAGGTTAACTGCCTCTGACGTGCACCCCAATCCAAATGAGCTCGTGGGACCCCAGAGGGCCCACCCAAACATCATTTCACAATCTCAGCGTCGTCTCCTAGGATACAGATGCTCCTGGAGATGAGGGGAGGTGTCATCGGAAGCCTTGTCGGCCTGTCTCGTCACAAGCTGCTTTGCGAGTTTGCCACCCACTACAAGTGAAAGGGGCGGTGGAGGGGGGGGGGGGGGCTGGGGGGGGGGGGGGGTAGAGTAGAGGGGGGGGGGGCTGTGGGGGGGAGGTTGTGGAGTAGAGGGGGGGGCTGTGGGGGGGGCTGTGGGGTAGAGGGGGGGGCTGTTGGAGGGGGTTGTGGGGTGGGGGGGTGGCTGTTTGGGGGGGGGGCTTGTGGGGTAGAGGGGGGGGGCTGTTGGAGGGGGGCTGTTGGAGGGGGGTTGTGGGGTAGAGAGGGGGGGGGGCTGTTGGAGGGGGGCTGTTGGAGGGGGGTTGTGGGGTAGAGGGGGGGGGCTGTTTGGGGGGGGGTTGTGGGGTGGGGGGGGGGCTGTTTAGGTGGGGGGGGCTGTTGGAGGGGGGTTGTGGGGTGGGGGGGTGGCTGTTTGGAGGGGGGCTGTTGGAGGGGGGTTGTGGGGTGGGGGGGGCTGTGGGGGGGGGCTGTTTGGGGGGGGGGGGGTGGTTTTAAGTTGTGGGATCATGTAGCTCCATGGAAAAAGGGAAAGGGGGGGGGTAAGGGGGGGACAAAGGAGCTCTGTTCTGTTCTGGGGGGTCACCAGGGGCCGTTGTGTTCACCCCTTTCTTGTGAAGTGGGGGGGTCACCAGGGGCGGGAGCGCCTCACAAAAGGAGTCAGTGCTCTCCCTCTCTCTCTCTCTCCCTCTCTCTCTCTCCCTCTCTCTCTCTCTCTCCCCTCCCCTCCTCTCTCTCTCTCTCTCATCTCTCTCTCTCTCTCCCTCCCTCCCTCTCTCTCTCTCTCTCGGTTTTCTCTCTCTCTCTCGGTTTCTCTCTCTCTCCCTCCCTCTCTCTCTCTCCCCTCTCTCTCTCTCCCCTCTCTCTCTCTCTCTCTCTCGGTTTCTCTCTCTCTCCCTCCCTCTCTCTCTCTCTCTCTCTCTCTCTCTCTCTCTCGGTTTCTCTCTCTCTCTTTCCACTCTCCCCCCCCTCGCTCTTTGAGGACCATTCCTGCCTGACGAGATGCACTCTGGCCAACTTCTGGGAGGCAGATGTGTTAGGGGGCAGCTGTGTTAGGGGGCAGATGTGTTAGGGGGCAGCTAGTGGCTAAATTGCCCCACAGCTCTGAGCAGAAAAGAAAAAGGAAAATAAACAAAGAAAGACAGACAGAGAGAGAGAGAGAGAGAGAGAGAGAGAGAGAGAGACATGTTTATGAGATGTGTGTGTGTGTGTGTGTGTGTGTGTGTGTGAAAGAGAGAGAGACAGGAGTTTATGAGATGTGTGTGTGTGTGAGAAAGAGAGAGAGAGAGGAGGTTTATGAGATGTCTATTGTGTGTGTGTGTGTGTGTGTGTGTGTGTGTGTGTGTGTGTGTGTGTGTGTGTGTGTGTGTGTAAGAGAGAGAGACAGAGGAGTTTATGAGATGTGTGTGTGTGTGTGTGTGTGTGTGTGTGTGTGTGTGTGTGTGTGTTTGTGTGAAAGAGAGAGAGACAGAGGAGTTTATGAGATGTGTGTGTGTGTGTGGTGTGTGTGTATGTGTGAGAAAGAGAGAGACAGAGGGGGTTATGGGATGATGCCATGCCTCTGTGTGTGTGAGAGTGAGAGATAGACAGGGAAAGATGAAGAGCTTTAGAATGAACAGAAACCTTCCACCAGCCTCCTGACATTTGCATAATCTTAAACCCCCCCCCCCCCCCCCAGCTTGCTTTCTTAGGTTGGCGCAGCGGCTCGGCCCACTTGTTTTGTTTAATTGCTCAGCAAACACACTGCTGCCGCCCCTCGGGCTGCACTTCACCCCGGAGATTTACAGTCCAGGAAAGCCAACGACTGTCCAAGCCCCCAAGCACAGTCCAGGCAAGCCAACGACTGTCCAAGCCCTCCAGCATTCAGGCAGAGCCTCCACTTGTAATTGTTCAAAATGAGCGAACGACTGTTTGCCGCACTTCAGTAGATGTAGCTGTCAGTGGAACATCATTTGTCGTAGCTGTTTGTAAATATATACACAGTATGGTGTGTAGGAGAGGTTAAAATATGCTCTGATGCTTTAATGCTTTTAAGCTTAAGTGATAAGATTTTTCTGTATTGTTAAGCAGACTAGGCACATCAAAGAGATTTTTTTGGAGGAGTGGCTGGCTGTTGAGGAGATAAATAACCTGTCCATATGGCAGAGGATGTCCTAGCGAGAATAATGTGCTCGGGTTATGAAGCAGAAAGATATGACACACTGTGATCGTCACTGTGTGTGTGTGTGTGTGTGTGTGTGTGTGTGTGGTGTGTGTGTGTGTGTGTGTGTGTGCGCGTGTGTGTGTGTGTGTGTGGTGTGTGGTGTGTAGTTGGACCAAAGAACATATTAGCAGCTCAAGGGGGTTCCTAATCCAACTGGGATGACAGCTTGGCACACCATCCCCAGCTCTAGCAGTGAGACCAATGGCCTCCTCCCTGTTTACTTTCCAGAAACCTTTCCAGTTCAGCCGCAGGATCATGAGAGAAGTGTTAGACAATAGAGACACAACCATAAAGCAAATTCAAACTGAGATCTGCCGTCTCTTTAAGCACCAACATCAAAATATCCATCTTCTCTTCTTCTCGTTGATGGAGAACAATGGCGCTTGGTGTTATCTAGCTGATCTTATGCTACATGTTGTTTAAAAGCATAATCTATGTCTGCATAATCTTTGTCTAGGCTTGGAAATGATTAGGAGAGATTGAGGTCAAAAACCCATTAGAATCATAAAATTAGTGCGTTAGAGCCCACCCCCCTCAGTTTGCACTCCCCAATGGGAGGAATTCGAGAGGGTCACATGACAGGAGGTATTTGAATGAACCAATGAGTTCCAAGATCTGGACAATAAGCATTAGAAGTGTTTCCTTGGAGTCTAATTCACTCTGTCAGCTATGACAAATTCTTCTCCTTTTTGGAAGCGCTTGCTCAGGCAGAGACTCCATGCGGGAGGGGAAGTGTGTGTGTGTGTGTGTTTGTGTGTGTGTGTGTTTGTGTTATGTGTGTAGGATGTTGTTTTTCTTGCTCACTGCAAGGATTGTTTACACTAAAGGATTTACATATTTTATATTAAAAAACATTCCAGGCTCATCATCGTGTTTTCATCAGTTGTTGAATATCATGCTAGACTCTGCGCACATAAAAATGGTGTGCACAGACTACTGTAGAAATGTTTGAACATTGCAAAATGATTTGTTTCTTTTTCTCTCAAATTACAGTTTTGGCCGAGCTCTGCCCACATCTGTTCACCCTCTCTGTGTTTCCATCCATGTCAAATGAGCCCCTAAAGTGCTCTGTTTGGTCCATAGAGAATTACAAAGTTGCAATATTTTCAGTTCTGGCAGCTCTCCGAAAATTGTGTTTGTACAAATCTTTTAATGAAATCAACAAAGAACAAAAGCCATTTGTGACTGTGGCTGTTTACCCTCTTTATGTTTTGAAGAGACCATTTGGCAGTTCCAGTTCCAGTGGATTTGAAAGCTGTATAATCTCCTCTACGGCTGACCCAACAGAAAGGGGGCTTCTTTGCTTTGCTTTTTGTGTTGTTGTTGTTGAAGACTGGCTCCATTGTCCACTAGATAATGCCCACAGCTGGCCCTGGTGCCTCAGCCGGCTCAGCCCATGAAGTGGAGGCCAGGCCTGGGCCTCTCGAAGGCGACTCTATTGGAAAAGCGCCTCCACTGATAACCCATGAAGTGGAGGCCAGGCCTGGGCCTCTCGATGGAGACTCTATTGGAAAAGCGCCTCCACTGATAACCCTTTCAGGAGCTTCTGGCATGAGGGGCAGTGGGCGGGCTGCCAGTCGGTCAGTCAGCCCGTCGGTACACAGCCCATGGCCTCCGCCTCGGTGAAGGGCTTTCCTGGACATGGCTCAGGTGTTCAGGAGAGTACGTGGCTTGGCATTGCCTGGCGGTTGTGAGTGACAGGGGGGAGTGTAGGCGGGCAGCTAAGCATGTTCTGTCTGTCGTGCTGGAATGGTGTGCTACTGCGCTCAGGATTGTTTTCACACCTTTTATTTTTAGTGCAGAGTCGAAATGGGCTCATAAGTATAATTACACAGGAGGTGAGTGATGCCTTGGGCTGTTTTCCTTGCAAAAAAAAGGTAATCTTGCTCACAGTTTATTTTTGCCACTGTTTGTCAAAACACAAATAGAGCCATCAGAGGCCTTCATAAAATAATTCCCTGTCAATGAGGGCTTGTTCCGAATGAAACTGGGGACCGGCCGGCTGAGTGTGGTCATTAAACGTAATTGATTCGGCTTGAAATGAGGGAGGAGAGAGCAGGAAGAGAGAGAGAGAGTGAGTGAGAGAGAACAGGGAGAGAGAGAGAATGAGTGAGAGAAGTGAAGAGAGAGAGAGGGATTGACTGAGAACAGAGAGAGAGAGAGTGAGTGAGTGAGAACAGAGAGAGAGTGAACAGGGAGAGAGTGAGAGAGAAGAGAAGAAAACAGAGTGAGAGAGAGAAGAGAAGAGAACAGAGAGAGAGGCAGTGAGTGAGAGAAGAGAAGAGAGAGAGGGAGTGAGAGAGAACAGAGAGAGAGGGAGTGAGTGAGTGAGAACAGAGAGAGAGAGTGAACAGGGAGAGAGTGAGAGAGAAGAGAAGAAAACAGAGAGAGGCAGTGAGTGAGAGAAGAGAAGAGAGAGAGGGAGTGAGAGAGAACAGAGAGAGAGGGAGTGAGAGAGAACAGAGAGAGGGAGTGAGAGAGAGAAGAGAACAGTGAGAGAGGGAGTGAGTGAGAACAGAGAGAGAGGGAGTGAGAGAGAACAGAGAGAGAGGGAGTGAGAGAGAGAAGAGAACAGTGAGAGAGGGAGAGGGAGTGTGAATGGACCGTGCCGGCCCACATTTCTACACTCCGAGTTCTTATTATCTTATTGTTGGATTGGGTTCTTGTGGCACAGCAATTCGCAGGGAGAGATTTATTGATTTGACTGTAAGCAACATGGCTTGCTAGATGCCTCTGAGCAAAGCAAGACCAATAACCTCAGGTCGACTCTAAAACAAACAGTAAACTTATTTGAAATCACTTAACTGTTAATTGAACATTTGTTTTCTGGTAATTAAAATAGTGATTTGGCCCTATTTGTAGGCTCAGAGCTTTCTCAAGTTGCTGTAAGATTTCCTGCCTTATTTATTCTCAGGCCTCTCAAGTATTGCTATGTGTTATTAAACACACATCTATATATATATACTATATGTGTTATTAAACACACATCTATATATATATACTATATGTGTTATTAAACACACATCTATACTATATATGTTATTAAACACAGACATATATATATATATACTCATATGTATATATATATATATATATATATATATATATATATATATATATATACTATATGTGTTATTAAACACACATCTATATATATACTATACGTGTTATTAAACACACATAGCACATTCTACATATTCTACATATGTGTTATTAAACACACATAGCACATTCATCCTGTATTTGGCACGGGTCAGCGACCACTGCGATGGGTGGGCGTCCCTCTGTGTGGTTGCCATGGTGGGAGTCACAACGAGTCCATTCGGAGGCAGACTTAATGGACGTCTCTGCGAGGTTGACTGGGTCCAGGGGGCCACCTCCTCCTCTTCCTCCTCCTCCAGCTCCTCAACCCTTTCACACACACACACACACACACACACACACACACACAATGACTAACGACACAGCTCCTTTTGAGGGGCGGGCGGATACATTTGTCACTTGGGGCAGTGCATGACAGGGACCCTGGTCACTTGGGGCAGTGCATGACAGGGACCCTGGTCAGTCCAGAATATGTCTCCCAACCCTCCCCACAAAAGCCTCCAAAACCTTGCAGTGATGATGTGTATGTGCTCAGTGGTCAGCACAGCTCAGTCTTGCAGTGATGATGTGTCTGTGCGCAGTGGTCAGTGGTCAGCACAGCTCAGTCTTGCGGCCCTTCTCTGGGGCGGGCCCTGTGCTTGCGTGAGGACGGGCAACACTGAGAGGATGTGACAGCAGCGTGCCATCACAAGGCTGTGGATTTTAAAAGGGGAGACGGCTGGTGTGCGTTTCTGTGTGAATCTTTTGATCTCAGCTTGCTTGCATGTTTACTCAATAACATGCCTAATGAACGAACTACAGCTAAAGTGGGATGTGAATGATTTGCTTCCTGAGTGGTACAGAATATACATCAAGCTATCAGTTGGAAAAGCAAATCTGCTCATTTGCCTTCCCAGTAGACTTTAGTGAAATGCAGGAATATTCTGGAGTCATACTGTCAATGCACTGGGTCTGTCATGTGTTTGGCGTGAATACAGATTCATGAAATCTTTTTATTTTGCTCTGGAATCTGGGCTTATAGCTGATCTTGTCAGATAAAAGAGCAATCACCTCTCAGAGAGATTACCCTCTCACCCCCCCCCCCCCTTTAGCTCCTCTGGTGGAACAAAAATCAGGAAATGCCCCATTTGGCTCTCTTCCCTACTAAGAGTGAGTGAGAGAGTGGACATCATGTTTTTGTCTTTGCAGATAACATGCAGCTCCGTTTGGTGTTTTGGCAGGAAACGCTCGGTGAAAGATTGTTGTTTTCTTTTAATGTGAAGGTTCCTTCAGATGAGAATGTCCCGCGGTGCCATGAATACACTTCAGCCACATTTGTAGCATCTTGCACTTGCCAAGTAGGCTATTTTAGCATTATTATATTGCCAAGTATATTATCATCAAAGCCTGTCCTGTTCCCCTTTATATCTATTTCCTCCCATGTAGATCAAACAGGCGTAATCGCGTTCACCTGGAGTACATTTCAACCGTCTTGCAAACAAAGAGTTTCTCCAGATACCACAAAACTTGGCTTCTGTTGTCATGGCGTTAAAGTAGAGGTGGTCCACACCCCTGCCAAGGTAACTGGAGATGGTCTGGTTTTCCTGAAACATGACCCAACCCCCCCCCCCCCCCCCCCCCCCTTGCACTGGGGATCTGACAAACAGCATTTGTGTCTTGTGTTGTCGCTGTTCTTTATACCTATTCCATTATGTGCCAACAGAGAGAATGTCTCGTGAGATTCAGAACTCACTTTTGCAAATACCTTTAGAGAGCTCTTGTGAGCAGTTGCCATTATTATATGCGTCTCTGATTTTGGTGTGCATTGATAGTGGTGCACATTGTGCCTTTGATTTTAGTGGCCATTGACAGTGGTGCACAGGATTGATCTACATGGGGGTTTGCTTGTGTTTACGCAAACAGATGACTTCATCAGCGGTGGGTTTACCTTAACTGGTGTGTGCTAGCTGAGCTGGGGCTTTCCATGCTCCAAAAATCCAATTAAGTGTTTGGCGCCTGGAGCCCAACTTGTCAGGATTACCGGTTCCCACGTACCCAAACTCCAGTCCTGGGAGAGACTGATAAATCAGAGGCCCTAATCTCCCACGACTCCACTGCTGACGGATAAACCAGACAAAATGGTTGCCGACGAGCTACCTGCACCTCCTTTAGCTATGCACGTTTATCAAAAGGCCTTGAACCAGCCAGTTCCCTCATGAGCGCTACTTAGCATAGGACCCCAGTGATGGCCTTGATGTGAACTCAGTCATGTGGTTGGACTTTTTAAAGGTGCATGTCTATCAGTGCAGAAGAGAGAGTGTGCCAGCCGGTAGACCATAAACATTCAAATGAGGCCATAAATATGTTCAATATGTGGAAGCATTCAGGGAAGAATTGGTGTGTGCACGTGTGTATGTGTGTGTTTGTGTGTGTGTGTGCTCGTACGTGCGTGCATGTGTCTGTGTGTTTGTGTGTATGTGTGTTGTTTTATGTGATTGTACGTGTTCAGGCTAAGAGGTTTGGGCATAATCTGTAATTGATCTGTATGATGAAAACACATTTCCATTTTTATGGCCTGAGTTGGTGCTATGATATGAACCCTAATGCATTCCCATTTACCTAGGGGCTTCATCGGTTGCATTCGTCATAAAAGACCAGTTGTGTAGAGAAACGTTCCTGTCAGATGTCCACAAAAACGACAGGGCATTTGAATCACACAGCCGCCGCAGTGAGACACACACATACACACTGGGTGCTCTTGGGACTTGTGTGTGTGTGCGTGCGTGTCTGTGATGTCAGTAAGTATCTCTGACTGAGGAGCCTGACTCGTGTCTGACCGCTCTGTGTCTGATGCTGGACCCCGCTGCCCTTTGGATAGGAGCAGACATTCTCTCCCACTGGTCAGGCTCCTGGTGTTAACCCCGGGCCCACTCCACTTCCTGCCTCAGAACTGGCCTGATCTCTGGCCCGAGCCCCTGGCCCTGCTGGGCTTCCCACCGGCCTTTCAAAGTCCTCACCACTGACCGGCTCTCTGACGCCCTGCCTATGGAATCTGTCTCGCACGCCAGAGCCTCTTTGAAGTCTTTGAAAGGGATTACAGGAAGCGTCACACTGCAGCATGGCGGCCTCTCACTTTTGGCTGTTACTCTGACATGTCGGCCTCTCACTTTTGGCTGTTACTCTGACATGTCGGCCTCTCACTTCTGGTTGTTACTCTGACTGTACGCTTTTTTGACAAATTGTTTGGTATTCATGGGAGCTTGCTCAGTTGAATTTGTGCCTGAATGTTTTTGTTTTCTTGATTTTCCCTTTTTTTAACATTAGCATATTTTAATCCACCTCCAATTCAATCTGTTGTTTTATCAATAATTAATGTGTAGGCCATTTAAATCCAACATTCCTTCTCAATGAACCTTGAAACCCTCATTTTCTACCCTCAGCATTACCCCCCCCCCCCCTCACTCTCTCCCACATCAGAGATCCACAGTAGGTGGCGCTGCTCCTTTTTGTGGTGCTAACATCTTCACGGAGCCTAACACCTCCGACTTTATGGACTTTCATTCCCCTAGCGATTTTTTACGGCAATAAAAAGTAAATGTTGCCTTTGAACAGCACCGTTTAGAGGCTAGAGCTCCCCAGGAGATGGCCTTTTGGAACGGAGGATTCTGAGGGCAGGGCCAGTCGTGGTGAGTGGGATCTGGGGGTCAGTGGGTTAGAGGGGAAGAGGATGGTGCCTCTCTTAGCCTGGCATGCGGACAGGCCCCTGAAATATGGCTTTCCCTTTGGTGACCTGGACAAAGCAACAGCGGGACGCTAGGATCTACGTCCGTAACCAAAACTCCTGCTTTAAAGAAATGAAGAGTTCAGATGCAAAAGCCTCTAAACGCCACATCCAGCAAAAATGAGTTCCACACATAGTATATATAAAATAAATAATTTAGCTTCAAAAGCTGCTAAATAGCACTCTCTTCCTGGTCTGAAATATAGGAGCCTGATATAAAAATGCTCATTTAAAAGAAAAGTGGTCAGACTGATTTAGAGGGTTTTGCATCTGAACTCTTCAAATACCTTTCTTTTGAAAGGCTGGTTTGTAGCTATTCATAACAATACATATTCCATTTACTTGGAGAAAAAAAAAAAGATTTCACTGGAGTGTTCAGATATACTCATTTTTGCCACTTCCCAGAGTCCTAGGGCTGTTAGGGACATGGGCTGTGGGTCATATTGGTGCACTGGGGTAAATGTTGGAATTGCTCTGGAAGGTGTTACAGATCCATTGAGACTTCCGAGGCCTTCCCCCTCCTGATTTGTCCTCTGCTCTGAGTTATGCTCATTTCTCTGACCCCATTATCTACCCCTGTCCCCAAGGCAACCACATGGAGGTGTTATATATATATATATTTGCACTTTCCATCCTTTACACTCCTGGAAATGGGAAATGCAATATGAGAATGAGACTGGGGACCAGAGGGTGGTCAGGGAAATGGCCCAGCTCATGTAGGCCCATCTCTGCTCATGGAGGCCCATCTCGGCTCATGTAGGCCCATCTCTGCTCATGGAGGCCCATCTCTGCTCATGTAGGCCCATCTCTGCTCATGTAGGCCCATCTCTGCTCATGGAGGCCCATCTCTGCTCATGTAGGCCCATCTCTGCTCACAGAGGCCCATCTCTGCTCACAGAGGCCCATCTCTGCTCACGGAGGCCCATCTCTGCTCATGGAGGCCCATCTCTGCTCACGGAGGCCCATCTCTGGCTGTGCGGGTTGAAGCCCTCCTGTGCTCTGACTAATGGTCCTTGAAGAGCTGACGGTGTAGGCAGATGAGCAGGAGGAAACTGAAATACAGTTCCGGGTGCAGATCAGCGTGTTACTGGAGAAACAGAGCAGACATGCTTGATGAGAGAGAGAGAGAGAGAGGGAGAGAGAGAGAGAAAGAAAGAGAGAGTGAGAGCATCTTCAGTCGCTGCTTTGCTGGCAGGGTTTTGTGCTGTTCCACTTCTCTCTAAGCTGTCTCTAGATGTCTACATGTGGAGGTGGGAGAAGGAGCGCTGGCCTATCTGGTGGTGCAGAACACTCAAATAACCTCGCGTTTCCATTTTCTTTTTCAGAGTTTCTTATTAAACGAGAAAGAGAAAGACACATGTCACGTGAGACAGGCTAGAGAGGAGCGTCCTCGATGTCTGAGTGATTGAATCGCCCACACGGAGAAAGCCAGCCATTGATCACGTTTGCCACTGTGACGGAACTCTATTCATGCACCCGTCTTGTGTGACAGCTTCTCCTGATTCATAAAGTCATGGAATTCAGCCGTATGGAGTGAGTGGGTGGGTGGGGTGAAGAATTCCTTTTTTTGCGCACATCAAAAAAGGCCCTCTTGACGTCTGAGAGACCAGTTTGACTGACAAGCCAGCGCCTCTTCCCACTGCTAATAGAAGAACAGAGAAATAAAACTCTTTAGCATAACACTAGGCAAGCGCTTGCTTCACTCACTGCTTTGTCCCCAAATTAGTCCAAACGAAGACAGTCTGACATCCACCAGATTGGTTTCTGCAGATAGAAATAGCACATACCGAAATACCAATGTCATTAACATGAAAAATGAATAGCTCTCGACTCCATGCCTCACAGTGAACTCTCGGTGACGGTATTTGATTAATATTTCTTCACTTGTACGAGCTAGTCAGCAGTAGTCCACTGCATGCCTCTATCCTATACGGAACCTTCTGGATGTATGTGCTATATTGACGTTATTGACCCTGGGGTGTTGCGTTATCTCGTGTTATGAGCTCCATCTCTCCAAAGGGACACTGATCAATGGACTCGCATGCGGCCCGTCATCTGTGTGTCATCTGGTCAGTGTTTTGAGAGCCTTTCATTAGCATGATCCCCCAGAAGCTCCTTAGCTCATTAGCAGCCCATCACTGGGACGGTTAAGTGGCTTAAGTCATGATACTGCTCGTCCCTCTCCCATGCATTTATAACCGTCCCATTTCTCTGTGAAAATGAGGAAGAAGTCAGAAGCGATCGTGTCTGAGGTGGCCGCATGGTCTGTTCACCCGCCATGAGGGACAACCCTGTTACTTTTCTCTCATAATGTAATATAGCAAAATGAGATAATACTAACTTGGCCTATGGCTCCCAGCTCTCCGTTTAGAGAGGCTCTGAATGCAGTCTATGCTAATCTGCCTGGACAGGTAAATTGATTCTCCCATGTCCACAACACTGATGTGTGGCTATTCAGTGAGCTGTCTCTAAAATTTGCACTACTTTGCGGTGGATAACAATTCTCTGCCATTTGCAAAAAAAAAAAAAAAAAAGCACTGAAGCCTCTCTTTCCCTCACAAATGTCTTCCACAATAACATCAGCTCCATTGAAGTAACTTCTTTAAGTCAGGCACATGTAGAGTGGCTTCATGGCCGCTGCTCTAGCTGGGCTGGCCTCTGAATGAAGGGTCCTGCTGAGATCAGACGACCTCAGCGTCCAATGTGCTCTGGGCTCTCTGTGGGGAACACAGGCAAGCCAGCTCCGCTCTCATAGCCTCGGGACGATGGTCCACTCTCCCGCCTCACACAACCCAACCGCCCATCCGCCCATGTCACGGTCAAAGTCATGCCCTCCCCTCCAAAGCACCTATTTAGCGCTCCTGTGGACAATGCATTCCTTCCATGCCATACAGCAGATGCCTCTCCATGGCACCACAATGTGGCCTCGCGGAGCTGGGAAGTGTTTACCATGAGAAAGGAGACTCAGGGGCCTGCCTGCCTTTCGCCCCTACGGGATTGTGTGGTTGGTTTTTTTTTGTTTTTGCGATGCCCGCTCTTCAACAAGCTCTCTGCCGCCCTGTGGGGATTGGTCCGCCCCTCACATACGTATTGTGTTTCCCCTCGGGCCATTGGTTCGTGCCGACAGGTATTGTGTTCCCCCGCCCCCCTGACAGTTGTGAGCGCGTAGAGGAAGTGGGACAAAAAAGTGCTGATCCGTCGCTTCACTGGCAAAAGAGCCGGAACAGCTCCGAGATTAGAGACCCTGAGATTAGAGTCGCACGGGTTAAGCGCCGCGGCAACAGGCACGTTGTATACCTAACGCTCCCCCGGGGGGGTGAACACAATAAACGTAAACTGACGCTGCACAGAAGCCAGTCCACAGTCAGGGGATTAGTTCCTCCGCGCGGCGCCACACAGTAAATAAACTCACGTTCCGCAGAGGCTATTACCCCTTCACTCTGCTGGAGCAGCATTCTCGCCGAGGCACCAGTCCTCTCCCTTTCATTTGTCAGACCGACAGGTGCTCGATGGGCTCCCTCAGCCCAAGCTGCGGGCAGTGGAGGGGCCAGTTAGAGTAAACTAACATTTAGCAAGTGGTCCATCCAAGCAGTCTGAGTAGCAGAACAATGGACAAAACTCAACTTCACCATCCAGGACAATCGGCATTTCATGGGCTTCGTCAACAGAGTTAATTAGGACAAGGTATGAGGAGGTAGGAGGATTAGTTTCCTTTTGTGCTCAACGGCACCTGAGGGCCCCTTGTCCCAAATGTGATTGGTGTAATTTAACGTGGTCTGCGTATGTGGAGGAAACCCCATCTGGCCACTTTATTCATCACCACTTAATCTAACCCAGCCACGACCAAACAGCACGTCTAAACACACTTGATTAGTCGTTGTTTATACAAAGGCTTTAGGGTCTCCTTGGCGCAGTTCTTATCTGCTAATTGACCAGTCAAGTGGAGTGCAGTCTTGATGCCGCTGTGGGTGTGCCGTGCTCTCTCGTCTGGACGCCGCTGTCTGGACGCCATTGTGGGAGTGCTGTGCTCTCCCGTCTGCAGGTCAAAGAGTCAGGAAGTCGGCGGCCGTCCGTCCACTTCAGCTCTGATTGGTATTCAGGAGCAGACGCATGGACGGCCTTTACCTGGCTGCCCTTTGCCACTTTTCCAGCTTATCCGCTCTGACAGGAGGCCTCTGAGGTCCTCCTCTGGTCTTCGGCATTATTCTTGTCTACACTGCTCTCGGCCTGAGGAAAGATAGCCACTCTTGGCTCTGAGCTAGCACCTGCTGATGGAAATAGCCAGCCAATAGGCAACTGAGTTGAGTTTGTTTACTGATTCTACAAAGACCCATTTTGACCCTGACTTAGATTAAAGAAACTGGAAAAAGATTCTGCTTGTGTGTGTGTGTGTGTGTGTGTGTGTGTGTGTTGACCATCCATGATCTATCTTCTTAATTTCTACAGCAGTATCTCAGCTCTCTGTTTTCACCTACATCCAGATGCTCAGTGCAGAATGTTTGATTGCCGTCAATATCATGCTGCCGTGGTGCTGCTCCTCTTTGGGCTGCCGTGGCCCACTGGTCAGCACTCTGGACTTGTAACCGCAGGGTTGCCGTGGCCCACTGGTCAGCACTCTGGACTTGTAACCGCAGGGCAGCCGTGGCCCACTGGTTAGCACTCTGGACTTGTAACCGGAGGGTTGCCGTGGCCCACTGGTTAGCACTCTGGACTTGTAACCGGAGGGTTGCCGGTTTGAACCCCGACCAGTGGGCCGCGGCTGAAGTGCCCTTGAGCAAGGCACCTAACCCCTCACTGCTCCCCGAGCGCCGCCGTTGTAGCAGGCAGCTCACTGCGCCGGGATTAGTGTGTGCTTCACCTCACTGTGTGTTCACTGTGTGCTGAGTGTGTTTCACTAATTCACCGATTGGGTTAAATGCAGAGACCAAATTTCCCTCACGGGATCAAAAAAATATATACATATATATATATATATACTTATATATACTTACTGTGAATCCAACAGACGCTCATCACTCGACCACACAGTGTGTTTGTGTGCTGAGACACACAGACACTGAGATGGATCCTGAGTGTAACGCAGCTCTGTAAACATCGGACACACACGAGTGGAGCTGTGGTGACAGGGGCACGGGGTGCGGACGCCAGACTGACGGCCTGGTGGTTTTTTACTCTCCGTGCTGGAGCCCCAGCATTGTGGGTCAGCGGCCATATGACCCTCCTGCCACAGAGACCCTATTAAGGTTTTGCACCTCCGTTCTAATGTTACGTCACCGTTTGTTTACAACTAGAGTGGTAGGCAAGAATGGTAGGCAAGGCACTGCGGAGTGGTAGGCAAGCCTACAACAGTCCGGTTGCATAGGCTACACATCGTTACAAATAGCTTCAAAATTGACATTTTAATATCCAATATTGACCGGGATGCCGACCACTTATGTAGGCCCTAACAGTTGGTTTTACAATAAGAAGCAAAAAGGCGACGAACGACCGTTTAGCCTACCTATCCTCCTGGTTGTGGAGGATGATCGTTAGCAGCTGTGAAGTCTTTAATTCTCAAGATAGCCTAATGGTGTAGCCTACTTGTCTACGAAGACGTAGGCTAAAATACAACTATCTACAGTCATCCAAAAATGACTTGCCAGAAATAGGCTATGAAGGTAAAAAGTGCAGCATTTTAAACATGGCAAGAATATTTTTACCGGAACAGTTTGTTCTAATTTGTCTCGTGAAATTCGTCCTTGTGGACATCAATCACCTATCTTCTGTCCTTCTATCAAGTTATCATGAGTGTCATTTGATTATATAATCACAACAAATGCTAATAAATGAAAACAGAATAGGCTTTTGTGCTATAGGCTAACGTTACAGGTCAGGCTAACTCCCGTATGTCAAAATAAACTGATTTGATCCTATGAATTGTTTAGCGATCACACACAACAACTTAACACAGCAACCTCAAACACCACTGTTGAACCTAGGCTACTGCTTCAGTCATGTAAGAAATAAGCAATTTATGAATTATCTTTAATCAAGTCCACATGACCAAAATAACAGCATATTTAAAGGCTGAGCTAGCATAACAGCCTAATATAGCCAATACTGCAATGGATAACTAATGAAAAGTTTCATACAATTAATTAACTTTATCACTCACATTCTGAGTTTTTCTGGGTGGTTATATATCCATGCAGGTCGTCTTCGAATAAGCCATCGCTGTTATAATATGTTACAGGATTCATAACTTTAACGCCATTAATGTTACATGATGCTGACTTGCGCTGGCTATAACTGTAGGCTACCGTTTTAACGTCTGCTGAGTCTACTACCTACCAAAACCTGTCGCTGTTCAGTTGAAGTTAAATGATCAAATATTGTTTGATTTTGTGTCAACTTTCAGAGGGAAGACATGTTCCTTTCTGGCCAAATTTCACAGCTTCTAAGAAAGTCTATCGTCTTCGTGTAAACCGAGTTTTGAACAGAGAAAAAAAGTTAGGCTACCATTAGACTACATGCAGGTTCTCCCATAACGTTATCGATGCACCAAATC
>NC_055967.1:37343022-37370522 GCF_018492685.1 Alosa sapidissima
CTCTTATGGCCTCCTGTCGTCTCTCTGCCTCACACCTTCACTCTTCATCAGGACGGGAGGAAGAGAGACTTTCACGCGGCTCTTCTTCCTCTGAAGTGACGTGCTATAAGCTACAGTATAAGCTATAAGCTATCATTAGCAGCACACCAAAGCATCTGTTCTGTTTTCTTTTTGTTTACAGCAAGCAGCGCCTCTCTTTAGCTTGTTCTATATGGATCGTTTGTGTGTGTGTGTGTGTGTGTGTGTGTGTGTGTGTGTGTGTTTCTGTGTGTGTTTCTGTGTATACATCGACGTGTGCTCCGCATGTGTTTTTTAGCCTGTATAAACAAATTCCAGCTTCCAAAGTACCAGATAAAGACTGTTATTGTCAAGCCTACAGCAAGAGTGAGGTTTGACAGCACAGCAAGAGTGAGGTCTAACAGCACAGCAAAAATGAGGTCTAACAGCACAGCTATTTTAGAGTGAGGTCTAACAGAACAGCTATTTTAGAGTGAGGTCTAACAGAACAGCTATTTGAGGTCTAACAGCACAGCTATTTTAGAGTGAGGTCTAACAGAACAGCTATTTTAGAGTGAGGTCTAACAGCACAGCTATTTGAGGTCTAACAGCACAGCTATTTTAGAGTGAGGTCTAACAGAACAGCTATTTTAGAGTGAGGTCTAACAGCACAGCTATTTGAGGTCTAACAGCATAGCTATTTTAGAGTGAGGTCTAACAGCACAGCTATTTTAGAGTGAGGTCTAACAGCACAGCTATTTTAGAGTGAGGTCTAACAGCACAGCTATTTATGACCGCCGCTAGCGAAGCTATTTCCCAAATACAATGTAGCCTACAGGCGTAAGTGACCTTTTATCAATCCAGTTGCAATGGATGAACTGTGATGAACTGTCCTACTTGTGATTGTTTAGAGACTTTAAAGGTTTTATAACAATGCTGCAACTTCTTTGGCTATTCTACAATCTATTCACCTTTTCAGCGCCAGTAGGCTACTTTCTGTGCAGCCGCACACACACACACACACAGGCATGCCAAACAAGCATACACAAAAGTTTCAAGAGTGGGGGATGGAGTAAAAGATGGAGACAAATTGATTAGTGTGATTTATTTTCGCGGAAAGGATGTACAGGACTGAGCGGCGGTCATATTTTGTACCGCTATGCGGTACATCTAGTTGAGGTCAGGCTGCCAGTGCTGTTGTATGATGTGGTAGGGTGTGCTAAGAGGAGCTGGGCTTGTATTAAATCTGGGTACGGCATGGATGCCTGCCATCTTAGGGGAATCGTACTCCTTGATCAAGTATTGACACAGTCTCCATCAACATGAAAATCCAATAAAGTGTCTATTGCCTCCAGAAGAGGAGGCTGCTAGTGTTTACACGTGCATCTATGAGCTGCCTCCTCTAAGTGCTTAGCAACAAGTCTGGTGCCAGCTTTGGAAAAAAAAACAGGAGTAGCTTTAAAGTTTATGATGATGATAGCATAACTCCGTATGAGGCTGCTTACATGCTAAACCATAAAACACAGACATATTTACATTTTACAAAGATCATTTTAACCCACTCATTTTTATTATGCATTTGCCAACCCTTTGATGATTATAGCATAGTGTCCTTGAGGATAAATCAAAAGAGTTCACATGGATTGATAGTCAAATTGGTGGAGGGCATTATCAGCAGGACATTAACTACGCAAAGGCATTATTAATTTATTCATTCAGAATGAGCTCAGAATACTATAACAACAGAACACTATAAGCAGCCACAGACACATCAAAGACACCAGGCCCACTATGGAGGGTGTGGCTGGGACCATTGAAGTCTCCTGTGGCATTATCATGTGAATGTGCATCTGACGCTTTTGGCAAATCACCAGGTCTCTGTAGAGTAGGCGTCTCTGTGGAGTAGGCTCCTGGTTATACCCCAGGACATGAAAGACAGTCTTCATAATGTGATCATGGCGCTGGGCCCAAATGAAGTACCTGTGTACACAGAGGTGTGGCTCTGTTAGTTCTTTCTGTTTGTTTGCAATCGTTTCTCTTGTTCATGTGAAAAAGGCACATGAAAAAAAACGTCTGTCCTAATGCAGCAAGCCAGCAAGCCTGTCCTAATGCAACAAGCCTGTCCTAATGCAGCAAGCCTGTCCTAATGCAAGCCTGTCCTAATGCAGCAAGCCTGTCCTAATGCAAGCCTGTCCTAATGCAAGTCTCTGAAGTGCTTTAGCATGTTCCGTGACCTTTGTTGGTAACCCAGGCTGTGGCCGTTGTTTGATATCTTGTTAACTTGGCCCTTTGAGTCGAGGTGAAATACGATACAGGGCAGCTGAGGCTCTTAACCCTGCTGAAAGGCTGGGCTGTGGGTGCTATATCAGCTTCTCAAAAGAATACATAGCACTTCTCCCTGTCTCTCTCCCTCCTTCCTCCTCTCTCTCCCTCCTCCTCTCTCTCCCTCCTTCTCTTTTTACCTCATCTCTTTCTTTTACACCCCCATTTATTTCTTCTCCTCTCCCTCATCCCCCTCTCTTTTCCTCTCTCACTCTCTCTTGTTGGGTGTGTGACTCCCCCACAGCACCATGGAAACGGAGGCCATCCCTTGGCCTTGGTGCTGTGTGTGTGTGTGTGTGTGTGTGTGTGTGGAGCAGGGGTGGGCCCGGCCGGGCCTCTGTTCGCCCTGACAAAAAGCCGAGGGGCCGCGTTGACCCCTGCGTCCTTACTTTCAGCTCCCGTCCAAAACTCATGTCAATTTCTCCTTAAGCGCCGGATAATTGTTTTTCACTTTTATCTGAGCCAGAGCCATATCATGCAGGCCACATTAGTCTGAGGGGGTGGGAGGGGTGTGTGTTTGAAATTACGAGACGTGATTCTTAAACCAAGCCTAGGAATCCCCACTGAGGCGTAGTGTTCATTTGAAGGCATGCGTTTGATTGGCTGCATTGATAAGTGCTCCCATACTCCCACTCAAATTAACCCACATTCAGCGCTAGTGCCTCAGAGCAAGAGAACCAGTGACAAGCAGGAACAGCAGACATATTGAATATGACACACATACAGTATATAAAACAATCTGTGAAGAGTGGAGAAATACAGTATATAAAACAATCCTGAGTGGAGAAACCTGTCAGTGTTGGAATGTGTTTTTCTTCTACTCACAATGTTTTTAAATGGACTGAACTACATGAAGTCAGTAATGCGTTTGGACTCATAAAGAGCCTGAGCAAACAGGAGCTCAATGCTGGAGCAGAACAGTGATCGTTGAGACAAAAGAAAAGGGAGAATGCTTTTGAAGAGACATCTGGCAGAGAAAAGGGAACTAGGAATGATCACTTCTAAAGAGATACCACTAGTGCAGGGACAAAGCTGTGTCTTGTTTGTGGACCTTGACAACCAGACATTGCAGAAAAACAATCAGCACTCCATCTTGCGCTAGTCCTGCTTGGTCTGCTTTCGTGGGCAGCAGTAAAGTATTTCAGGAGTTATGCCCCCATCACAACCCACTCCAACGCCCTTGAGAGAATTCCATCTCCTATTCTCTCTTCCACTCTCAGCCAATGGCATTGCACCTCCATTCAACTCTTTGAATAGAAAACCCCATCAGAGTCTCCCCCCCCCACACACGTACACACGTACACACACACACACACACACGTACACACACACACACACACACACACACACACACACACACACACACACACACACACACACACTCTCTAATGTGTCATTCACATATAGAGGGGCCTTGTGGGTCTCAGGCTGAACTTTGTAGCAGTAGGAAAGTTGCCATTGAAGTGTGTGTCTTTCATGGCCGCCTCCACAAAGCTCCCAGAGGGTGACCACCCCGCCGCAGTGTGTGTCTGAGATCGGAATGGGCCGTCGGGGAGCACCTAGTGTGTCCGCTCAACAGAGCCACTGTGCAGAAATAATGTCCATTAGACCTGGTCAATCACGCCCCTGCCCCCCTCTATGCCATGTGGCCAGCTTCATTCCTTTCATATCACAATCCATACATGTACCTCATAATAATCATTCATCACCGGGATTACACATACTGACCATTGTTAGGGGAAGTCTGGTCAATAATGAGTTTTGGTGAAGCTAAATGAGCCGTGGAGATGTATGTATGCACTGGGTTAATACACACTTTGATATGCGGCACGGTGCCATAGGATCCTCCGCATTAGTGGTCGGTTTGCTGTCAAAGATGAGCAATGGGCCTTAAGGCTACGCGAGTCCCTGGGCTTTTCCCTCACAGCTTTGGGAGCACATGTTCTGGTTCCACAGAGACTCAATGGCATGAAGTGACATGCAACACTGGCCATGTGATGAGGTCATTGGGCACGCTCGCTCCAAGCACTGGACACTGCGCTGTTCCAGCCCAGCAGAGCAATGTATACAGCGTGTGCTTCTTGCATATTTGGCTGCTTCAGAGGTGCACAACTCGAAGGGAAACGGAAATCTGGGAGTTCTAGTAGGTTAGTAGATCTGAGCTCAACTCATTGTCCTGGTTAGTAGATCTGAGCTCAACTCATTGTCCTGGCCGGTGGACAATGCAAATTGAGGGAGATTATGTTACATTTTCTGTGCTTTTGTGTAAAGGCTGTATTATTCCAGCAAGTCAGAGAGAATGGTGACACTTTCAAAGGGGGAGCTCAGGCCATTGTTGTGGCGTGCAACCATAGCTAACGGACGTCAAAGAGCTTTTTCTCATCACTCTTTTTAATGGTGGCAATAATACCAGCTAGGAGTCAGCAATAAACCAACTTCCTGTGCGGCGAATCAGCTGGATTGAGTTGCGTGGGCCATCTGTTGAGTGAGCTACTGGACGTGGGTCACCTCTCTGTTGTGGGCTACTGTAGTGGTGGGTGTGATGGGAAAGGAAGTCTAAACTTATGCCTCAGGCAGGGGCCACTTTACTCAGTGTTTGTAAAGTTCTTCTGTAGACCTGTCTGGCACAGTTGGGGACAAGAGAAAGTCGAAGTTCCTCTGAAATGTGCCACTAGAGACATTAAACCAGTGGCCCACTGGGTTAGATCGTTTATTGATTGTTTCAGAGAACTGTGTTCTGTGAACAGTTCAGAAATGTCTGATTTTTTTTCGTTTTCACATTAATGTTTTGTTATTTTGTTAGCACTATGGGGAGAAAAGCAGTGAAGCGCCGACACACATAAACCGTGATGCTGTAAAATTTAGGGTCTCTACCGAAGCACACATGATACCAGGAAATGTTTAACCCTTATTGTCCGGAGACAAAAGCTTGTTTTAATCCCACTGAGAGAGGCGACCCAGAGGGAGGGTCTGGGTGGAGCGGCCTGGCTCAGTGTTTGCATGCCTGAATGGGAACGACTGCCCTGTCAGACTGTCATAGGCCAGCGTGAATCACATCGTTAACTCCACAAACTTAGATGCCTACGTGATCGTTAACATGTGGACATAATCGCATCAGGAAAAAAACTGTTGGATACTAGCGTTACAACGAAGGCTACTCTGTTTGCATCTGATTTTCGGTAAGTTTCATAAATAGATAAATAGTTGCTTGTAATTCACGTAGTTTTCATGTGATGTTAAGCTGCTGCGATGCTCCGCTCAGGCCAGGCAGGTGCATGTGAAGACGCTCTAGTCGGCTACTCTGTCAGATCATGCCTTGCATTCTTCAGCCTTCTGGCAGGAGAGAATGCTCAAAGAAAGCGATACGCCTCGAGTCCACTTAATTCGTTTACATTTGATGGTGTCTAACTGCTTTCATTTCTGCTACTGGTTCCATCTCAGTTAATTAACTGATATGCTTTGGTTGATTAGAATTATATGTCTACTCTTCCATTAATGAGAGGACGTGTTTCCTCTCCTGAACGACATTATCACCGAAGTCTTTTATGGTACACGCTTCTGAAATGATCACTGGTACCCAGCCATTACGCGCATTTGTCTCATCCGACTTAAAAAATAAATAAATCTGTCGGTATTTCACGATCCAGCATGTAATTTCTGTGCTTAGTATTCAAATTGCCTGCCTGGTAGGCTGAATGTGGACTGGATTCTGATACAGTCCGGTTATCTGACGAACTCTGTGAACGTGGAAAACATTTTTTAAACCGAGTCTATCCTGACTACGCTGTGACCTCTGTAAATCCATGCTCACATTTTATGAAAATGGGACACTCGTGCGTATGGCAACGGTGCATGCTGATAAAGACTATTTAATTTATATAGTATATTTAGTTTTGTTATTTTTCTTATCTTCTACTGTCTCTATTGTACAGTAGAGTTTGGTTATATGTTTACTTATACTTATATTTACAATTTCTGCTGTAAGTGCATGTTGTGTGTGATGTCTGTATGCTACCGAGACCTTTGAATTTCCCCTAGGGATCAATAAAGTATCTATCTATCTATCTATCTATCTATCTATCTAGACTCCGACCTCCATCAGCACCTCTATCCGACTTATCGCAATGTGTGTGTGTGTGTGTGCGCGCGCGCGCGTGTGTGACTTATCGCCATAGTAGAAACAGAGAGCTCAGGCCGTAGTTTGGTCCCCTTGAGAAAATTGGACATTGGAGGCTTAACGAGAAAAACAGCTGTTGCTAACCGGAGTGCCGAGTGCTCACGCGCCTCTAATGAGGAGGAGCTGACACTCAGAAAGCACATCAATCATCCCATTCCATCCCCAGTTATGTGCGGGGTGGTGCATACACATGAGAGTTGTCTAAAACCTCCGAACAACATTTTCATTGACAGATTTCAACATGCACTCAGTGAGAGGCGGCATGCCATGCAGGCCTATAGATTAACCCCCAAGTGAATAATATGCTGTGAGAGGTGGCATGCCATGCAGGCTATAGATTAACCCCCAAGTGAATAATATGCTGTGAGAGGTGGCATGCCATGCAGGCTATAGATTAACCCCCAAGTGAGTAAAAGCATCATGGCCTCCGCCAGCATGTACATCATCCTCACTGTACATGTCTGTTCCCTCCTGTCCATTCCATGACCACAGACTCAATGCCTGGAACTTGACATCGGTTTTTCAAACGAACCAGGGACATCATGTGCATTATGTTTGAAAGAATATGTGCCGTTCCATTGCATGGTTTGATCTAATAAAAGGAAGTAAAGCTTTGTTAAACTCAGATTTCACTGGCAGTGGATCCTTCCCAGTGAGAATAGCGAAACAGCCCGATTGGAGCCCTATTTTAACTCACTTTTGATAGCTTCATTCTATCAGGCTGTGTTCTCTCTCTGTGTGGAATTGTGGTGTTGATATCTCTAAGCATGGCCTCGGGCTCCTAATTAGATGTCTGCTATGAAATGTGGAATTGTGGTCAGGGCGTAAAAAGCTAAACTCTGCGCCTCTTTTCTCCAGATACCAGCACATAGAAAGCAGCTGAGGCCATCTTGCTCAGCAACACAGGGCTGCATGCAGATCATTGTAACAGATAAGAAGTGTGTAAATCTAATAGCGGGACTTGACTGTTAATGTGCTCTGTAATGTATAGCTTGTGGTTTCCAGATGAAACTCTCAGATGTTGAGGCAAGGACATGTTTTAAATGGCGTCATTGCTCCGTGCCGTGTGTGTTGATGAGATGTCGAGGCAAGGACATGTTTTAAATGGCGCCATTGCTTCGTGCCGTGTGTGTTGATAAGAGAGGAAGAAACGGCGCTCTGGCTCAGGTGTGCTGTGGAATTGGCTGCGTTTATCTGCGTCCGTTTTCCTCCTCTCGTTTAGGCTGGTTATCTGCGTCCGTTTTCCTCCTCTCGTTAGGCTGGTCCCTGGAGGTTGATAAGCCTGGCTGGAGGCAGAGGCGGATTGGCTACTTCAATCATTTCTTGCATCGATTTCACCTGGTGTCTCGGCGTGCGTGGTGACAGACATTTTTACTAGGGCTGTCAATCGATTAAAAAATTAATCTAATTAATTACATACTCTGTGATTAATTAATCTAAATTAATCGCATATATGATTTTTGCTGTGAAAGTATTTTAAATATTTAAATTCAAATGAATCATTGAAAAATCAGCATTAGTGACATTAAAGTTCAAAAACTCTTTTATTATTATTTTAATAATGGCCATAATCTATGATATGACCTAATATGCTGAGGAAATCAATTCAAAAGTGCTTCTTGAAGAAGTTTTTTTTATCACATACATTGCAGAGGACTTTTTTGTAATCAACACTTTATTTTTTATCAACACCATCAAGCCCTTTTTGAAAAGTAAATGTTCCAATCAATGATCTAGGCAGCACATTTTCTTCTCTCTCCTTCATTTTACAGTCTAATGGTTACTGACTACAACGGCTCGGGGTCAAAAGTCATACAGAATCGATTAATCTGCGTTATCGAAAATTAATCAGTTATTTTGACAGCCCTAATTTTTACCAGTGAGCCTGTTAGAGCAGCAGTGAACAGCTTTCAACTGATGGAGCAGGCCATAGACGAGCATGGTCCAGTGGGAGGCCACACACACAAACACACACACCTTTTTCACACTTTCTTTCTACCATAGATTGCTACATTGTCTGGTATGTCAGGTAGAATTACTGGCCCATGTATCAAAAGCATTCTTTGGTCAGTTTTCCCTCCTCGCTGCATGATTAAAGTGGCATGGAGAGTGGTCTAGCATAGATTACACACCACGGCCTGAACTATGGATCATGTGGAAACTCCCTGATGGAATAGATGCTCTCTGAATTGTGGAGAGGGGAGATGAGGGCCTTTGACAGGGGATTTGCCTGAATCAGAGCGAAGTCGCTATGCATGCAGAACGTACATCGTGGTGCACGCTGAAGCGGTACATTCATCTTGGGAAACAAATGTCAGCCCCGTGGCCCCGTGGCCAAAACAGGCTGTGCGTGTTCATGAATTTCAGGGTTCATTTAGTCCTCATGTACCACTGATAGTCGCCGTTGATTGTTGTCAGAGCTGGAATTGCATATTACACAGCTTACTTATGGTTTATTTATACAAACCAAAAGGAAACACCTCATATGTGTTACCTAAACCTTCTCTAGAACATCCGATGATTTTGTATCGCCATGCTAATGCTATTTTGATCAAAACTGTTCAAGTGTTTGGGTCGATGTGTGCCACCTAATAGGCTGTACTATATCAAATCATCACTGAATAAACTCTTACAGACATATGTCAATGTATGTTATTAATGCACATGCAAATGTATGTAATTTCTCAATGATTTAGTAATGTTTTTGAGTGACAGTATCAATGCTGTGTTCCATGGTTCTCGTGTGATGACAGAACTGATCGCCTGTGTCGTTGTGTTTTTAGGTTGCAGTGTCCAGCTCAGAGGTCAGGCAGAGGACAAGTGGTGACAGGACAGGAGTGGAAACTGGACCTTCTCCTGAGGTAAGTGCTACTGACCAACCTCTAAACCTGCTGTCCAGGGAATCCCTATAACATTGGCTACAAAAGGGATTTTCATATGTGAGGTGTGTTATCAAGCACAGCTATTACAATGGTTGTATCTACATTTTTGCACTTCGAGTCATTCGGTTCAAGCATGGATGGGGCACGCTGAGTCTGAATGAAAGCCAGTCTAAAAATCCTCTTTTTTTCTAGTGAGTCACCATTCCCCGTCCATGCCATTAGCAGAGCACATTAATGTAATCCATTTCCAACACTTCCCTGTGTGATTTCACGCATGAGGAATGAATACTTTCACATGATAATGAATCAATGTTCCCAGGGCAAAAAACGACTGGTTCACCCTCCGAGTCACCCGTGGTGTATTTTAAAAAATAAAATAAAGAGAAAGAAAGCTGTCACGCCCCAGGCTCTGGGACACTGCTGCCATTTCACTGAGCATCAGTACCTCTCGCCCCTGTCCATCCTGCTGCCAGTATTTCAGGCTGCACCACCATAAACAGGTTTAACACTGTGTTCAGTGCTGTTTTTAACAGCGTTCAGTGCTGGTTTAACACTGTGTTTAGTGCTGTTTCAACACAGTGTTCAGTGCTGTTTTTAAAACTGTGTTCAGTGCTATTTTTAGAAATGTGTTTAGTGCTGTTTTTAGAAATGTTTTGGTGTTGACTTAGTTGTGAATTCTTCGAAATGATACAATCACAAGCACTATGTCAGTTTTCATATAATGAGGTGAGGCTTACACGGACTCTAGACCAAGGCTGAGATGAGGCTTACACAGACTCTAGACCAAGGCAAAGATGTTGTGAAAATAGTGTTGTTTTTTGCCAAGGATTTCTCTGGCTTGGGTCGAAAACTGTGTGATTCAGTTCAGTTAAGCATGTCATAGTCTCAGACTAAGAGACAGTCAACTCTTTTATTTCTTCCTGGTGGTGGTCATTACTGCTGTACACAGACTGGCTGAGTCCACACTTTTTACACAGAGAGGAGAGAGGAGAGGAGGGGGGGGTGTAGAAATGTCAGTGGGTAGGGCCTGTAGTCTGATGCGGCAGTTTGAAAAACAGTCAGGTGAAAAGGCTTTGTTCGCCCTCGCATTCAGAGTTGCTCACAGCAGAACCCCCCTCCCCCCCCCGGTTGATGTTTACCTCAGGAGTCTTTTGTCTTTTGTCTACATGTCCGTGTGTGTTCTCTGCTCACATGCGGGTTGTGGTTTGTGTGTTTTGTTAATAACAGGAAGGTTGGGACAGTGAACCTGTAAAGACTGAGACAAAAACTAGTGAATAAATGAGTTGATTTACTATTTCATTTGCTTGTGCTGTAGAACAGCTGAACTCGGTTGAACTCTGTGATATTGAAAGGGTCCTGGAACTTTTAAATGCTGACTGGCCATTTTCTCTCCTGTGACATGGATTCGCTCTAGTATCACATTTACATTGGAAATTCCATATTGTTAACATTAAAATGATTCATTATTCATTCAAAAATTATTCAGTTGCAGAAGTTATTTTATCTATCTCAACAGAAGCAATTCCTTGTGGATTCAGACATGAACATAGACAACAAATTATGCAGTTCCTCAATCAATCTTCGGCCCTTGTGCACTTTCTCAATCACTTTCTCCCCAATGTGATTTGAAGCATGAAAGGCTTCATTCAGCCAACGCAGAAAATACACCACACTCAAAGTCAGACTTCAATTTACATAATCAAGACAAGAAGCCAGCAAATCCATGGCGACCTTTTCCATGCTCTCCCTCGGCTGCTGGCCTTCTCTACGAGCCCCTTTAAGAGAACGGAGTCACGTTGATAAGGCGTCCAAGTGGAATGTGTAACCTTGCGGGCTTCTATAGCGTAGACTCCTTGCGGAGTGGATTAGTCCTTGTGAGCGCAGAGGCAGGTTGCTCTCAGCAGGTGAGAAGGCGATGTGATTAAACCCCAGTATGAGTGGGATTAGCCGTCCCACCAACACAAACACCAGCTAGCAGATGGAGCGGTAGCATCATGCAGACCCTTCGGCACCCCCCAGAAGTGGTTAAGGCAGGCATGGATGGATGGATGGATGGATGGTGGCAGAGTTCTGCTGTGGCTTTGATATGGTCTCTCTCCTCTGAAGAGGCTGGGAGGGGTGGGAGAGGGGACAGCCCCCCACCTCAGGGGGAAGCAGGGGTGGGAGAGGGGACAGCCCCCCAGGAGGAAGCTGTGCCAGACTTGCCAGGCTGAGGGCTGCAGTTGAACAGATGGAGACGCGAGGCCAAGAGATGCCGGTCCACGTTGGGGGTCTCATGCTATATTTATTCTTCCTCTTTCTTTCTGTCTCTCTTTCTGGCTTTTCTTTCTAGCTCTCTTTTCTCCCCCTCTCTCTTTCACAGCCTGCACCTTTCTCTCAGACTCACTATCTTTTTCTTGCTATTAGTCATCCATCCATCAATACATCCAGAACTCAGTGGCCCTCATTGTGTCTTTATGCATGTCCACAACTGCCCAACCAAACCAAACAAGTCTCCTGGGACTGTGAGCGGCACTGGACCGTCACGTGTAATCGCCACAAGTCTCGGAACGAATCCGATTTGACAGGATATTGACACATTCTGCGGAATATATGGTCCATTTCTCAGTTCACTCCCTCTCTCCGCTGTCTATTTGTAAACAGCGTTGAGAGAAATGCTGTGATTGATGTGGTCATTAATCTTGGTTCATGGTTGAAGGCCAAGTTTGCTCGCTCCGTCTGAATTTGAATGGCTCTGTAATGTCTCCCCGTCCACTCCTGGGTTTACAGAGGAGCTCTCTGGTGGAGACTCTGCTGAAGGCTTGCTGGAGCGGTCAGCCTCACACAGTGCTGAATTGAACTGAAGGAAACTGAATGTGTATGTTCTTGTATGTATAGTATAGACTGACCCATTACATAACGTGTTTGCTATCTGGTATAAGCTGATCAAATCTGTTGAGCTAAAAGACATAATCGTACTATAGATGTGATATGTATACTGTACATCCCTTAATGCACCATAATGCATTAACAGCCTTTAAATTGCTTATCACACTGACAGAACTATCACGAAGGTTCTGGGGTGCCTGAGTGAGCCTTCTACCCCATGCCTGAGTCGCTTATAAAATTATATTTGGGTTGGCCTGGCATACATTCCATTTAAGGCTGGGCTGGGCTGGGCCGTTGTGTCGTGGTGTCGCTGGGTCGTGGTGTCGCTGAGTTCTGGTGTCGCTGGGTCGTGGTGTCGCTGGTGTCGCTGGGTCATGGTGTCGCTGGTGTCGCTGGGTCGTGGTATCGCTGGATCGTGGTGTCGCTGGGTCGTGGTGTCGCTGGGTCTCTGGGTCGTGGTGTCGCTGGGTCGTGGTGTCGATAAGTCGTGGTGTCGCTGGGTAGTAGTGTCGCTGGGTCGTGGTGTCGCTGGGTCGTGATGTCGCTGGGTCGTGGTGTCGCTGGGTTGTGGTGTCGCTGGGTCGTGGTGTCGCTGGGTCACTGGGTCGTGGTGTCGCTGGGTCGTGGTGTCGCTGGGTCGCTGGGTCGTGGTGGCGCTGATCTGCACTCGGGCAGAAGCGAGTGGGTCTGACTGGCGCACAGCGGCAGCTCGTCTCTGAGGGTGCTGGATGACCCCATTACCCGTCGCCGTGGAAACCCACATCTGTCCAGCTGTGCTGCTGCCCTCTATAATGGACTGTGGCTGGCAGATTATGGGATGGAGGCCATTATGGGTGGAGGCCGCCACCATTAGCAAACACTTTGATGCTCTCTTATGTTTGTCATCCATTTTATTGTCACGCTAGCGTGCAAACATTGTAGTGCCCTGTAGCTTAGTGGAGTAAACACAGTGATTTTCGGACATTTGTGTTTAAGTGCATAACTCCGTTGCACAACAGACATCCAGCTAACTGGTCTGTTGAAATGGACAATGTCATAATCTGCATAATCTTTTGTTGAATGAGGTTCACATAAGGAAATTGAATAAGAAATGAAATGATAGTTTACTCCCCATATTGGACTGTGCATGTTGTTGCTGATCATTGATGCATTGGCAGTGTTCTATGTGGCAGTGTTCTATGTGTTCTATGTGGCAGTGTTCTATGTGGCCGTGTTCTATGTGCCAGTGTTCTATGTGCCAGTGTTCTATGTGTTCTATGTGGCAGTGTTCTATGTGCCAGTGTTCTATGTGACAGTGTTCTATGTGTTCTATGTGGCAGTGTTCTATGTGGCAGTGTTCTATGTGGTAGTGTTCTATGTGGCAGTGTTCTATGTTGTGGTGTAATGTCAGCGTTCCGGTGCTTGTGAACTTAGTTCCTCATCTACTTCATCCCACACATTCATCATGGGTCAACAGTGAACTCTTCATTGACTCAGAGATGCTTTGGACGGGCAGTCAGCTGTGCAGAGGGCTTGGCTCAGCGCACAGCTCAGTGGACAGAGAGTGGTCAATGAGGTCTTGTGTCCAGGCCTTTTCTTCCACACCACATATTGGACTCCAAGGATGTGTGTGATCAGCGGGATGCAGTGTGTGTTGCTGCAGAAACAGCTTAAATGCTGACAGAGTGCCTCTAAATGTAAAACGGACTTAAACGAGCTTAAATGCTGACAGAGTGCTTCTACATGTAAAACGGACTTAAAAGAGCTTGACTTATTACCAAGTTAGTGAATCTCTGTGTCTTTATCTCATGTTCATTAGCATCATTTGATCTACTCTAGACCGATAACAACCACTAGTCAATTTAAACCCGTGTTGTTTTGAGGCTAATAAGATTTATTACTTCAAAGTCGTCTGGAAATTAGCCCCTAAGCAAATGGAGGAATGAGATTCTGGAGTGCGGGGACCTTTTTTGCAATTCAAATGATAGTTTGCTCAGGTCGGTCTTGAAAGGAGTGTTACTTTCTTTGGACTGTTTGTAGGAATTTGCATGTGAACAGAGGAATTCTCATTCATCCTTAGTTGGGAGGAAAACAGGCCTTTGCTTAGGGAAATGTAATCACCGATCATCCAAGCCGGTTCCTCATTTTCACGTTTTTATATCACGAGATTCACTTGCCCAGTCCCATCTTCATGCCCACGTGGGAGAGTATTGAAACCAAGATAAATATAATTAGAATGAAGTATATGAATACTAATCACATCAGAAAGCATTGTCTATTTTCATACACTTTGCTGTAAGGTCGTCACATTGTCTATTTTCATACACTTTGCTGTAAGGTTGTTACAATTTCATCAGCTCAGTGGTTATCGCTAAAGAAACTTTTGCTCAATTCAGTCCAGATAGTTGAAGCAGCAGTCCATGTAGCATCTGACCAGATGTTCATCTCAACAATCAGACCATGTGGATCTACAGCGTGTAGCAATGCCGACCCTGGCAGGCGCTCTTGCCTGCGTGCTGGCGGGACAACGCCACGAGGCTGATCCCTGACCCCTCCCTCTCCACAGCCACGCCCCCACAAAAGGCCTGATTTGATTTTCTCACACTTTGAAAGGCGCATTGTTTGTCGTCTCTGTCTAAAACTGGATGGCCGGTGCTTTTGGTGAGCAGTAAAGGGGAAATAATTTGTATTCACCTGCTGTGGCTCAGTGGGGGAAGGAGGGAGAGGAGAGGAGTGGAGAGCTGCCCAGTTCCATCACTACTTCCCTGGGTGCACTCTACCATACCACAGTCAACAACCACACAAATCCTGTTGGCATAAAATCGTATCATTCTTCAAGGAATGCGTAGCGGACCGCTCCATATTCTTTATAATAAAAATGTATATATTACTTTAGGCTTATCCAACTGGGTTGCTTAAACGCAATTGGGGTTGTTAACGTCACGCAGTCAGCTGACGATAAAAGGCTGCTTGGCCTAACCTGCGGGGGAAGAGCGCTAATTACCAGGAAGCTCTATCGGAGAGAGTGATTACCGAGGGCATGGGAGACATGGCGGGAGCATTTTAAACAGAACATTCACACTGGATAGTTAAATTGGATTCCTCTGGATCGTACCCTTGTGGATTAATCCCTTTGAGGAATTACTATGAAGCAGCGCGGATCCTGAGCAAAATAGGACCGGCTCAAACTACTTTGTGTTGCGCACGACGGAATGGATCGGCAGCATGGCAAGGTGTTTTCCTTTCTCTTGTCGAGGTGTTGCGAAGATCCCTGGTTCAAGTCGTAGGCCTACTCTGCAGTTCCCCTGGCTAGTCTCCCGCTGGTAACTCCACACTCATCTCCGAGTTCACGTTTCCCTTCCACCAGTATAACAACTAATTCCACATATTCCACAACTCACTTTCCTTCAGTGACTCAGACTCTTCCATACTTTCCCTTTTTGTTTAAATAGCATTTTATTTTCGATTGTATGGAGGGACAATGATTATTTAAGTTGTGTGTATGAATATTTTTGGTTTAACTTAAACTATCACAATATATGATTTGAAACTTATGAAACGTGTTTGTGTTGTTTGATTTGTGTGATAGTTTCGCTGTAACGGTGGCTACATTTGAATTGGCAGCAAATACTGCCTGGCGCCCCAGAGACAATTTAATCTCTAAATTTAAAAAATAAGATTCAGATTAGTCACGTTACAAATGCAATCTGTGCATTTTCATCTAAAGTTACATCCAGAGTTCTCTGATAAACTCAGAAGCTCACTCTATTCAATATAGCTGGAGTGGAAGAGACCAAAGTACAGTATGTAGGAACAAAACATGCCAAAACTGTCACCAACATACTACTCACTCTCACCTGCTCACAAGTAATACCATTTCATTCCCGTGACTCCCCCCCCCACTCAGCTCAAGCAGGGAACCTGATTAGTCCGTGAGCGACACAAAGGAAACAAAGTGTCTCTGGGTGGAAGACTAATGAGGAGTCTCCCTTTACAGTGTTACATGGGCTCCTGGCCGTACAATGGAGGCTTTGGAGAAGGGGCAGAGCGGCCCTCTCTGATTGCATTTCCTGGGGACCAGGGCGGTGTACTGTTCACTTGATTGTGGCCAAGTGGAGTGGGGTCTCGCGGGTGGACCTCCTCTGAGGCGACCCCCTTTTTGAAGAGCGCAGGTGGAGCTGTGAGGCAGGGACCGAAGACGGAAAGAGAAGAGAGAGGGAGGGAGAAAGAGAGAGGGAGAGAGGGAGAGAGAGAGAGGGAGAGATAGAGAGGGAGGGAGAAAGAGAGAGGGAGGGAGAGAGGGAGAGAGAGAGAGAGAGAGGGAGAGGGAGAAAGGCTTTTGTGTTGCGGGGCTTGTGAATGCAGTGATGCTGTGAACTTTTCAACAAGACTGTGTCCACTCTACACCACAGCCCACCCCCCCCCCCCCCCCCCACACACACACACACCTCACACCCCCACCCCTTCCATCCAATCTAGCCCACCCTTAAGGAAACTTTCTCACAGGACTTTCTCACAGATTTTTTTTGTTGTGGTTATTGAGGATTGCCACATCCTTCCTTAGTCCACTTCAGCAGGTGCAGAAGAGAAAGGAAATCCAAAATGGTGACACACACTGCACTTCCTCTCTGCCTTACAGTAGCATGGCTGCTAAATCAGCGTTATTCACAGAAATGTATTCTGAGGGTTATTGATCATAAAATGGAGATGCATGCTGCTTGTCTTGGCCTGATGTTGGTGACCCGTCACGCACAGCTTTCCGGTGTGACAGCCAGAGCCGTGTGTGGCTGCCTGGTTTGGTCAGTGTGACAGCCAGAGCCGTGTGTGGCTGCCTGGTTTGGTCAGTGTGACAGCCAGAGCCGTGTGTGGCTGCCTGGTTTGGTCAGTGTGACAGCCAGAGCCGTGTGTGGCTGCCTGGTTTGGTCAGTGTGACAGCCTGAGCCGTGTGTGGCTGCCTGGTTTGGTCGTCACTTTCCATTTTGTAGCTTTTAGCATGTGGCCCAGGTGCAGGCTTGTCCCTCTTGTCACTCAGCGCTGTTCTTTCAGCGCGCACACCTGTGCCACATCACTTTCATTATGCAAAGTGGGAAGACGGCCGTTTCCGATGTCTTCACACGCCCCAGACTAGAGCGATGCTGTCCCCAGACTAGAGCGATGCTGTGCGTGTAACCTGCCAATCGGGCTTTGAAAGTACATAACTTCAGTGTCAGATATATTTTATTTTAGCCACATTTTATTTTGTGTTTCCTCCCCATTTTGAATTGATCAGGAAAATCCTTTTTGGTTGCGGGTAAAGGAAGGTCCTCAGCATGGATTTTTCAAATGTGCAAGCAGTCAGCTGAAAAGTCTGTGTAATTTTGTCTTTTTTATCAGCTTCAGTTTGAGATACACATACATTGTCCCTATGGCTGTCGTATTGTACTCTTATGGGAATGAGGAAACTTCTGCTGCTGGGGGAGTCACCGTTAGCACAATGGTGTGGCCAGATAGCCGAAAGGACCAGTGCTGTGCATCAGCACATCCCAAAGCCCAGGACACAATGGCCATTGAGTTCGGACGGCGCTAGAGTGACCTCACATGTTTGCATGAAAGGGCTTAGTGACAGATCAGATATTTTGGCCGTGAGGTTAACTGTATGTCTTCTCTTCAGCACCCATCTTTTGCAATAACATCCTGGTGCTGGGGGGTGCAGGGAGGGGGTATGCAGGGAGGGGGGGAGAGGGGAACACATTCAGAAACAAAGCATCCATAGCACTTTCTTTTTCATACTCTCATCCTCACACTAAGAGACTCATTTAGGATCGAACTCAACTTTAAAACACTCTGAAGAGAAACCCATTTGACGCTCGCTCTTACTCAGAGATTTGGGTGTGAAATAAGCTGCTTTTATCAAGCCCTCCTTTCCTTGTGATTAAGTTAACAAAATTCTTAATAGGAGATTGTAGTTTTTTCCCCTCTCCCCCCTCTGTGACGAGAGATTAGCTGAATCTGTCCTCTCGCTGCCTGCTCGTGCAGTGGGGGAAGGGTCCATCGCCTTTTTGTCTTTCTGTCTTGCCATGCTCATTTCATTTTGATGAAAAGGTCAGCGGAACAGAAGGAAGAAATGGATTTCTGCAAAAAGAACCATCGCCATGGTTACCAAATGGTCTTGGTAGTATTTTAGCTCCGCTTCTCATGACTTATTCTCAAAAGGCATTTCAGGATAATTTACTACATGTGTCTCTGGAGGCCATGGGGGTAACAAAGTATTCAAATTCAAGAATTCTTTATGTGGTATGAATTAATATAGGGAACAATGAAGTACAAAAATAAGTAGTCTATTCAGGGCAGTAAGCATAAAGAGCAGTGATCTGTGATTTCAAGTAGTTTGAAACGCAACAGTGAAACATGCCTGGCGGAGACAGGAGACTTGTTACACAGGGGACTTGTTGGACTTTCTGTTGGCTGTGTCGCCTTGTTGGTTCATGATAATCAAGGGGCCTCTGATCACCATAAGAATGGCCCGTCATTAGCATACTCATGCAAACCGCACTCGACAAGACGTCGGATTATGCAAGACAGAATTCAAAAGTCCTGCGTATACATCTGCACACAATGCGCCTCCCAGTGCAGAAGAAGAAGTAGTGGTGATATTACGGACGATCGTGATAGCGTAGTGTAGCGTAGTGGTGATATTATGGACGATCGTGATAGTGTAGTGTAGCGTAGTGGTGATATTATGGACGATCGTGATAGCGTAGTGTAGCGTAGTGGTGATGTTATGGACGATCGTGATAGCGTAGTGTAGCGTAGTGGTGATATTATGGACGATCGTGATAGCGTAGTGTAGCGTAGTGGTGATGTTATGGACGATCGTGATAGCGTAGTGGTGATGTTATGGACGATCGTGATAGCGTAGTGGTGATGTTATGGACGATCGTGATCGCGTAGTGGTGATATTATGGACGATCGTGATCGCTTCCTCTCCGCAGATACTTCTGGGACGTGTGGTCAGGGAAGGGTCAAGTTCAACTGCTGCACGGCGCTGCTCGCTCCAGTCCCAGGGTGCCCTGGTCTGCTGTTAATGACTTTTTAGAGTGATTGAGCTGCCTGATCCCGCCTGTGATGTGCTGCTGGGAGGGTCAGGTGTCACACAAAGCCAGCCAGGAGTCTTCTTCCGAGGTCTTGATTACAGTTGATGATAACGAGATCTTGAACGGAAATGAGGTGAGGCTTAAGTCGTGAAGTTGGCCTGGGAAAAAGAAAGGAAAAGTTGGCTCATGAGCAAGTCATACAGAAAGACTGGACAACGTTCTCACCTGTGGTACAGGACAAAAGCACCTGTCACATTTGAACAGCTGCAATGTATGTAGGAGGTTTATTACTTTAAATTCCTCCATCATTTGTTATTGTTTCAATCATTCTTACTTTTTTCACTGAACACTTCACACTTACCCTCTCATTAACACTTGCTCTACTAAACTGCTAGTTATTGAATTGTATGAGGTGTATAAATATCATGAGTGTGGGGGTATGCTGGTGTCTGTGCAGCAGATGAAAGTGCTGTTTGTTTTTTACGCCTCACACAGCAGAGGATTAGTTCAGCTCTGAAGATGGATCTTGATACAGCAGCAGTGAGCTGCTCAAATGAATGCTAAAGAGCAAGCGAGCGTTGCGCTCTTCACAAACACCTCAACACCATTAGCAACATCGTTGGCGTGGCAGCGAGTCGGAGATGCTGCTGTTGCACAGAGCTTAGTGAATGTCAATGATGAATGTTCACTGGGGGAGAGACACCGAATTAAACTCGCTTCCCCATTCTCTAGCCCAGTGGGACTAAAGCAGAAAAGATGCTGGCCATTGATGGGTGCTTATCCTATTTTAGACGCTGAGAAATGGAGATGAGTTCACTGGTATTGTGGTGTGGTCTGAGAAAGTTTGCCAAAGCTGCTTTGTTTCAAGGGAATGTTTCTTTAGAGCAGCTAGCAGAGTTGATGGGAGCAGCCCAGCTGAGAGTGAACCAAACAGGTCAGCTCGATAAGCGAATGAAAAGAGTTTGGCGGATGGGGGTGTGAATGAAAAGATGAGTCTGGCGGTGGTGAGTGGGGGTGGGGGGGGGGGGGGGGGGGGTGAGGGGGTGGTGGGTTGTGTGGGTGGGGTGGGGTGGGGGGGGGGGGGTGAGGGGGTGGGGGTGGTGGGTTGTGTGGGTGGGGTGAGGGGTGGGGGTGGTGGGTTGTGTGGGTGGGGTGAGGGGGTGGTTGGGTGGCTGTGCCGTACTGTCTTCATGTAAAGGGACAGCTAGTTTTGAGCCAGGGACACTCCATGAGCGACAGGGCCTCAATTCATATGTTAACCACTCCAATTATTTGCATACCCACACCACCCTCCCAATTATAAAAGCTAATGAGTGCATTATGGGAAACGTATGCTGGACCAGTTGATGGAATGCCATTGTGCGGCTGCTGTGAGATGTAAGGGGCCCAAGAGATGAGGCCACTGTATATCAATCTTCAAATGTCTCATTGAGAATCGTACATCATATCATGGTCTGTATCTTTTTAAAAGAAGAAAATAGAATATTTTATTTCCCCCAAAGTCTTTCATGCTTTCCAGAGTACCATATGCTGCATTACAGTGCTCATTAAAACACCAGCATTTGGATTTAGGTCAACAGTCAATTATTCTCTGCTCCAGGCCTGCGGTTGTGTCCAGTGTCCAAGCCTGCGATTGTGTCCAGTGTCCAGGCCTGGGGTTGTGTCCAGTGTCCAACCCTGCAGTTGTGTCCAGACCTGTGGTTGTGTCCAGTGTCCAGGCTGCTGTTCTCGTGCTCTGTCCCTTTGGAGCTCATCCAGGACCCTGCTGTGAGGGCCCACAGCCCAGCCACTGGCCTTCACACACGCAGACAGCCAGGAAGGCATTCACAGTGGAGCCTTCACACACGCAGACAGCCAGGAAGGCATTCACAGTGGAGCCTTCACACACGCAGACAGCCAAGAAGGCATTCACAGTGGAGCCTTCACACACGCAGACAGCCAGGAAGGCATTCATAGTGGAGCCGCAACCTTGAGGCTTTGGTGGGCCACTATTTTACTGCATCTACTCAGATGCTGAGGAGGGGGCGTTTAAACTAATGATTCATACTACAGTTGTAGTGCTGTTTTAAAGTAAAGAGCTGACATCCTAGCAAATATATTTCACATGGAATTTTGTTTGCCTCTGCATTAATCACCTTCCCTGTTCCTACTGTTTAATTCATCACAAGAGACATTGATTACATTTACATTTAACCACGGTGATTGCAGATGTTCATTAGGATTTTTGCATGACATTATTCTTGCCCAAGGGTATGACTTCTAACAAGATGAGGGGTTATTCAAGTTTACCCACCTCTTTTCACACCACATCTGTCAGATTGTACTTTTGATGCTTTGCCACCTTTCTTTACCTTATGAAATATGACGGGCTTAATTAACCTTCTACATTTACCTGCTGTCTCGATCAAAATGATTAAAGTGTTGAAATGAAGGTGCACCATGTCAGTGTAATGACTAGACAGACAGAATGTTAGCATTTGTTCAGAATAACTGGAGGCTTAGCACTGACGTCCATGGCTGACTCTGGTCTGGCTGGAGGAGAAATCAATGTGGGAATGAGACAGACCCCTCTAATTGTTTATCAGGCAGCTACAGCGTGTGTATCCCAGAGCTCTGGGGTGCTTATTTAAAGATACGAAGGCCGAGGTCTATTGCTTTCTTACTTGTTAGCTCACAGCAACAAGCGCAGTGTTGTGTCAAAGTCCAAGAACAAAGTGCTCGTAGTCTCCGGTGGGTTGCTGGAATTAGCCCGCCGCACTCTCTCCTTGGCCCAGAGCGTCTGTGAGCAAACGCCGGCCTGGTGATTTGGTGCCTGGGGTGAGTGATGCTGCCCTTTCCCCGAAGAGAGTCTCTGGCCACAAGGTTTGCTCAGGGATAGCGCTAAATGAGTCAAATGCTAACACACACACAAACACACACACGGTCTCCGAGGAGTAAGGGTGCGAGAAAGATGAATAGATAGATAGAGTGAGAAAGAGAGAGGGAGAGGAAGAGGGAGAGGAAGAGGGAGAGGGAGAGGGAGAGAAAAAGTGAATATTGTGCCCTGGCGTCATATGCTGCTTATGAGGAGCACAGGTCAATCTAAACGCTGCCTTCATACACCACGTTGTGCATATTAAAAGCAAACATCTCGCACTGATCTGACGTTTTGACTCAATCCAATTGGATGTCGTCAAGTTGCCGAATGGAATTCAGATGTAATGTGTGCAGATAACGGGCGTCTTCCTCAGCATGGGCTACAGATTGGGCTCTGACATTTCAATAGTCTTAGTGGAACATAGCAAGCCTGGGGTGGCCATTAACGCAAGGAGGGAAAACAGGTCACTCCGTAGCCCCACATGGAGAAAGTGACTATTTCTGGCATTGTACTCCTCCAAATGTGCCAGAGACGTAGGCTCTGCTCATACGTAGGCTCTGCTCGTAGAGACTGCAGCATTACTGCCATCTAGAAGTGATTGTGAACGAATGGCTGTATTGTTTGCAAGCTGACACATTAGCAAGGTGTCAGCCTTGTTTTGGTAGAGGCCGTGTTGCTGAGGATGTAATTATGTCTTAAGAGACTTGGAGATTGCATTCCGTGCCTCTGTTGTTCTCTGTATAATGAATGTGTCAGTGCAAACTTGTAAATTGATGGATTACGTGGACGTGAAAGCCCAGGATCAATGGAGCTGTCTGCATCATGTAGGGTAATTTGATAGTATCTTTTTTTCCACCCGTGTGCTCTTGTACTTGAAAACTGCGTCTAATGGCTAAAAGAACGTCCCCATGTGGGCTCCTGCGGTTCTATAGCAGATTAATACAGGAGGCCTAAAGTGCTCCTCTAATGGCTGCAAATGTTGAGCAGTGGAAATGCACTTTCCCATCGCCGCTCCAAGAGTCTTCTCTCCACACTTCCTCTCTCACGTTTTGTCATGTGAACAAATTGAATTCTCCAGTCGGCTGCGCGGGCCAGAGTCAGGTCATTTTGTCTCCCTCACAGAAAGTCTGCCAGCGGCCGCATGGTGGCCTAATGGCCGGGTCGCAGACAGGCAACAATGGCAGCCCTTCGGTTTCAGGACGTTTGACTGGCACCTTCATTCTTCATGCATTTTCTCTTCTTCTTTTCAACTGAACGGCTTCAAAAAGGGGAGAGAGGGGGGGGGGGGGGGAGAGAGAGGGGGGGGGGGAGGGAGAGAGAGAGAGGCAGAGAGAGAGCTCTCTATGGTCTCCATGGCAACTATCTCAAATGATGTCAAGTTTTCTTCACTCTACCAGGAACACTTTGCAGGTTGTCCTGCATTAATGGTTTAACGTGCTACTTAGCGGCGATTACGACCATTTCCCATGGCACACACACAGCACATTCAAAGGTTAAAGAGACTACAAGAATGATAATTAAAAAGAATGGGAACATTTACTGTCCAAACATAACATGGCATATCAGTTCAGTGCGTTTGTCAGATCTGTTGCATTCGTTGGCTTTGCTGTGTATCTGGCCCTGAGTGTGTACATGTATAAGTATATATACTTTTTTGATCCTGTGAGGGAAATTTGGTCTCTGCATTTAACCAAATCGGTGAATTAGTGAAACACAAACAGCACACAGTGAACACACAGTGAGGTGAAGCACACACTAATCCCGGCGCAGTGAGCTGCCTGCTACAATGGCGGTGCTCGGGGAGCAGTGAGGGGTTAGGTGCCTTGCTCAAGAGCACTTCAGCCGTGCCTACTAGTCGTGGCTCGAACCGGCAACCCTCCGGTTACAAGTTCGAAGTGCTAACCAGTGGGCCACGGCTGCCCACAATGTGTACATGTACATGTGTGTGTATCTAGACTGTGAGTGTGTACATGTGTGTGTATCTAGACTGTGAGTGTGTACATGTGTGTGTGTGAGTGTGTACATGTGTGTGTATCTAGACTGGGAGTGTGTACATGTGTGTGTGTGAGTGTGTACATGTGTGTGTGTGAGTGTGTACATGTACTGTAACACTGGTGCTCCAGCAGACTAAGAGAGCAGGAACCAGCTCAGTGTGCGTGTCACTGCACAGCTCACACCACAGTGCACACCACAGCGCACACCACAGTGCACACCACAGTGCACACCACTGCTCACACCACAGTGCACACCACAGTGCACACCACAGCTCACACCACAGCTCACACCACAGCTCACACCACAGCGCACACCACAGCGCACACCACAGTGCACACCACAGCGCACACTACTGCTCACACCACTGCTCACACCACTGCTCACACCACAGCTCACACCACTGCTCACACTACTGCTCACACCACTGCTCACACCACAGTGCACACTACTGCTCACACCACAGTGCACACCACAGCTCACACCACAGCTCACACCACAGTGCACACTACTGCTCACACCACAGTGCACACTACTGCTCACACCACAGCTCACACCACAGCTCACACCACAGTGCACACTACTGCTCACACCACAGTGCACACCACAGTGCACACCACAGTGCACACCACTGCTCACACCACTGCTCACACCACAGTGCACACCACAGTGCACACTACTGCTCACACCACAGTGCACACCACTGCTCACACCACAGTGCACAGCACAGTGCACACTACTGCTCACACCACAGTGCACACCACAGTGCACACCACAGTGCACACTACTGCTCACACCACAGTGCACACCACAGTGCACACTACTGCTCACACCACTGCTCACACCACAGTGCACACCACAGCGCACACCACAGTGCACACCACAGTGCACACCACTGCTCACACCACAGTGCACACCACAGTGCACACCACTGCTCACACCACAGTGCACACCACAGTGCACACCACAGTGCACACTACTGCTCACACCACAGCTCACACCACAGTGCACACCACTGCTACGTGCTACGTGCTACGTGCTACGTGACCTATTTCAGTGGCAGGAACCAGGGTGTCCCAGCGAAGGCTATTTATACGACCTGATCGATACGCTCAGACGAGTGGCATGTCCATCAGTGCCCGTCATTAACGCGGCTAAACAAGCCCAGTGGGTCACCGGCGTCCAGAGGGCTACTCACTCACCACAGGCCTGTCTGCTCAGCTAAAGTAGCTCATTACAGATCATCTGCCTGTCTTAGCTAATGTAGCTCATTACAGACCATCTGTATGTGGTCCAGTCACACTTCTGAAGGCCTCACTGCTCTCAGATGGCTATTTAGTACGAGGATCGAAATCCCACACTACCCCAAAGGTCTGTTCTAAATCCCACAGTACTCCAAAGGTCTGTTCTAAATCCCACAGTACCCCAAAGGTCTGTTTTAAGCTCCCCAAAAAGTTGTTGTTCCCTTTTTCCTATCTTTTGATTCTTGCTGTTTTTTGACTCTAATTTCATCATCTCCCTCTGCCCTCTGCACTCGTCTGTGTAAGCGTCAGTGTAGTGTAATATTTACTACTCGTCTGGGTAAGCGTCTGTAAGCCTGGTCTCCACATATTTACTACTCGTCTGTAAGCGTCTGTAAGCCTGCTCTCCACATATTTACTCGTCTGTAAGCGTCTGTAAGCCTGCTCTCCACATATTTACTACTCGTCTGTAAGCGTCTGTTAGCCTGCTCTCCACATATTTACTACTCGTCTGTAAGCGTCTGTAAGCCTAGTCTCCACATATTTACTCGTCTGTAAGCGTCTGTAAGCCTGCTCTCCACATATTTACTCGTCTGTAAGCGTCTGTAAGCCTGCTCTCCACATATTTACTACTCGTCTGTAAGCGTCTGTTAGCCTGCTCTCCACATATTTACTACTCGTCTGTAAGCGTCTGTTAGCCTGCTCTCCACATATTTACTACTCGTCTGTAAGCGTCTGTAAGCCTGGTCTCCACATATTTACTCGTCTGTAAGCGTCTGTAAGCCTGCTCTCCACATATTTACTACTCGTCTGGGTAAGCGTCTGTAAGCCTGGTCTCCACATATTCACTACTCGTCTGGGTAAGCGTCTGTGTAGTGTAATATTTACTACTCGTCTGTAAGCGTCTGTAAGCCTGCTCTCCACATATTTACTACTCGTCTGTAAGCGTCTGTAAGCCTGCTCTCCACATATTTACTACTCGTCTGTAAGCGTCTGTAAGCCTGGTCTCCACATATTTACTACTCGTCTGTAAGCGTCTGTAAGCCTGCTCTCCACATATTTACTCGTCTGTAAGCGTCTGTAAGCCTGCTCTCCACATATTTTATTGACTTGTTTTTTGCACGCTCTCTTTTTTAACTGCCTGCTGTTGTGATTGCATTTCACCCATTGTCTCTAACTAGTGCTCTCCTCCACCTCTTCTCCTCTCCTCCACCTCCTCTCCTCCACCTCTTCTCCTCCCCTCCCCTCTTCTCCTCTCCTCCCCTCTTTTTGTCTGTCTGTCTGCAGTGTTGGATGCCCAGCTCTGCGACGCGGCCCTGACTAAGCAGCGAGACACAGAGAGAGAGAGAGAGAGAGAGAGAGAGAGAGAGAGAGAGAGAGTGAGAGAGATGGGACGGAGCTCTTGCAGGAGAATGCCTGTGGTGGCGACGGGCCGGATGACGACCGCTGCGGGACTGCTGCTTGTGTTCCTGAGTCACATGGTCGCTCCTCTGGAAGTGCCTCTGGACCGTAAGACAGAAACAAATCTATTTTTCCACTGTCACACCGTCACAATGTCACACTGCCTTCAACAAGTCCTACAAGGGATTTCAAATGTTGTTGTTTTCTTGTTTCTTTCAACACAATGCCGTTGGTAGAGTCAAGCTGTGTGTCATTTCTCTGCTGTAGTTGTTATTCTCAAGTTCAGGGTCAGAGTGTATTATTAAATCTTTTTTTGAGAGAGTACCAGTTACAATAGTCCAGCCTAGATGTAACCTCTACTCTACCTCTACACCCTCTACACCCTCTCACCCTCTACACCCTCTACACCCTCTACACCCTCTACACACTCTACACCCTCTACACCCTCTCACCCTCTACACCCTCTACACCCTCTACACCCTCTCACCCTCTACACCCTCTACACCCTCTACACCCTCTCACCCTCTACACCCTCTACACCCTCTACACTCTCTACACCCTCTACACCCTCTACACCCTCTCACCCTCTACACCCTCTACACACTCTACACCCTCTACACCCTCTACACCCTCTACACCCTCTACACCCTCTACACCCTCTACACCCTCTCACCCTCTACACACTCTACACTCTCTCACCCTCTACACCCT
>NC_055967.1:37375522-37390522 GCF_018492685.1 Alosa sapidissima
TTCCCATTGACAACTGATGGATTTAATGTGTTGTTCTGTGACTATCCAGTACCGCAGCCACCCACCATAACCCACGAGTCCCCGAAAGACTACATCGTGGACCCACGGGAGAACATCGTCATCCGCTGTGAAGCCAAAGGAAAGCCCCATCCTAGGTAAGTAATGTCAGATAACCAAGTGACAGCAGAACAGGGTTATGTGAGTGTGAGTGTGAGTGGGTGGGATGTCCTCAGGAGCTCAATTCTTTATGGAGTTAGATCGCCATTATAATGAGAGCCTATAGAATTAGATCACCATTATAATGAGAGCCTATAGAATTAGATCACCATTATAATGAGAGCCTATGGAATTAGATCACCATTATAATGAGAGCCTATGGAATTAGATCGCCATTATAATGAGAGCCTATGGACCAGAGATGGACGAGTTCTGAATAGTCTTTCCCAGCGCTGAATGCTTCTAAATCTCCATCTCTATCGGCATCGGGTCCCTATACCTCCATTACAGGCATCGGGTCCCTATACCTCCATTACAGGCATTATTTGCTTATTTTTTTCCATTAACATGTTGTCTGACACAGCTCATTTAGAGCCATACAAATAGCCTGCCTGTAATACTGCACTAAGTGATGACTTGCGGTTTGGTGCTGGCGAAGGGAGGCTTTCAGCCCAGACGGGAAGCTCCAGAGGTGTGCTTTCCTGAACACAGTGTGACTTCCTAGGACTCTGCATCTACAGTAATGTGTGCTTGGTGGGATATCTGCTGAAGTGCGACTGCTATTATGCTGACAGTCTAAATCTGCTTTATCGATTGTTTCATTTGCGGTGACACTGACACCACCGGCTGCCTTCACCTGCAGCTTCTCGTGGACGAGGAACGGGACGCATTTCGACATCGACAAGGACCCAAAAGTGAACATGAAGCCCCACTCAGGCACACTGGTCATCGACATCAGCGGCAAGGACAAAGCCGAGGCGTACGAGGGGGTGTACCAGTGCACGGCCCACAACGAGCACGGGACTGCAGTTTCCAACAACATCGTCGTACGCCAGTCCAGTAAGCCACCGCCCACCCACCACACGGCACTGCCCGACAAGCTGCCCGACAAGCTGCCCGACAAGCACACTATCTCATCTCACGCAACTCCTTCAGATTGTAACACCACAAGCACACTATCTCATCTCACACAACTCCTTCAGACTGTAACAGCACACCGCTAGTTGTCATGTAACCTCTTAATCTTGTCTTCTTTTCATGTCTTAATAAACAAATGAGTTTGTTTATCCTCCATTAAAGTCTACTTCCTGGAAGGTAACAGCAACATTCAGCAAAAAAGCATGGCGTAGCTACCATAGCCCGGTCAATATCCACAACTGCACCCTATGTTCCAATCTAGCTCAACCAGCAGTGGGAATGGTCATATACAGTACTTGCTTTGTTAAGCTGGTTTAGAAATGTCCACCCAAATCCAGCCTCAAACCCAACCCTTCCTCAAACCCAACCCTGCCTCCTGCCTCAAGCCCAACCCTGCCTCCTGCCTCAAGCCCAACCCTGCCTCCTGCCCAACCCTGCCTCCTGCCTCAAGCCCAACCCTGCCTCCCGCCTCAAGTCCAACCCTGCCTCAAGCCCAACCCTGCCTCCTGCCTCAAGTCCAACCCTGCCTCAAGCCTAACCCTGCCTCCTGCCTCAAGTCCAACCCTGCCTCAAACCAAACCCTGCCTCAAGCCCAACCCTGCCTCAAACCCAACCCTGCCTCAAGCCCAACCCTGCCTCAAGTCCAACCCTGCCTCAAGCCCAACCCTGCCTCAAACCAAACCCTGCCTCAAGCCCAACCCTGCCTCAAGTCCAACCCTGCCTCAAACCCAACCCTGCCTCAAGCCCAACCCTGCCTCAAACCAAACCCTGCCTCAAGCCCAACCCTGCCTCAAGTCCAACCCTGCCTCAAGCCCAACCCTGCCTCCTGCCTCAAGCCCAACCCTGCCTCCTGCCCAACCCTGCCTCCTGCCTCAAGCCCAACCCTGCCTCCTGCCCAACCCTGCCTCCTGCCCAACCCTGCCTCTTGCCCAACCCTGCCTCAAGCCCAACCCTGCCTCTCTCCATTTTAGTGAATTAGACGCTCTGCCTACACCCTTCACATGAGTTGACTTCCCTCATCACTCCCTACATGATAGCTGTTGTGACAGTATGTGTATTTCCTGTCCTGCATATTAACCCCATGGTCTCCACAGGGTCCCCCTTGTGGTCAAAGGAGAGTAATCCACCATTCGTAGTGCAGGAAGGGGCATCGCTGGTCCTGAAGTGCAGACCGCCCGCTGGACTGCCCCCACCCATCATCTTCTGGATGGACAACAGTGAGTCCCACTGCAGCACTGCCAACTGTGTGGCTCTGTGTGTGTGGCTGTGTGTGTGTGGCTCTGTGTGTGTGGCTGTGTGTGTGTGGCTCTGTGTGTGTGGCTGTGTGTGTGTGGCTCTGTGTGTGTGGCTGTGTGTGTGTGGCTCTGTGTGTGTGGCTGTGTGAGCGGAGCAGAAGATATGATATAGCCACATGACGGCTGGGTAGTGTTGCATGTATATGACGGCTGGGTATATGGCGGCTGAGTAGTTTAGCATATGACGGCTGGGTAGTGTTGCATGTGTAGCATATGACGGCTGGGTAGTGTTGCATGTGTAGCATATGACGGCTGGGTATATGACGGCTGGGTAGTTTAGCACATGACGGCTGGGTAGTGTTGCATGTGTAGCATATGACGGCTGGGTATATGACGGCTGGGTAGTTTAGCATATGACGGCTGGGTAGTGTTGCATGTTTAGCATATGATGGCTGGGTAGTGTTGCAGGTTTAGCACATGACGGCTGGGTAGTGTTGCTTCATATTAGGAATTCAAGATGGATGTAGTGCTGCTCAGAGTATGTGTCCACAGAGCAAGGTCACTGTTAATGATATAGAACACTTCTCCCCTCTCTTTTCTCCTTCTCTCTCACCTTCTCATCTTCTCTCTCTCATCCTCTCTTTTCTCTCTCTCTCGTCTCTCTCTCACCCTTTCTCATCTTCTCTCTCTCTCTCTCTCTGTCCCCCTTTCTCTCTCTTGCCTCTCCAGACTTCCAGAGGCTGTCGCTCAGCCGGCGTGTGTCTCAGGGCCTGAATGGGGATCTGTATTTCTCCAACGTGGAGATGTCGGACTCGCGCAGCGACTACATCTGCTACGCCCGCTTCCCCCGCACGCAGACCATCCAGCAGAAGCAGCCCATCACCGTGCGCGTGGTCAACAGTACGTCACCAACACCTTGTGCCCACTCCCGTGTGCCCGCTCCCGTGTGCATGCCAGCGGCTTTGTGCTTGAGCTGAGGACAGCGGCTCTCTCGTGACCGCAGCATGACAGGGAGGGCAGATGAGGGATTACGAGAAGGCGTTATGTCCAGCAGGAGAGTCAGCGTTGCGGATGCAAGGAGTCAGTTCACTATCACTCTCATGTCAGTGCTAGTGTTAGAGGAGTCAGTTCACTATCACTCTCATGTCAGTGCTAGTGTTAGAGGAGTCAGTTCACTCTCATGTCAGTGCTAGTGTTAGAGGAGTCAGTTCACTCTCATGCAGGGCTTTGAACCGGTTCAAGGAACGAAAACGAAAAACGAAAACGAACGGAATTTTACGGAATTTTACGGAAACGGAATTTTACGGAAACGGAAACGAAAACAAAATGGTCTTCAACTGTTCCGGAACAGAAACGTTATTCTGAAATCCACAAAACCGGTTAATAACGTTTTTTTTTCGTTCTCTATATAACAGCCTAATAATTTGATTTCTGCAGTTTGAAAAAAAAAAATGAATAAATGGACCTTTGGTCCAAATGTGGATATTTTGTCTTGCTGTTGTAATGTAACCTATCCGTCTGCCACTTCGGATCTTAGGCCAGCTCGTAGCGTAAGCTACTGAAACTGATTTGGAAATTGTTTGTAGCCTATGCGTAATAGCCTATTTTGCCTGTCCACGCCTTGTCGTTTTAAAGTCGGGATTTGAAATGTTTGCGCAATTATAGCCTATTCTGTGTAGAAGAGTTAAACGGGAAATTTGAGATAGGCCTTGTCAGCAACAGACAGGTTCGTTTATAAACAGGGTTGGAATTATAGCGCAAGCCTTTGAAGATCTCCATATGGATAAAACTTAGGCTACAACCAGGTAAGGAGTTTAGCACATATCCCGAAATATTTTTGATAAGAAATTATTAATAGGCATAGGTTAGGCCTACAGTAAGTCTGTAGGCTATGGGATGGATAGCCCATCTGAATGTTTTCCGAATGCCGCCTGTGATTTATTATTTTTGGGCATAGCTACGGTATAGGCTAAATCAAGGGGAAATAATGAGTACGTCTATTCTAAGGTAAAGTCCACAAAATAGGCCCGCCAAACACTGCCGGAACTTTAAGTACAAACGATATTTTGCATTCCCAACCGGTTCAGGACCGATATGTTGGTGGCGGAACGCATGCAAGAACGAAAACGTTAAACATAGGCCTACCTGAACCGTTCGGAACGGAACGTTTGAAAAATAATTTCTCTCATGTGCTCGTGAGCTCTCATGTCAGTGCTAGTGTTAGAGGAGTCAGTTCACTCTCATGTCAGTGCTAGTGTTAGAGGAGTCAGTTCACTATCACTCTCATGTCAGTGCTAGTGTTAGAGGAGTCAGTTCACTCTCATGTCAGTGCTAGTGTTAGAGGAGTCAGTTCACTATCACTCTCATGTCAGTGCTAGTGTTTGTGGATGATCAGGTCTCTAATGTTGTCACGTTTTTGGATGATGAACATACAGTAACTGTATGTTTGCATATCTGTGGAAGAGCTAGTCTTGTTCTAGTGTCTGTGGAAGAGCCAGTCTACCTTTCTAATCTCTGTTGAAAATGCGTTCTTTTGTTCTATGGTCTGTGGTTAGCCTTATGTTCTAGTTGCTGTGGCCCCATGTTCTATTTGCTGTGGAAGAGACAGCCCCATATTCTAGTTGCTGTGGAAGAGACAGTCCCATGTCTGCTTTCCAAAATGTCCACCTCAGATCCAAGTGACTCCCCTGCTGTGCTTTCTGATCATCTCCTTTTTTGAACTCCGAGTAATGAGTTCACCTTGCTTGGACCACTGACTTATGAGTTCACCTTGCTTTGCCATGTTTTTTTTAGTCACACATGCTTTTCAGTTATGTTTTGCTTCTCACACTTGACCTGTTATGATTTTCTGTTGTGTTACAGTGGATGCAATCAATGAAACATGGCCAGGTTTTTTGAATGAGACTGATTTTTTTGGTGGTGAGTGATGGCGCCCCCTAGTGATCGCCCTCTGTTAGAATAACCAACCGTAGACGTCAACCAACTAACCCAAACCTCGGACCCTTCCCACCGTCTCTTTCAGCACAAGTGATTATTGCACCAGTGTTTGATCTTTTCTGCCTCTCTCTCATGGTGTCCATCACGTCCCCTCCACTAAACACTGCTACCGCATGATGCCATGACCCCTGCTCTCCTGCTCGGACAACACACATCCTTACTGAAGTTATTGTTCATCTTCTTAAATGTAGTTTTAGAACTGACTGCCTTGAAAGGGTATATTGATTATATCAGTTGCTCTCAAATCATCTCAATTAGTCAATCAATCAATCAGTCAATCAATTAATTCATTAATCAATACATCATAATGGTGATTTATTCTTATGGATATTTAGCAGACTTCATATGTCTGCATGGAGGAATGCTGTACACAGTTACCATCAACGCACAATATCTGAGTTTGTAAATGATGATGGACACAGATATGAGCTAACCCTGGTGGTTGTAGGACAATATCTCTGAGTTTTTAAATGATGATGGGCACAGATATGTTGCAACCCTGGTGGTTGTAGGACATACCGGAAGATATTTTTAGGTTTATCCTGTTGTCCTCTTGTGTTGTAGGCTGAGGAGCTAAATATGGCCCTGAATACTGTGGTTTAACAGCAAGCATTTAATCACTACCTAAGTCACTACCTGGCGTTACCTCAGTCCATCCCTTTGCTCTAGAAAATCCACATGAAATCTGTTCCTTTTTCATTGTTTGTATGACCCCGTGGCTCCTCTTCTGTTTTCTCCTCTTAACACATTTCGTCCTTTAGCGCATTATTATTGATGTTACCCAGAGTGCACTTTGGCAAACACAAGACCATAGGTCTCCTTTTCCTTGTATAACTCCTCTTGGGTTTTCATGGTCCCTCCTGTGAAGCTCCTGTGTGTTTGACCTCCTGTCTCCCTGGCAACAGTGGTGACCGGTCTCTTGTGAAGGGGAGGCTTTTCCACGTCACCTTCCCATCCTAACTGCCCCTTCCCATCCTACTGTAACTGCCCCTTCCCATCCTAACTGCCCCTTCCTATCCTAACTGCCCCTTCCCATCCTAACTGCCCCTTCTGTTTCCTCCCATGACAGACGGGCAGACGGAAGAGCGCCGTCCATCCTTCCAGGTGCCGTCGGGCCCCAGCAGCTCCATGATGGTCCTGCGAGGGCAGCTTCTGGAGATGGAGTGCATCGCTGAAGGCCTGTGAGTGCCCCATGAGAGCCAAGAGCCAGACGTGCCCATTATCTCTCTGTGCTGGAGCATGGCAATGCCATTAGCTAGACTACTCCCCACACTCTCTCTCTTCGCCTCACTCACTCCTCTGCTTTCTCTCTCTCTCTCTCTCTTTCTCTCTCTCTCTCTCTCTCTCTCTCTTAGGCCCACTCCTGAGATTACCTGGTCCAAGGTCAGTGGGGAGTTGCCCAGCAACCGGGCCACCTACCTCAACTTCCACAAGACGCTGCGCATAGCGGCCGTGACGGAGGCGGACTCTGGCCAGTACCGCTGCACGGCCAAGAACACGCTGGGCTCCATCCACCACGTCATCACCGTCACTGTTAAAGGTCTGCACCTGCCAGCCCCACTGACCCTCCCCCCCGCCACCACACTCATCCACCACCTGGACCCTCCATCCTGTACTCATCGATGCTCATGCTGCCAAATAGTGCCATAATATCCGCTGTGCTGTGCAATGCTGTTTTGTTGATGAAAAACAATAAACAACTTTCACTGTCTTGTTTTCCTCTCCCTGTTACGCTCTCTCTACCTCCCTTCCTCTTTCTCTCTCTCTCTCTCTCTCTACCTCCCTTCCTCTCCCACTCCCTACTCTCTCTCTCTCTCTACTTTTCTCTCTCCCTTTTTCTGTTGATCTCACTGTCTCTCCATCCCACTTTCTCTCCTTTTCTTGCTTTCTTTTTTCCTGCCCCCTCTCTCTCTCCACTGCTTCCTGTCTCTCCCATAAACAGCGGCTCCCTACTGGATTGAGGCTCCTCAGAACCTGGTGCTGGCCCCCAGGGAGAAAGGCCAGTTGATCTGCCGCGCCAGTGGCAACCCCAAGCCCTCCGTCAGCTGGTTCATGGACGGCCTGCCCATCCACAGTGAGTTACCCCCCCACCCACACACACATCTGTTTTCCCACCACACTGCCCCCGTGAGAGAACTTTGGAAAGACTTTGGGCCTTTCAGCAGGAGGGAGACGGAACAAACAAGGAGCTCATTAAGTGCTGAAGGGATGTATTATGTGCGCTCTCAGTCCATCAGGCCATCAGTGCACTTAGTGTGGGGGGCTCACCTGACCTGGAGCCAGTTTGTAAAAGCAAACCTCTTCATTAAAAACAGCCCCCTCATCATCAGCTCACAATTTGCTCGTCGTGTTCTCGGAATCGCTTTCTAGAAGTCAGCATAGTCATGCTCTCATAGTGAAGGTCTCGTCCAAGGCCACTCAGTTCTGTTTCTGTCAGTTTTGCTTCTCTCAGTGCGTTTCCTGAGTGCCCTCAGATCACTGACCAGCGCTGCGCCTGTTTCCTCTGTCCAGATGCTCCGGAGGACTCCCGCAGGAAGGTGGAGGGCGACACCATTATGTTTGAGGACGTGGTGAGCGGCTCCAGTGCTGTGTACCAGTGCAACGCCTCCAACGAGCATGGCTATCTGCTGGCCAACGCTTTCGTCAATGTGCTGTGTAAGTGGCCACCTGCCAACTGACGTGATGTTTAGCTTGTCAGTGACCTGCCCGGTGCGTAGTTCCTGATGTGCTGCCCGGTGCGTAGCTCCTGATGTGCTGCCCGGTGCGTAGCTCCTGATGTGCTGCCCGGTGCGTAGTTCCTGATGTGAGCGCATTGCTTTTGTTTTCCTCTGCCGTAGCCGAGCCCCCCAGGATGCTGACCCCACCCAACAAAGTGTACCAGGTCATCATGAACCAGCAGGCCGCACTGGAGTGCTACTCATTTGGCTCCCCCATACCCAAAATCACATGGTGAGTGTGTGTGTGTGTGTGTGTGTGTGGATGGCTCCCCCATACCCAAAATCACATGGTGAGTGTGTGTGTGTGTGTGTGTGTGTGTGTGTGGATGGCTCCCCCATACCCAAAATCACATGGTGAGTGCTCCCTCATCATGGGCCTAAATCAGATGTCGTAACACTTTGAGCTCTCCTTAATGAAGTGCAGAAATAGGCCAAAAACGTTGCGCCATGTTGAGCTGCCCTTAATGAACCACAGCAATAAGTTCTAAAAGCCCAGCCTCAATTACACATGAAAAGAGCCGCTGCCAGAGCAGTAATCTTAAAGAAAAGGCTCTTTAATTAAACTGGTTTCCTCTCAGCCACAGTAAGGAACAAGCAGAACTAGCATGGATGATTGGCAGTTTTATTAGCATTAAGTGCTGCCCAGCTAGGCCATCTAGACATGGTCAGCACCTATAGCACACCTGACCCCTGCTGAGAGGGCTTGGCTGCTGGTCTCATCATTAGGCTCAAATGAGCGTATTACATGGAGTAGCAGCTCACCAGTGTGTCTTTGATGCTCTTCTCTCCTCTCCTCTCCTCTCCTCTCCTCTCCGCTCTGCTCCTCTCCTCTCCTCTCCTCTCCTCTCCTCTCCTCTCCGCTCCTCTCCTCTCCTCTCCGCTCCTCTCCGCTCTGCTCCTCTCCGCTCCTCTCCTCTCCTCTCCTCTCCTCCTCTCCTCTCCTCTCCTCTCCTCTCCGCTCCTCTCCTCTCCTCTCCTCTCCTCTCCTCTCCTCTCCTCTCCTCTCCTCTCCTCCCCTCTCCTCCCCTCCCACAGGTTTAAGGAGAACCATACCAATGCTGCCCTGGAGGGCGACCCCTACATCTTCTATGATAACGGCACGCTAGTGATCCCAGTGGCCCAGGCCACGAGCAGTGGCAAGTACACCTGTGTGGCCCTAAACATGCTGGGCAAATCAGACAATCACGTCCACCTGGAGGTCAAAGGTGAGAAGAAGCACCCTCTCCTGGCCAGCCAAGTTCAATTTCACACACACACACACACACACACACACACACACACACACACACACACACACACACACACTAACACACACACAGAGTGCTTAGCTATAAAATGTAATTAATTGTTTGAACAACTAAATGAAATGGAAAAGTGCTTCTGACCACTGTCCGCCTGGCGGCCTTCTCCTCAGAGCCGACCCGTATCTTGAAGCAGCCCGAGTATAAAGTGGTGCAGAGGAACCGAGACGTGGTGTTTGAGTGTCCGGTGAAACACGACCCCTCCCTCATCCCCACCATGATCTGGCTGAAGGACAACGGAGAGCTGCCGGACGATGAGAGGTGAGGCCAGGGATTCCTTCTCCACAATGTTCAGTGTTCTCTGGTCATCCATGTCCTCCATGTTCCTCTGTAGATCATCCATGTTCTCCATGTTCCTCTGATCGTTCATGTCCTCCATGTTCCTCTGATCGTCCATGTCCTCCATGTTCCTCTGTAGATCATCCATGTTCTCCATGTTCCTCTGTAGATCGTCCATGTCCTCCATGTTCCTCTGTAGATCATCCATGTTCTCCATGTTCCTCTGTAGATCGTCCATGTCCTCCATGTTCCTCTGTAGATCATCCATGTTCTCCATGTTCCTCTGTAGATCGTCCATGTTCTCCATGTCCCTCTGGAGGGTTTAGATATAATCCACTTCTTAACCTTCATTGCCACATGACTGACTTTAAACAGCAAATCAGTTACAGTTACAGTCTAAAGCAATTACTTTTGTAATCTCGGGATCAATTATTTCCACTTGTCATCTATGTTTTAGAGTGGTGCATCATAGGTTTAAAAAAAACAATTATTACAGTGCATGAAAATGCACTGTACTGTTCTTCCTAGGCTTCTTCTTATTACAGTGCATGAAAATGCACTGTACTGTTCTTCCAAGGCTTTTTACAGTGCATGGAAATGCACTGTACTGTTCTTCCTAGGCTTCTTCTTATTACAGTGCATGGAAATGCACTGTACTGTTCTTCCTAGGCTTCTTCTTATTATTATTCTTCTTCTAACGCACTTAATGCAGCTTCAACCGTTTAACGTAGAAACTTCATTCAAACTATGTTACGTAGGTCTTACTTATGACATGTGGGCTTTGTATTGTTCATCTTTGTAACTTTTATACTTTTTAAACTATTAATTAAAAACTAGTCAAAATTTCCCCATAGACTTAACATGGGCTGATGACATCACAATAGAGCCGTTAAGCAATTAGAATCCTATGGCAGGTGTTCGGGCCACCTGGACCAACTGCCAGTCTCAGGCTTTAAGCATACAAACTGGCCCTATTAAGACTACACATCCTGTTCAACTGCTTCCGCTGCCAAACACTGTTTCAAAATAAAAGTCCTCACTACAATATTTCACTGTTAAACAATTTAACCCTTTAAACTACTGAACTTTTTAACTGTTCAGCCATTGTAACTGTTACTTGTCATCAACTATGACTCCTACCCACTGTAGCTAGTTAGCTAAGTTAGCTAAGTAACATGGTTAACATAGTTAGCATGTTAGCATGCTAGGTAGCATTTTTAGCAAAACTGCTAAAAATGATTACCTAAGTTAGCTAAGTCACATGGTTAGCATAGTTAGCATGTTACCATGCTAATTAGCATTTTTAGCAAAACTGCTTAAAATGATTAGCTAAGTTAGCTAAGTCACATGGTTAGCATAGTTAGCATAATTAGCATGTTAGCATGCTAGTTAGCATAACTGCTAAAAATAATTAGCTAAGTTAGCTAAGTCACATGGTTAGCATACTTAGCATTTTAACATTGTTAGCATGCTAGTTAGCATAGTAACTTGGTTAACATTATTATCTTTGTTAATATAGTTAGCATAACTGCTAGCAAACATTAGAGCCATTCCATGTGTCAGTTATCGTCAACTATCTACCTAAATAATTTAACCATTTAAACTATCCACTTATTTAACCGTTCAATCATTCCAACTATATTAAACCTTATCTACCAAGTAAATCATTTACCTATATAAACTATCCACCTATTTAACTGTTGAGTCATTCCAACTATATTAAACCTCATCTACCTAGCAACCAATATAGTTTGTTTTTACTCTGTATGATATTTGACATCATATTTTTTGCATTTCATGCACTGTATTTCCTTCAGGAAATGCTTTTCTAGTTATTATTCTTCTTCTAACGCACTTAATGCAGCTTCAACCGTTTAACGTAGAAACTTCATTCAAACTATGTTACGTAGGTCTTACTTATGACATGTGGGCTTTGTATTTTTCACCTTTGTAACTTTTATACTTTTTAAACTATTAATTAAAAACGAATCAAAATTTCCCCATTGACTTAACATTATGATTATGACATCACAATACGGCCGTTAAGCAATTAGAATCCTATGGCAGGTGTTCGGGCCACCTGGACCAACTGCCAGTCTCAGGCTTTAAGCATACAAACTGGCCCTATTAAGACTACACATCCTGTTCAACTGCTTCCTCTGCCAAAAACTGTTTCAAAATAAAAGTCCTCACTACAATATTTCACTGTTAAACAATTTAACCCTTTAAACTACTGAACTTTTTAACTGTTCAGCCATTGTAACTGTTACTTGTCATCAACTATGACTCCTACCCACTGTAGCTAGTAAGCTAAGTTAGCTAAGTAACATGGTTAGCATGCTAGCATGTTAAAATGCTAGTTAGCATTTTTAGCAAAACTGCTAAAAACGATTAGCTAAGTCAGCTAAGTCACATGGTTAGCATAGTTAGCATGCTAGCATGTTAGCATGCTAGCATGTTAGCATGCTAGTTAGCATTTTTAGCAAAACTGCTTAAAATGATTAGCTAAGTTAGCTAAGTCATATGGTTAGCATAGTTAGCATGCTAGCATGTTAGCATGCTAGTTAGCATTTTTAGCAAAACTGCTTAAAATGATTAGCTAAGTTAGCTAAGTCACATGGTTAGCATAGTTAGCATGCTAGCATGTTAGCATTCTAGTTAGCATTTTTAGCAAAACTGCTTAAAATGATTAGCTAAGTTAGCTAAGTCACATGGTTAGCATAGTTAGCATGCTAGCATTTTAGCATGTTAGTTAGCATAGTAACTTGGTTAACATTATTATCTTTGTTAACATAGTTAGCATAACTGCTAGCAAACATTAGAGCCATTCCAAGTGTCAGTTATCGTCAACTATCTACCTAAATAATTTAACCATTTAAACTATCCACCTATTTAACTGTTCAGTCATTCCAACTATATTAAACCTCATCTACTTAGCAACCAATATAGTTTGTTTTTACTCTGTATGATATTTTACATCATATTTTTGCATTTTCATGCACTGTATTTCCTTCAGGAAATGCTTTTCTAGTTCTTCTTCTTATTCTTCTTCTTCTAACGCAGTTAATGCAGCTTAAACCGTTTAACGTAGAAACTTCATTCAAACTATGTTACGTAGGTCTTACTTAGGACATGTGGGCTTTGTATTTTTCAACTTTGTAACTTTTATACTTTTTAAACTATTAATTAAAAACTAGTCAAAATTTCCCCATAGACTTAACATGGGCTGATGACATCACAATAGAGCCGTTAAGCAATTAGAATCCTATGGCAGGTGTTCGGGCCACCTGGACCAACTGCCAGTCTCAGGCTTTAAGCATACAAACTGGCCCTATTAAGACTACACATCCTGTTCAACTGCTTCCTCTGCCAAAAACTGTTTCAAAATAAAAGTCCTCACTATAATATTTTACTGTTAAACAATTTAACCCTTTAAACTACTAACTGTTCGGCCATTGTAACTGTTACTTGTCATCAACTATGACTCCTACCCACTGTAGCTAGTTAGCTAAGTTAGCTAAGTCACGTGGTTAGCATAATTAGCATGCTAGCATGTTAGCATGCTAGTTAGCATTTTTAGCAAAACTGCTTAAAATGATTAGCTAAGTTAGCTAAGTAATGTGGTTAGCATAGTTAGCATGTTAGCATGCTAGTTAGCATTTTTAGCAAAACTGCTTAAAATGATTAGCTAAGTTAGCTAAGTAATGTGGTTAGCATAGTTAGCATGCTAGCATGCTAGTTAGCATTTTTTAGCAAAACTGCTTAAAATGATTAGCTAAGTTAGCTAAGTAATGTGGTTAGCATAGTTAGCATGCTAGCATGTTAGCATGCTAGTTAGCATTTTTAGCAAAACTGCTAAAAATGATTAGCTAAGTCACATGGTTAGCATAGTTAGCATGCTAGTTAGCATAACTGCTAAAAAGGATTAGCTAAGTTAGCTAAGTCACATGGTTAGCATACTTAGCATTTTAACATTGTTAGCATGCTAGTTAGCATACTTGGTTAACATTATTATCTTTGTTAACATAGTTAGCATAACTGCTAGCAAACATTAGAGCCATTCCAACTGTCAGTTATCGTCAACTATCTACCTAAATAATTTTACCATTTAAACTATCCACCTATTTAACTGTTCAGTCATTCCAACTATATTAAACCTCATCTACTTAGCAACCAATATAGTTTGTTTTTACTCTGTATGATTTTTTTACGTTATATTTTTGCATTTTCATGCACTGTATTTCCTTCAGGAAATGCTTTTCTAGTTATTATTCTTCTTCTAACGCACTTAATGCAGCTTCAACCGTTTAACGTAGAAACTTCATTCAAACTATGTTACGTAGGTCTTACTTATGACATGTGGGCTTTGTATTTTTAATCTTTGTAACTTTTATACTTTTTAAACTATTAATTAAAAACGAATCAAAATTTCCCCATTGACTTAACATTATGATTATGACATCACAATACGGCCGTTAAGCAATTAGAATCCTATGGCAGGTGTTCGGGCCACCTGGACCAACTGCCAGTCTCAGGCTTTAAGCATACAAACTGGCCCTATTAAGACTACACATCCTGTTCAACTGCTTCCTCTGCCAAAAACTGTTTCAAAATAAAAGTCCTCACTACAATATTTTACTGTTAAACAATTTAACCCTTTAAACTACTGAACAAAACTGCTTAAAATGATTAGCTAAGTTAGCTAAGTCACATGGTTAGCATAGTTAGCATGCTAGCTTGTTAGCATGCTAGTTAGCATTTTTAACAAAACTGCTCAAAATGATTAGCTAAGTTAGCTAAGTCACATGGTTAGCATAGTTAGCATGCTAGCATATTAGCATGCTAGTTAGCATTTTTAGCAAAACTGTTAAAAATGATTAGCTAAGTTAGCTAAGTAACATATTTAGCATGCTACCATAGTTAGCATGCTAGCATGTTAGCATGCTAATTAGCATTTTTAGCAAAAAAACTTGGTTAACATTATTATCTTTGATAACATAGTAGCATAACTGCTAGCAAACATTAGGGCCATTCCAACTGTCAGTTATCGTCAATTATCTACCTAAATAATTTAACTATTTAAATTATCCACCTATTTAACCGTTCAATCATTCCAACTATATTAAACCTTATCTACCAAGCAAATCATTTAACTATATAAACTATCCACCTATTTAACTGTTCAGTCATTCCAACTATATTAAACCTCATCTACCTAGTTCAGTCATTCCAACTACATTAAACCTCATCTACCTAGTTCAGTCATTTGAACTATATTAAACCTCATCATGTTGGTTGCCAATTAGCACATAATCTGTTTTAACAATATATTTCACA
>NC_055967.1:37395522-37460522 GCF_018492685.1 Alosa sapidissima
GTTTGACCAGATCGGGTAGCGGATCTGTAGTTCGATGGAATGAGACATAAGAAACTACAAATTTGACTTGCATCTGATGTCGCAATACATCGTACTTTCATAAATCATGCAACATATTCTACCTTGTCTGACATTGTTATTTGTAAAGCCGGTGCTGGATAAACAAATAGCGTGCGTGCGACAGAGGAAAAGTTCTTTGGTGTTGCTTTAAGACTCTAATCATTGTAAGAGGCCTCTTGGACCATCAGAAACTGTAGCTATTTTTATCATGTAGATTTCAGCATTTAAAAAAAAAGAAATACTGCTCACCACATCATTATATGGCATGTTTGTGAAACTGATATAAAAGTAGAAGTTAAAACTCTAATACTTTGTGACCTCTGATAAAGATGGTGAGACTTTGTGACCTGATAACGATGGTGAGACTTTGTCACCTCTGATAAAGATGGTGAGACTTTGGGACCTCTGATAACGATGGTGAGATTTTGTGACCTCTGATAACAATGGTGGCAGTCACATTGGCTCTGTCCTCTCCGCAGTGCCAAAGGCAGCCCCTGACAATGTCCAGGTCCAGGTGATTAACAGCACCTTGGCCCATGTGCACTGGGAGTCCGTGCCCCTCAGCTCTGTCCGGGGACACCTCAAAGGCTACAAGGTAACACTCGCCAGCTGTCTGGATGATGACATGACTGAGATGTTCCCATTGGTCAAGATATCTGTGGTTGGGCAGTTGTCAGGTCAGTTTTGCACTGTGTTGCAGGTGTACTACTCGCGCAAGGGCAGTCTGCACAATCACAGTCCGCACCATTCGGAACAACAGGTCCTCACCTTCAGTGGGAACCGGACTCACGGCAAACTGCCCGGTCTGCACCCGTTCAGCCGTTACGCGCTCAACGTCCGCGTGTACAACGGACGAGGAGAAGGACCCGCCAGCAGTGACGAGGACTTTGAGACTCCGGAGGGAGGTAGGACACCGAGCAGGGAGCTGCGGTCAAGATGGCCTTCATGGCTACATTCTCTCTCTCTCTGTGTTCTAATACGTTTATCAGCCTATTGTGAACATTAAGAACATTTGAAAAATGAATTCTTGAGGACTCGGTTACACTGCCAACTAACACACACCATAACTTAGCTCCAAATTCAAGTATATTGATGTTCATGAATGACAGTTTCTTGGCTGGTAATAATGGCCAATCAAACTAACACTTTCCATTCCCCGTCCAGTGCCTGGGCATCCAGCGTTCCTGAGAGTGGTCAACCCCAGCCTGGACTCCCTCACGCTGGAGTGGGGCCCTCCGCACGACCGCAACGGACGGCTGACGGGCTACACGCTGAAATATCAGCCAGGTGAGAGACCAGTGGCCTGTCCAGAGATGATATGATCCGCACAATTGGATTAAAAACAGGGAGTGGGATTAGACGAGGATTAATGACGGCGTTATTGGATTGGCTGTGATGGCTGTTTAAACGAGTGGGCAGAATTATTCTCTAGTGATGTATATTCTGATATAGCATCACTGTATCAATGGTGTTTCTGATGTATTTTGCATGTGTATGATTTCTTATGTATATATTTGTAATGTAAATTGTTTGTGTTGTCTATGTTTGTGAAGAGTAGTTATTATCTTTGTAGTGATTGTTAAATGTCACAGCTGTCTTCTTTCGATCTTTAAACGACTTTTAATTGCAATATATTTAGTTGAATTACATGATATTTAGATGTATTGGGACAATAGAGTGTTTTAGCCATTTGCCCTGTGCTTTGTAACTCATGAAAATATCCCATGCATTAATTCGTTCACATCGTCTGGTCACACAGAAGGTCAGTTTAAACTGCCAGGTCACTGTAGGTAACTTGCTAAACCCACCCCCAACACCTCTCCTCACCAATCCCGTTCCACTCCCCCAGTTAATAACAGCAATGAGCTGGGCCCATTGAAGGAGGTCACAGTGGCAGCCAATGAGACAAGCTTCACGCTACCCAACCTCAAGTACAGCACACGCTACAAGTTTTATTTCAATGCCAAAACCCAAAAGGGCCCTGGCCCCACCATCACCCAGGAGGCCGTCACAGTCATCGACGAAGGTAAGTTTAGCACGCTAGCACACTTAATGCTAGTCACTGTCCAGAAGTATTCTCACCTAGCAAAGTAAAGAGCTGCTTTTTTTTTTTACAGTAACTTCAAAACGTTTAGTGTCCCTATATGTCATCAAGCATCCATCCTAATGATAGGTTAGCAGTAAGGAGTAGGTTAGGAGTAAAGCATGATAGGTTAGGAGTAAAGCATGATAGGTTAGGAGTAAAGCATGATAGGTTAGGAGTAAGGAGTAGGTTAGGAGTAAGGAGTAGGTTAGGAGTAAAGCATGATAGGTTAGGAGTAAAGCATGATAGGTTAGGAGTAAGGAGTAGGTTAGGAGTAAGGAGTAGGTTAGGAGTAAAGCATGATAGGTTAGGAGTAAGGAGTAGGTTAGGAGTAAAGCAGACTCTGTACCGATCACTTGTTCAGAGGTGAAGCAGAACAGTAGCATGTGTAGAATGTTAGGACATCTGCTTTTCCCTTTGAAAGGTTCTACTCAGATGCCTCTCATGATGGGTTCTAGAGCCCTTTTGGAATCCCTTTATCTCTCAGATTCTACTCAGATGCCTCTCATGATGGGTTCTAGAGCCCTTTTGGAATTCCTTTATCTCTCAGATTCTACTCAGATGCCTCTCATGATGGGTTCTAGAGCCCTTTTGGAATTCCTTTATCTCTCAGATTCTACTCAGACCCCTCTCATAATGGGTTCTAGAGCCCTTTTGGAATCCCTTTATCTCTCAGATTCACAACCTTTTTTCAGCAGTGAAGAACCGTTTGCCTGCAACAGTTATAAAGCAGTTAAAAGCATTCCAGAAATGTTTCATGTGCCTGGAACAATACAATGTGATAAGTCGTATTGTGTTACTTAAATGTAAAAGGATATATGGTAATCTAAAGTCATCGTCTATGAGGGTGTGAGGTAGTAAATGAGCTTTGCCCAGGGCTCTTAGATACTGTATAATGCCTTGCAATGGCTTTTGCTCCATCCCTGAATGTGTGCATAAGATACAAGTATCACAATGAGTAATGTAATGATGAGCCGTGCCGACGAAACATTGTAAAAGCCACATCTTCTTGCTAATTACATTCAGTTCATTATTTATGTGAGATGCACGCCACTGGTAATGAATTTATTCAGGTTTCGTAGACAAGCGCAAAAGGATTTAGACAGCTGTTAGTTTTTTGCCACCAACCATGGAGCTAATTGCTCTTGAGTGAAGGAGGCAGTGCTGTGCTGTGCAGTGGATCTATTTGCACTTATCTCATTTTCCAACTGCCAAGTCACAGTACAAATGCCAAGTACAGTACAGTGGCTGTTTTTAGGACTGAGTTGATTTGAATGCACATCCCTCCTGTCTGATGCCATATTCTAGCTGTGGCTACCTCTGTCCACTCCTTTTGACTGTCCATTTCCTTGTCCCTCTCTTGCCCTCCGACAGCCCTGGGTCGGCCCACAGTATTTGTGGGCAAAGGTAACAGAGACAAATCAGAAAAGACTGCATGCTGTGCACTTTAACTAATAGTTCCTCCATGGCGGAGGGTACAGGCTATATTGTGAAGTTTTATTTATTTTAAAGAAAAAATATCTCAGATGCATGCGTTTTTCAGTAGTCGTTGCACAGTTTAAAAGCTGTCAGCTGAAAACCAGTCCCCAAAATAAAGTTTAAAAGGCAAGGCCAAGTGGAATCTGTGCTTTTTTTTCTCTCTTGCGTTTCCCTGAGCACGACCTCATAATAATCTGTTAAATCTTCCCTGCAATGCTATCTGTTGTCTGTATCTCTCTCTCGCTCTCTCTCTCTCTTTCTCTCTCTCTGGAAGGCCTTTATCTCCTGCTCCTGTGGCCCCTTCCCCATGTGGCTGGCTTGGCATGCCTAAGACCTCTGGCCTCTGTATTCCCTGGGCTCTGTGTTGTGCGTGTGTGTGTGTGTGTGTGTGTGTGTGTGTGGGCTCTGCTGTGTCTGTCTGTCCGGTGTGGGCTGTGGGCTCTCTCTTACTCTTCTCCGTGTTTTTTCCAGGACACCCAGAACCCCCACCACCACACCCACACCCACTCTCCCCAACCTCACAGTCTGAACGCCACCCCCACCACACGGGTACTGCCGCTTTAGACACATGCCTAACCTAGCCTAGCCTAACCTAACCTAGCCTAGCCTAACCTAGCCCCTGTGTGTTGTCTAAATCCCATGTGCTAGCATCGTCTCTGTAGTGGTAGTTTATAGAACTTTGTAATGAGATACGAGATCTTGACTGACTACATTTGTAATGAGATACGAGATCTTGACTGACTACATTTGTAATGAGAAACAAGATTTTGACTGACTACATTTGTAATGAGATACGAGACCTTGACTGACTACATTTGTTGTGTCTTGATGAGTTGATATGGTCAGCTCTTTGCTGATGAAGACATGCGTATAGATCTGCAGCATCACTTCTAGACATGCGTATAGATAGATCTGCAGCATCACTTCTAGACATGCGTATATAGATCTGCAGCATCACTTCTAGAGCATCACTTCTAGACATGCGCATAGATAGATCTGCAGCATCACTTCTAGACATGCGCATAGATAGATCTGCAGCATCACTTCTAGAGCATCACTTCTAGACATGCGTATATAGATCTCACACAGATGTGTTCAGTTTTATCAGCCATATTCTAAATGAAATGTAGTTATACAAATGCTTTAGTGTCTCATAACACTGTCCAGAATTCTGCTGGCATTACACAAATTCATTGGACTTAAAGGAATTATCCGGATTAAAATGCACTTTAGATCAATTTACGGATGATTTGGAGTACATACGTTGAGTTGACATCAAAATCACGTAATTCGGATGTGTTTTGAGAAAGTTCGATTTTACCGTTTTTAGTCAAAACTCATTAGCTTGGAAGTGACCAGGGCATGTCATTTCGCCGCTACAAAAATGCTATTTTTATACCTCTTCTACAGTTCCAAACAATATTACACTTACGTGGTAGTGAGTAGAGGGTCCCTAAAGCCAAACCGAAGTATCCCGAGATCTTTATGTGGTCGGATAGAGAGTCCAGAATGAATTTCATCAAGCCAGTACCTTTCCGGAAATGTTGCTGCTGCAGCTGACATCTTTAGGGGAAAGTCCGTAGGAGTCGATTGCCGAGTGTGGAGTAACACGCTCTGGAAATTCGCATTTCGTCGCCGCTTTTTAAAAAAAAAAACATAGTCCAGTATTTCTTTCGAAATTGAAATGAAGTTGTATGCAACAGCAAACCCTAGCTTACTAACAGGTTGGAATTTTGAAATGTCACGTGACGTGATGTCGTGCAACGACGTGATGCAATCGACTCCTACGGACTTTCCCCTAAAGATGCCAGCTGCAGCAGCAACATTTCCGGAAAGGTACTGGCTTGATGAAATTCATTCTGGACTCTCTATCCGACCACATAAAGACCTCGGGATACTTCGGTTTGGCTTTAGGGACCCTCTACTCACTACCACCTAAGTGTAATGTTGTTTGGAACTGTAGAAGAGGTATAAAAATAGCGTTTTGTAGCGGCGAAATGACATGCCCTGGTCACTTCCAGGCTAACGAGTTTTGACTAAAAACGGTAAAATCGAACTTTCTCAAAACACATCCGAATTACATGATTTTGATGTCAACTTAACGTATGTACTCCCAATCATCTGTAAATTGATCTAAAGTGCATTTTACTCCGGATAATTCCTTTAAGTCAATTGATAGCACTGCAATGAAGTGTATATGAAGGTCGGAGGTGTAGCTAATAGGAATTTGCCCCTAATGCCCTGAGTAAGTGCAGGGCTCTTGCACTGTGATGGGAGTTTGTGATTGAGCTCTGCGACTCATTGTTGTCCTCTCTCTTGTGCTCTGGACTCATTGTTGTCCTCTCTCTTGTGCTCTGGACTCATTGTTGTCCTCTCTCTTGTGCTCCGCTCAGCGCGTCCAGCTGTTCCAGTGTCCTGGAACGTGAGCTCGTCCCTGGTAGAGGACGGAGCTCTTATCAGTTGGGAGTACTGGGGACCCGAAAAGTCAGTTTATGTGGAATATGTAGAAGACAGTAAGATGCTTCTGTTGTTGTTTTCTAATAAACTCAGTCTATGCAGTGTATAGGTGGCAAGAGACCCTCTGTCAGTATTTTGTTTTCAAAGTTTCAGCAACATTGAAGTACTGCCAATTTGCCATTTTATTTTGGCCATTCGGATTCTGCCTCTAAGTGATTATTACGGTCTCTGACACCTATATTGTAGAGATGACATGTTATTAAGTTGCATGTTTTAACCAAGTTGAATCAAGCATCGAAATGCTATTTAATCCATTAAACATAATATTCAGGATACCATTGATAAATGACTTAATGGACTGTATCATACTAATTTAATTCCATCTGTCCCTCATTTGATGTAGTCTAATCAAATACAAATAGGTGAAATTCAGTAGATGTTTGTATAGCATCACAGTGATATGACATGATAATAGTAGCTTTACCATTTCAGATCAGGAGCTTAATAAAATACAGTTAGTCTGCATGAAGCACGTGGCCTGCAGTCCATATAGAAATTCATGAGATCTCCACCACATGTGGTGTCCATGCGTTGAACTTCCATTTACCCCTCAGGTAACGAAGAAAAGAGGAAAAGAGAGCTTGTGAATGGCTCGCAGTCCTATGTTCTAAAGGGCCTGAAGGAGGGCCTGGCTTACAGAGTTCGCGTGGTGGCTTGGGGCCACGCTGATCAAATGGTCCACAGTTCGGAAGAAATTTGGGTTACCGTTCCAGGTGAGGCTGGCTCTCAGCCCAGGTGTCTGTGGCCTTGAGAACGTCCATTTGTGAATGCTAGCGTTAGCATTAGCCTTGCCTGAGTCATACCTGGCTGTGTGTCTGTGAGTGAACTGCCCCGCATGGGAAAGCACCCCGTCTGTTCAGGACACTTATGTGGAGACTTGTGGGATGTTTGGTAGTGTCCTAGACCATGTGTTTGCTGCATGATGATGTTGTTGTCTGCATTGCACAGTTGGATGGGTGCACCTTGTCCAGGACATCTTTAATTCCCGTAGAAGAAAACAAGTGTTTACTTTTTGTTCTACTCCCCCATTCTTTTTGTTTGTTTTTTGAGTTTGAGGGGGGGAGTGAATGTTTGGGAATGTACAAGTGTATTTATTGTACATGGATGTAGTTTGTATCTCTACTGATGCTTTATTTCATTTGTCCAGGGTGTTGTGAACTTTTGGATGCATTTTACAGATAGTCTTCCATTGTCTTGAACAAATAGCTCTATTATTGTATATAAATACATCAATACTCTACTGTAAATTGAGTTACATTCAATTAATCTTGTTACCTGTGATGTGGTATTATCTAATGCCATAGATGCGCTTTATACTCCGAGGCCCTGTCTCTAACCGTGTGCCGTTTTGCTCCACAGCCATGGCCAGCAGGCAGGTGGACATCGCTACACAGGGCTGGTTCATTGGCCTCATGTGTGCCATCGCTCTCCTCATCCTGGTCCTCCTCATCGTCTGCTTCATCAAGAGAAATAAGGGAGGCAAATACCCAGGTAAGGGCCCCCGGGAGAACAAGCAGGAGTGTCATCCACTAGGCTTCCAATAGGTTCCTGTAGATGAGGCTATAGGGACTTGCATGAGGAGCATTGTCCTGCACGTTGATTGCTGACCCTCTCGTGTATTCTTGCTTGCTTGCCAGTATAGGGACTTGTATGTGGAGCATTGTCCTGCATGTTGATTGCTGACCCTCTCATGTGTTCTTGCTTGCTTGCCAGTATAGGGACTTGTATGTGGAGCATTGTCCTGCACGTTGATTGCTGACCCTCTCGTGTGTTCTTGCTTGCTTGCCAGTATAGGGAATTGTATGTGGAGCATTGTCCTGCACGTTGATTGCTGACCCTCTCATGTGTTCTTGCTTGCCAGTATAGGGACTTGTATGTGGAGCATTGTCCTGCACGTTGATTGCTGACCCTCTCATGTGTTCTTGCTTGCTTGCCAGTACAGGGACTTGTATGTGGAGCATTGTCCTGCACGTTGATTGCTGACCCTCTCGTGTATTCTTGCTTGCCAGTAAAAGAGAAGGAAGATGCCCATGCTGACCCAGAGATCCAGCCCATGAAAGATGAGGACTGTACTTTTGGAGAGTACAGGTGAGAGATCTGACTGTTGCCGTGGAGCCTACGGGTGCCACTTTGTCCACACACAACCCCCTTTCCCATGAACCCCTCTTGTCCAAACCCCCAACCCCCCAGCAGGACTGGAAGGTATGTAGAAAACAACAACATCACAATCAAGACACAGAACATCATCCAGAGAAGACTTCCAAACAACTGGTGTTCAAGCACAAATGTATTTTTTAATTTTTAGTTTTTTTTTTAACCTGGTGTATAGTTCAGTTGTCATGTGTGTGTGTTGAATTACATGCCCAGAATTGTATCATTGGATTTGCTTCATTGTTAAGGCACTAATTCTAGATTCAGGGTAATAGTTTTTCAGGTAATCGGCAGATTTAACGCACCTTTATAAGGCTGTTACTATTAGATACATCATTTACAGAACTATTATGAGATACTAAGTTTTACTGTCATACATCATCTTTGCAAACATATTTATGCGTAATGACGTATTATGTATTTGGTGAGGATTCTCCCACATTTATGAAATGAAAAGCAATGTTGCTGTGATGCTTGCTGTCAGACCTCCAGAATTAGCCTGCTTTCTCAGTTGCACGAAAATAAGAGAATATATTTGAGCACTTTATTTTGTAAAGCTTTTTGGAATATTCTTTTTTTACTTGCCATTTTTTATTTGTGATGATGATTGCATTTTTTAGTTGTTTTGTATGTTAATTACTTTTATATTTTTATTGCTACATAGATTTAATCTATTGACTCTCCTTACAATTTCATGCTGTGGCATAAAGAAATATATATATATATAATGTTGTGTACTATGCATGGCTAACATATGTAATATATTACTTGGTATAGGTATGTATATGTTTGATATGACGTGATCTGGAAACATAATGTGTAAATGACCATGTATGAAAATAATAGATCTCATGGTAGGGGTCACCATCAAGTGGCAATACAGAGAGTCCTATCTGCTCAAGATAAGGCTATATTATATGAATTATGTTTGCCAATGCTATTGGCTTAATATATTATATGAATTATGTTTGCCAATGCTATTTTTGTGAAAAGGAGATCTCCATCCACTGTGTAATCTCAAAGGTTAAAGGGCAATCCACAATGTCCCAAGAAAAGATTTATGTGAGCTACTCTGCTTCAGCTTGTAGCTAGTTTGTTTAGCCTCATGTAGGAATGTATGTGGTACAATAATAACATATACCGGTACATAATTTAGAATTAGCAAGGGTTTAGGATTATTTACGGATGATTTGTGACCTTGCCTTTGTGGTGGTTTTCCCTAGAGGAAAATATTGATGCTTCACCTCAACAAGTCAAGTGTATGCTAGCTTAGCTGATTTGAATGAATTGGGTTCATATTTGAATGACCATGCTGAGAGGTTTAATATAATCAAGGACTGACACAGTGACACGGATGTGAAATGGGGAGCACAGATTAGACTTCTTGGACACATCAGGCTAAGGCATGCTTCACTCTATAGATCTGTTTATGGTACATCTCTCTTTCTTTCTCTCTTTCTCTCCCTCTCTCTCTCTCTCTCTCTCTCTCTTTCTTTCTTTCTCTCTCTCTCTCTCTCTCTCTCTCTCTCTCTCTCTCTCTCTCTCTCTCTCTCTCTCTCTTTCTTCTCTCTCTCTCTCTCTCTCTCTCTCTCTCTCTCCTGCCCCTCCCCCCTTCTTACATTTCCCTATTGGCTGTAACAAATCTTCCTGCTTTATGGGCCAAATGCATTTGTCACTGTTGAGGTGAGATTAGCTGTTCTGCTCAGATGATTTGATGACAGATACATTCCCCCCCCTCCCCCCCCTGTGCATTCCTGTGCGCATCCCCAGTCAGATGAGACTCTGCTGGGGCAACAAGAAGAGATTTCGTAGTTCTCCCCAATCCCTGACTCTTAATGATTTGTTCCCCTTGCTTTCTACGTGTACAGGGCATGTAGACCTCCCAGAAGGTAAGGAGGGTAGCACAAGACCCGCATGTGTAGGAAATGTGTAGGAAGACTCTGTAGTAGATGTTGTTGGATGCCACTGGGAGAAAATGTGTGTGTGTGTGTGTGTGTGTGTGTTGTGTGCCATCTTTGGAGTGCACTTTACATAAGCTTCCCATCATGAAACGAGTCACACACTTGAGGTTGTTCAAAAGGCCCTGTCAGCACCAGTAACAAATGATATCAACACGTTCACCATTTGGTCTTTAATCTTTGCTGCTGAGCTGCTGATGTCATCTGTTCAGGGCTAGCAGTGTCATGATGAATGAACTCTTGACCTCCACAGCAGTGTCCTGGACGCTTTATGATGGAAGGGAAATATCTGACCTCATTACAGTTAACTGTCTCATATATTGTTTTCATTTTGACAAGCCAGCTGTTTCTTACACTTTTTGTACTTGTTTCACTTTCTTTGATTTTGTGTATTCAGTTTGAGCTCTTCAATCAATGCTTTATGGCACAGATGTTTTTTTTCAATCATTGTTGTAGTGATACATGACATCACTATGAATGTAATTTTATGCTCTGGCCAATGTGATTTGATAAGAAAGGCACTGACTCTGATAGTCATGCCTCATTGTAGGATGCCTAAACTGTATGTAAGACTAAGTGATAATGTGATACACAAGATAAGCTGAAAATTCAGTGTTATCATAGCAATTGAGATAGTGAAATAACCTCAAGCAGTTTTTCCAAGAAAATTGGTTTGGAGCATCAAAATGTTTAGGCTGTGCTAAGGCAACACTTGGTATCATCATCTGACTGCATGAAAAGCTCATTACTGTCACCCATGTCTCTGCCAAAGACAAAAGTGAATATGTTTCTTATGTTCACTTGCATTTGTCAAACGGCACATCTTGAATTGAGAGAAACCAGATCAACAGTAAAGACCTTGATCCTGACTTCAGTTCTATCATGCAGCATGAACACATTCATATGACCCTCAGCTACAGCCCTTTGCATGCTTACTGCATCTGTGCTCCAGCTGGAACTAAAAGCTCCATGTGACATATGTCGTCATTTCACCTGTAACCACCTGCATGTTATTTTCTCCTAGTGACCATGACGACCATAAACCGTTAAGAGGAAGCCGCACTCCGTCCAATGGGACGGTAAAGAGAGACGACAGTGACGACAGTTTAGTTGACTACGGGGACGGCGGCGACGGACAGTTCAACGAGGACGGCTCGTTTATCGGGCAATATAGCGGCAGGAAGGAGCGGGACACGGCTGAGTGCGTTGAGAGCTCCGAAGCGCCGTCCCCCGTTAACGCCATGAATTCTTTTGTGTAACGCGGCCGAACCGGGGGCAAGCGTGCACCATGGCGCTAATGTTTCCGATAAAGCTGACTGACCGCGCTATGGACAGACCCTCTTTTGAGTGCCCATTTTAATAGATACAAAGACAGATGGACAACAGTCAAAGAGACAGAGGAACATTTTGGTGTGGTGGGGGGGGGGAGAGAAAGGAGTGCACTGCAGGTTGCTAAATGGAAAGCAGACCACTGGCTTTTGAGAGTCTTACATTATTAGCTTTCCTTTTATTCAGTATTCAGCTAGTGTTGCCTAACATCTGCCCATCCTCTGCCCATCACTTCCAGTGACCAATAGGGGCGTTAGCACTACTCAGTCATGTGATCATAGGCATTCCAGTTCCTTTACGTGGTTGCTCAACAGGCCTGCTTATGGTGCAGTTCTCTACAAAGTGACTAGGAATGCATTCAGGTTCTACATACTGTATATGAAAGGCAGAGATGTCATAATGTACATTTTTGTGAGAAACTAAAGTTATTATTATGTCTTTTTTGTCAAATGGCAGATATTTCTATACGGTTGCCATGAATAGGGATATTGTTGGACACTGGGCGATGTAGGAAAGCGTGCACTCTTAAGTGCCCACCCCACCTTGGTTTCTATTCACTCCTGAGAAGCTCACATTGCTGCTGCATGTTCAGCCATGGAGGCGCTGACCCCTGCATGACCCCAGACTCAGAGCCCATCTTCATGACCGTGACCTGCATGTGACCTTGTACGGTTTCCATGGGCACGAGTGCAGCCCACAGATGAGAGGATTAAGGAAGGACCAGGGTATCCCAAACTGACCCAACCTAGTGCAGGGTGGCCTTCAGCATATAGTGCCTTTGTAGAGAGCTCTGCTTCTAGACTCCTTTCCAATAAGCTTCAGCCTCTGAGCTCAGTACCAGTTTCTCAAGGACATGGCTTTGGCATTGTATGACTGATGCAGGCTGGCTGTGACTACATATTCTAATCTGCAATATTAAATACATGTAGGTGAAGATGAGGTGCCTCTATTGAATACTATGACACTATTGGCACATGCATTTTTAATGATTCTGTCTATGCTTTTTTGGTGTCTAAATATCTGGTTGGTTTGCGCGTGTGTGTGTGTTTGCGTGTGTGAATGGATGACTGTGTAGCTGGGTGAATAAGACTGAAATGGGGTGAGGGGGAATTGTCTGTTTACTTTTGGTTTCATACAACACTTTTTTTTTCAAATGTAGAATTCCATGTCCATTGACATCAACACCAAGGACCTTGCTTGGGGAATGGAATTGACTTTTGTGATTTTTTTTTTTTTCATAACTTGCATCAAGTTTTAAGTTAGAGTTCGGTTGTAAGCATTTTATATGTAGATATGTTGTTGTTTTGTAAATATGTGGACTTGTTGGGCCTAGGAGACAGAGTGGAAAGCCTAACACTGATGAAAGATGAAGATATGACCTGTTGATGGTGTTGTGTTCAATATTATCTTCTTCTTTCTGAGCGTTGTGTTTTGCAGTATGCATAGTGGGTGCTTTTTCATTACCCTCTCAAAATTATGTCAAAGATTTCTCAGCTATGACAGTGTTTCTTTTTTCCCCACAGCTCCTCTGTGTGTGTGTTAGAGTAATACAGCTCTGGTAAATTGCCACATTCATGTGCAGTATGGGGCTAGGGAAGGTAGCTGTTCAGGCTTCAGAGCAGACTGCTCCATGGAAACAGGATTCACGCATGGCAGATGATCTGGGGATATGGTGGGACTTAGCTTGTCTCCTTTTTCTCAGGGTGGATTGCAAGCATGCAATTGGTTTTAAAGGCAAATGCCAGTGATTTTCTGAAAAATGATGCAATTTATTGCTCATATAGAAGTAAATAAATGTATGGTGTTCAGAATAAACTGGGCTATTCTAAAGGCGCCCAAGTATGCAGATCCAGATCCAGGCAGCAGAGTAACAAACTGGAGTGACTGGAGCCTGAAGTTTATACTCAAGCAACATTAGGCTGCTGTGATGCTAATACATATGCTAACTGGTTATATGCTAACTGGTGATACATATGCTAAATAGTGATACATAGGTGATACATATGCTAACTGGTGATACATATGCTAACGCTAACTGGTGATACATATGCTAACTGGTGATATATAGGTGATACATATGCTAACTGGTGATACATATGCTAACTGGTGATACATACAGTAGGTGAAACATATGCTAACTGGTGATACATATGCTAACTGGTGATACATAGGTGATACATATGCTAACTGGTTATATGCTAACTGGTGATACATAACTGGTCAAGCTTTTATTTGTGGCCATTGTGCAAAGGTGCAAACAACAAGGCAAACAACACCATTGCAAATCCATCCCCTCTGGAATAGTCTAATTTATTCTGAAACTCAACACATTTGTATACACTTTGCTGAGCATTAAATCAGGTAACTTTGAAAAATACCAGGTGTTTCCTTTAAAGACCCCTCGGAAGGCCACTGCCCTAATTACCACTATGCCCCACAAAGTGCCAGTGAGGCTTACTGCCACAGCATCTCCTCCTGGATGCCCCATGGGTTGCTTCATGTGTATTGGATTTTGTATTATACTGATGACACAATGTCATTTTCTGGAGTTTACTAACAGTTTTATTTTATGTGTTTCTCTTTATTTAAGTTCCTCCATATGCGAGTTTGAGAATGAAATTTGAGAAATTCTAAATACTGTATAATGATGAATGAATAAATATAATGATCTGTAAACCTAAGTGTGTGTGCCTCTTATGTAAATATATAGTGTCATAAGTGTGTGTGCTCTTATGTGGATATATAGACAAACTGTGAATGCAACACAGCAGCATGTCAGGGATGCACACGTTGGATGATCCAGGAATTGAAAGTCCCCTTTTTGTTCCATCCCATTGAGAAGCTGCATTGTGCTGCTCTTGTTATTGCAGCTTGTGTTGCGCATGAGCTAGCCCTGTGAGTGTGTGTGTGTGTCTGTGTGAGAGAGAGAGTGTGTGTCTGTGTGAGAGAGAGAGAGAGTGTGTGTGTGTGTGCTGCCTTCTGTGGTGCTGTGTGTTGGACTGCCTGAGTGGGAGGTGACCAGCTCTTCCTGCTGTTAGTGGTTATTTTTGTAGGTGAGGGACTCGGGGAGGGGAGGGCTGGATACGCGTCACCTCAGGCCAGGACTGAGCTTGGGGATCCATCTCCCCACCTCACCCCTGCATGGTGACCAAAGGTAGGACAGTCAAGACGCCCACCTAGAGCCCGGCGACACACCTTGAGCCCGGCGACACACTTACTGTATGAAGCCCACCTTGAGCCCAGCGACACACTTATGCTTAAATTCTACTAGTTAGCTCCACACAACTCTGTGTTCAAAGATGACACACTTTTATTAGTAAATTAAATCAGCTGAAAATGAGGAGAGATGATCGCTACGCCCACGCACACACACACACACACACACACACACACACACTTATGTCACGCTTGTCTCCACCATGGTTCTTGTATGTTCTGTAATTGAGAGAGCGAGACAGCACGCTGCCATCTGGTCTATGACTGCAGAGCATTTGTGTCAGGAAGCAGAGACGTCTGGTGGGTGTCTCTTGGACTCAGTTATCTGCCTGGCACAGGAACTTTGCCTTCTGTTCTCCCTGATTTATTTCATGAAGATTCTTTGGGCATATTTTTTACAGATAATGGCAGCCTGTTGCTATTTTTTATGACTCATAGTTAATATTATGTATTTAGAAAATCTCAAGAGGGCAGCACAGGTTGTGGCAATGACACAGAATTAATCCAAATGCATTTATTTCATTTGGATGATATACCTCAAATCTCTATTGTGGTTTTGTTTTTGAAAGAGCCTTTAGTGCCACCTAGTGACCAGTAAATAAAAGCAAAATCTATGTGAAAATGCTGACAATCAGGATTATGGGATTTGCCTTTTCAGATCTGAGAGCTTTGAAAAAAACAAAACAGATTAGCATATCAGAGTGTTTATACTCTGTAACAATCAATTCATCTTTTCCACAGCATCACTGTGCAGACACCCCTGCTCAAAATATTACTGGCACAGACAGGCCCAAAAACATGAATCCTGATTATTTGGGTGCGTAATTCCTATCATTTTAGGAGTTTAAGAAATCTGAGGGATGAATTTATTTGGGGGAATACTGGCATTAAAGCATATTCTATATGGCATATTATATATGCCATTAAAGCATATTAAACATCTCACGGAATATCTTTTTTAGTTTCTATATTTTCATAGTATCACACACATAATTAATTACTCAACTCCAAATATGTGGCCAACATGCTGGTCATGTCTGAGATGTACCTGCCTCTCACGTCTCCTTGCATCTCCATTCTGTGTCTTAGCAACATCAAATCAGAGGTCACCTTCCAGCTTTTATGCGAGCCAATCAAAATGTCCACAGAGACGCTGAACACTCGGATGGCCCCATATGCTCTTGTTGTTGTTTTCTTTCTCTCTCCCTCCCTCTCTCCTTCTCTCCTTTCAGCCACATCTCTCTCCCTCCCTCTCTCCTTCTCTCCTTTCAGCCACATCTCTCTCCCTCCCTCTCTCCTTCTCTCCTTTCAGCCACATCTGAGGTTTCTTTTTGGGCATGAATGTAGACGGATCCCACTGCGTGTGTGTTGATTGGTGATCATTTTCCACCAAGCCAGCATCTGCCCTTTGCTCCTCCCTCCACTCTTCAAAAGATACCCCCCCCCACCCCCCGTGGCTCTCATCATCCCCCCCCCCCCCCGCCCGTCTCTGGGGAGGCTGCGCGACTCTGCGGCTCAGGGGCGCGTCTGTCCTGCCGCTCATTTGCCATTTACACCCCCTGCTCTGGCTCTGTGTCTCCACCTGATTACTGCAGGTTAATGGCCAACGCCGGCCTCTCGCCTGCCACAGGATGACCTGCTGTATGCCGCCATGCCTGTCTGGGTGGATTTTCACACATGTAAAGCTCTCTCTGAAGCCTATAGGCTACCTGACATCTAATGCAATGATATAGCAGATCAGATGGCTTTAATCATTTTGTCTGAAGTCATCATGATGAAGTTTATAATTTCTTTATGCTTTTAAAAAGGTAAGTGACGTGATATTCATAAGAAAGAAGTTATGAAATTACAGTATATCATTTTCATTTATCTTCAGAGGTATCTTTACGAGCTCAGGTCTTAGCTATCTTTTGGATAGGTGAATGAAGATAGGTGTTCTTGCAATCAGTATGCAAATCTGGAGTTTTGGGGAAACTGGGAGATGGTAATTGTTTATGATTGCAGTGCGTAGCATCCATATGGCAGACAAATGGCACGCACACATGGGCCGCCCGCATCTGCCCAACAGAAATGCTCTTAATTTGGAATGTGTCCCATTCTGCCAATGGAACCTGCGCTCGCAGGACTCCATCAGGCTCCATCAGGCTCCATCAGGGCTGCAGCACTAGTGTGAGATGAGTGTGAAACGAATGAGAATGAAAGAAAACATCCCACGTCGCCCCGCCAGACAGTTTGCAAGATGTGGTAGACATATTTGACACGAATTGAAATCTCTCCCGCCAGAGCCTGGGCGTAGTGGGGTCCTTCTCCCCACCAGTCCGCACTGATCTAGCGGGTGTCTGATAGATAAAGTGAGAGTGCTTTGTTCTATTGATCTGACACTAATACCACCCTTCCAAACCCCGGCCTCCTTTCACTCCATCTCCTCCTCCTCCTCACCACCACCTCCCTCACCTCCCCTCCACCCCAACTCCTTAGATGACAGCCTTGGGACTAATAAGAGCCCCTATACCCTACGCGGTGTCGGGGTGGGTTTGGGGGTGGGGAGAGGGGAGAGCCCTCCCTTGGCGTCACCCCCACTGAGACCAGCAGGGCCAGCCACAGATCACCCCTGTCTCCCCCCTCCCCACCTCACCCCCTCATCCCTTCCCCCTTCTGTGCTTCATGCTCGACTCACATGACCATAATAAGATAATACGAAAAATGAAGAGACAGCATGGCCAGTGCTGTGTTTATGGCTCTGCATTCACACCACAATGACGATGGAACATTTCATTCACTTAACATCAGCCATAATCATATTTTTCATAACTCTAAATGACTTCCTTTACCAATTTCAAATCATTGCATGGAGCAGAATCCATCCATTTTGCCTTGTTATTTACCCCCAGCAATAACAAATGCTTTCTGTGGTGGTGTGGGCGGCTACACTTTGGTGAGAAACATTTCTAGCATTCTCAAAATGGATAATAGTACAATTAAATCTGATGACGTCAATGTGAGAATCTGTTTGAGCCAAAACGCATAGAAATCACTCACATTCCATATCGGAACAGCAGGGACTGTTAGTCACTCTGGTCCTACAGGGTGCAAGATGTTTATTTTCCATTTAAGACATAACATTATAATAGGGTATGTAATTTAGGTAGCAGCATATTGACCTTTGGGTAAAATGGTTGATGTATTTATAGGTCTATATGTATACTTTACATTAGGTCTACATAGGGCATTGTGGGGAGGTTGGATGGCCTTTTTTGTGGTGTAGCTATGGATTTTAATTATTGGTGACCTATGGGCTGTTTGTGTGTCTGCACATCCTGATTTGTGAAGCTGTGACAGTCTGCTTGACAAAGCGCGTGTCACCAAAGCCACATGTCCTAGGGGCATGAAGAACCCCATGTATCTTATCCTCTGTCACTGTGCAGCCTTGAGCACAGACATTTGCTTAAGCCGCCCGATCGCAGTCATATGTTTACGGAATACGCATGTTACACTGGTCTTAAGCAGGCAGTGTGTCTTGGCACGCTTTTCAAACATTCTGATGTAGTGCTTCACTGGAAGCCACAGAGGCCACCACAACATAAAATCAGTGAAATATAACAAACATGTACTGCTGGATGGCAGCTCCTTCGCCCAATAGCAGCTGAATTAGCGCCCCCTAAAGCGTCCGTCATCGTCCTTCATCCAATCGACGAGTGTTTGACATCAACGGCGCTGTCCGTTCCTCTCTCATGCTCATCACTTCGGCTATGCGGTGCTGACCAAGGTGTGTGTCGTGAAGGTTACACGGACGGACTGTCCGGTCTTGCAGGTAAGATGACTATTCTTGCACTGTCTGTTTATTGGTAAATACATGCGGTGAAGGCGTTCTGCATCCTGCACAGTCAGTGCTGGTTGGCTAGACTAAGATGTTGCTACGGATGGGCTACCGCAATGCAGACCAGTTTATTATGTTGCTAAACTGCATAGATGTAAAATTATTTTCTTTCCTTTTTCGTTCCTTACAGCGCAGTTAGACGAAAGCATAGCCTAGACATAGTGTGCCGTAACGTGTTCCGACGTTATCTGCTTTCGGCTGTAAGTTATTGGCTGTCCACAATTTCGACGAACACCATACCCGTTTACACTGTATTCTCAGCCTATTACTTTCACCTGTATGCTTTAAAATTGCACTGTTAGCCTAGTGACGGCTTCGACTGAGACTGTCTTAAAATATTCTAACATACAGCATAGGCTACTTAAATGGGCAGTCGACATTTATTTTCTTAATCCAGTGCTTAATGCTTAAGACATGCTTTCTTGTGCAGTAACTCATGTTGTCAGAGTAAGATAATCCACTGGGTTGGAAACGCTCCTAATTAGTTATACGGCATGCGAGTGGGAAAATGCTTATTCTGAACTTCAAATAGCCTATTCGTGTTCTATTACAATCCAAATGCTGTTGCTGGCCAGGTGCTGTGGGCGCGCCCGGGGACATCGCTGTTTTCCTCTGTCGTAAATGTTGCCGGTTGAAACGATGAGCTACAAATCAGCCAACGCTTGTTGCTAGGTCCTACCTGTGGTAACGGCAGCCTCACTAAATGGATGGAGTGATGACAAAGTGCTGAAATGCTGTTTCAAATCGTACAACATCCATAAGTGCTCTGTATGATAAAGAGTGGGTGTGTGCTTATGGATTTATTCAACACAGACACTGCCCATAGCTGCCTTGGTTCAGTGCACAGTGGTCGCCTCACATCGCTTAGAGAAAAGCTCCAATGTCATGCCAAAATCCTGTGCTCAGGGTTCTGAACAATCTTCCCGTCATGGGTGTAGCCCAGATGATACATAGACATTTCATCGGTAGCAGTCAATACTTCTGTACTGCATAGCTTTGTGATACATTAAGAATAATTTCATATTTCAGGTAATGAGCATTTTGTTTATCTTTGAATTCATAAATCAGATCATGTGGAATGTGTGATTGTGTGTTAAGACCCATTTCATTTAAATCACCTTAACGTGTCTTAGGTGGGCTGTTGAATTTCTGGTCGCACATCCTGAGGTCAGTCTTTTGCAATATATTCATTGAATGCTGCCATTGTTGGAGCAGCTCTCTGGAGAGAGCTTAAAGCCCTCGTCTGGCCTTCTATCTCGTCTGGCCCCTCCACTGCTCCGTGGGCTACCCCAATGGTAAAAAGACGTTTCGGAGAGAGGAAAAATCTCCTCTTCCTCTGACCCCCTGCTGGGGCCGGGCTTATGTCTGGGCCACTCAGTGCTAGCGGAGGGTCTTTACTGTACAGGAGAGTGATGGGCCGGTCTGCTGGTGCCTGCATTAGGGTCAGCGCAGGCAGGGAGGCCAGCAGTCTCTGTGAGGAGCACTTGATGTAACACTGTGCTTGCAGACAGGACTGTGCAGTCTCTGTGAGGAGCACTTGATGTAACACTGTGCTTGCAGACAGGACTGTGCTGTAAGCGTGCTGGATGGGGGGATGTATGGGGCCCATTGTGCAGCCAATCTGCAGTCAAATCTCAGCCACTGGGGCTTTTGTGTGATATCATTTCGGAGGGTCTGAGGGCTCATACTTCACTGGATGCTCTACCCTGGTCCAGCCTTGGGCTCTAACACGTGAGGTCACCTGCATGAGCAAAACAAAGAATAGGTAGGATCATGTTTTTGTCTTTTGAAATATGCAGATACATGAGATTGGACATCTTGGACACTTTATCCATTTGTGCACCTGTTAAAGTCGGATTCTAGGGGCCGACACAAAATGGCAAGAATAACATTGTGGCTCTTGATATGCTATGAAAATAGCCCCTTTCACACGTAGACTGGAATCTGGACATGATCTAGATGGACATGATCTAGACTGGAATCTGGTCATGATCTAGATGGGTGGGCTGTATGGATCAACTCAATTGTTCACATTATTTGACCTAGACATCACCTGGCCTTACCAGACTATCTGCTCAGGGATGAACCAGACCCACCTGGACCATGTCAGTGCGTGAGATCCGGACCCAATTACCAGGTCATTGTCCAGACATCAGGTCTGAAAGCGGCTCTGGATAGCCATATTCTGTGGTCTCCAAATCTCTAATAACAGAAACTGAGTGGGGCCAGCGAGATGAGTATGAAAATCAGACGGTTCACCTTTTGGCTTCCTGCCATTTGAGTTGTAGGTGATTGCACAGCCGTTGCAGCGATAAGTCCTGTCCCTGGGCTCTCTCCTCAACAGCGAGCTTCAAGGCCAAATGGCAGAGCATGCACTGAATAGAAAAAGATAGCCTGATTGCCTTTGATAGTGAAGCCTCTCATGTTTGATTGACGGCTCTGCCATTTTCCACCTGTGGTGTGGGGGGTGGGGGTTGATTGTTCTGAGTGCAGCAATGCTAATCATACAGGGAAGACTGCATGGTTTAGAAAGTGTCTCTTTTGAATGATCATTTATTGGTAGATTCAAGCAAGGCTCCATAAAAGTCACATACAACAACTCAACTCAAGCATATCAATTAGAGTTACAATATCATTACAGTTGGAATTGTCAGTTCCAGTGTGTCACAGATGTAAAAGGACATTGAAATCTTGATGGCTGAAGTATCACTCAGAATCAAACTATTTATGAACTGTATTGAATAAAATGAATTGATGCTAAGCTGTAGTCAATGCCTACTGTAGACCTGCGGGAGATACAGCTGAATGTGGCAACCTCATCTCATCCCAGATGATTAAAATGGAAGCAGGAGCTCTTTGGCCTGTGCTGCAGATCACTTGGTGGTCTACTGGTTAGGGCTTCAGGCTTGTAACCGAAGGGTTGCCGGTTTGATCCCCGTCATCTCACTGTGTGCTGAGTGTGTTTCACTAATTCACGGATTGTGATAAATGAAGAGATCAAATTTCCCTCACGGGATCAAAAGAGTATATACTCATACTCATATGCTTATATACTCATACTCATACTCATACTCAAACTCATACCCTCTCTCTCCTAGCTCTTGCAGTACAGGACCCATAAGACTCAACACGATCATTTCCCAAATGTTCTTTTGGGTACAGTAATCACCCTAAGTAGAGGTTATCTCACACGCCCCTTCAAATCACTCAACAGAGTGCGGCTACTTGAATATTTGTGCATGTACAGTACAGTACATGGGGATTATTGTGTTGGTGCGATGGCCTCAGTTGATTGCTCAGCCATTTCTTCCTCTCCTGGTGTTTCGATCAATAGTTTCACTAATGGAAGGGCAGTGAAAGAAATGACTTCCCCACTCTACAGAATCAGGAGCCCTCCTGAGCCACATTGTGTGTGTGTGTGTGTGTGTGTGTGTGTGTGTGTGTGTGTATGTGAGGTGTGTGTGTGTGTGTGTGTATATGTGAGGTGTGTGTGTGTGTGTGTGTGTGTGTGTGTGTGTGTGTGTGTGTATGTGAGGTGTGTGTGTGTGTGTGTGTATATGTGAGGTGTGTGTGTGTGTGTATGTGAGGTGTGTGTGTGTGTGTGTGTGTGTGTGTGTGTATGTGAGGTGTGTGTGTGTGTGTGTGTATATGTGAGGTGTGTGTGTGTGTGTGTGTGTATGTGAGGTGTGTGTGTGTGTGTGTGTATATGTGAGGTGTGTGTGTGTGTGTGTGTGTGTGTGTGTGTGTGTGTGTGTGTGTGAGGTGTGTGTGTATGTGAGGTGTGTGTGTGTGTGTGTGTATATGTGAGGTGTGTGTGTGTGTGTGTGTGTATGTGAGGTGTGTGTGTGTGTGTGTGTATATGTGAGGTGTGTGTGTGTGTGTGTGTGTATGTGAGGTGTGTGTGTGTGTGTGTGTGTGTGTGTGTGTGTGTGTGTGTGTGTGTGTGTGAGGTGTGTGTGTATGTGAGGTGTGTGTGTGTGTGTGTGTATATGTGAGGTGCGTGTGTGTGTGTGTGTATGTGAGGTGTGTGTGTGTGTGTGTGTGTGTGTGTATGTGAGGTGTGTGTGTGTGTATGTGTATATGTGAGGTGCGTGTGTGTGTGTGTGTATGTGAGGTGTGTGTGTGTGTGTGTGTGTGTGTGTATGTGAGGTGTGTGTGTGTGTGTGTGTGTGTGTGTATGTGAGGTGTGTGTGTGTGTGTGTGTGTGTGTGTGTGTGTGTGTGTGTGTGTGTGTGTGTATGTGTGAGGTGTGTGTGTGTGTGTATATGTGAGGTGTGTGTGTGTGTGTGTATATGTGAGGTGTGTGTGTGTGTGTGTGTATGTGAGGTGTGTGTGTGTGTGTGTGTGTGTGTGTGTGTGTGTGTGTGTGTGTGTGTGTGTATGTGAGGTGTGTGTGTGTGTGTATATGTGAGGTGTGTGTGTGTGTGTGTATATGTGAGGTGTGTGTGTGTGTGTGTGTGTGTGAGGTGTGTGTGTGTGTGTGTGTATGTGAGGTGCGTGTGTGTGTGTTGTGTTAGCCTCTGTCTGTAAGTGTTCCCATGTTTGTAAGGTGTGTGTGTGTGTGTGTATATGTGAGGTGTGTGTGTGTATATGTGAGGTGCGTGTGTGTGTGTTGTGTTAGCCTCTGTCTGTAAGTGTTCCCATGTTTGTAAGGTGTGTGTGTGTGTGTGTGTGTGTATGTGAGGTGTGTGTGTGTGTGTGTATATGTGAGGTGTGTGTGTGTGTGTTGTGTTAGCCTCTGTCTGTAAGCGTTCCTATGTTTGTAAGGTGTGTGTGTGTGTGTGTGAGGTGTGTGTGTGTGTGTATATGTGAGGTGTGTGTGTGTGTGTGTGTATGTGAGGTGTGTGTGTGTGTGTGTGTGTATGTGAGGTGCGTGTGTGTGTGTGTGTGTGTATGTGAGGTGTGTGTGTGTGTGTGTGTGTGTATGTGAGGTGTGTATGTGAGGTGTGTGTGTGTGTATGTGAGGTGTGTGTGTGTGTGTTGTGTTAGCCTCTGTCTGTAAGTGTTCCCATGTTTGTAAGGTGTGTGTGTGTGTGTGATCACATCCCTCTGCCTCAGGGCTGGTGGTATCAGACATCCCTTTATTCACGCCTTCCATTCTGATTTCACCTGGCCTCTCTGAGTACCCCCCCCCCCCGGCTTCCAATACCTTGCCCGTTAAAGGGAAACACATGGCTTGTTTTCCATGAGTGGTGACCTAGTGAGTTCAGCTTGTCAGCGGAAATGTGATGGAGATGTCATTTTGATGGACACGCTTCCATCGATCTGTTTCAGTATTCTCCCCTCATTTCCATCCTCAGTTAATGTTTTCTAACTCCTTGTTGATTGCATATCGCTTGAGAGACCCTTGTCGCAATTCTGCGTATCGAAGTAATTTTGCGACACACCTGTTAAAATGATCTGTGCTATCATGCTTTCAACTCGGTTATATGTTTGAAAGTTCAAACCATTTTATGTCACATACCTTTTAATGTTTTAAAACAATTTCAATGATGGCTATTTAAGTTAAGATGGAGCTTAATTAAGATGAAAGCCCAGTAAATCGTTAAACGGGTTATAAAGCCTACTTGAGTTGTAATTCAGCAAGCTTGACTGGTATGGTCCCTGCAACTCTCCTGCGTTCGTATCTAGGTGATCATCATTGCTGATAAACGGCTTTGTGTTTTTGTTATACGTCTTGTCCTTCCAAGTTGTTGTTCTGCCAGAAAGATGTTACCTGTCAGATTGCATTACAGAGACAAGGCCATTAAGATAATGCACATTAGAGAGGAAGGACTTTAAGGATAGCAGGCCTCGCCTGGCACCTCATTCAACTCTACAGCTTATTGTAGGATTAGGGGGGATAGTTGCCACTCATGAAGTTTTATAGGAAATGAAATGGGCATTCGCACAGTGGTCATCGCACAGCGGCTAGTGAACTATTAATTTCAAAATGTTTTGTAAATTTTAAGTAGGTGATGTTTACTACTGTGTTGATCTAATTTAGTGATGTTAGCAACCAATCCATAGCTAACTTAGGCTATGCTTTGCTGTTTCTCATTAATAAATGCATAAACCTAAACTTATGCATTTTACATGCTCAGTGTGGTGTACCAAGCTGTTCAGTGTGAGATGTTTATTTAAAATTGCTACATATAAGGTGCTGATACTCGGACATGAACGTTATGTAAATTCACTTGAGACACACTCTGATGTTGTAAAACAGTAATAACATAAACTGAGACAGTGTTTTCATGTTTGAGCTTGTGTAGTAATCTTCCATTGGAAGTGGTTGGCTACCATATTGTGGCTGCCAAATAGCACACCAAATGAGCTTTGTGGATGATAGCCTGTCACAACCAGTGAGTTTTAAATGCTAAATGCTATTTGGTAATGCAAACCCATCTGGAATACAATTTGTCACCACAAACATTTACTGGGATTTGCATGATCACAGCCCCTATCCCTCTTTTAGGTAAGAAACAGAGAGATTCAGACATTTGTGTCAGTATTACAATTTTGTGTTGGAAAAAAATTAAAAAAAAAAATTTCAGAATGATCTCAGTCAGATGCTGTGTCAGCTCAGCACACGTAGCCATCTTGGTTTCCATATGTCTACTGCTGCAGTTGTATTAAGCCTCTTCAGGGTTTTCATTTTTGTACACAGAGAAAGCACTTTGTCTCACATGGACACACTAAACGAGCCTTGATTGTGTTTGAAAGGAATGTCTCTGAGCTTTCTTATGTTTTGATGACTTCCATCCACTCATGTCTAATGATGTAAAAGCGGAGGTGCAGAGCTAAGCTCATCCTATTAGAGGAGAATGCACACTTGCTTCAGAGCCAGTGCTCTCCAGCCTGTTGCCATGGCGCCGGTAGCGCGTCAGGAAGATGCTGCCTGAAGATGACTAAGTCAAAGGGAAAATACATCAACCAACACACAGCCAGCCCCCCCCACCTCCCTCACCCCCCCCCCCCCCCCCCCCATCCTACAGACAGAGCACGGAACCTTGCTCATCTACCAACACACACACAGCCCCCCCCCCATCCTACAGACAGAGCACGGAACCTTGCTGCAGTGCAGGGGTCGTTTAGCTGTTGTGTTTCTAGTCGATTGAACTGCCATTTTTAAATAAGAACTGATGAAGTATGCTGTGCAGTTCACCACTGTGAGAACTGCACCGGCATGCAGTGGCTATCGAACTGGACAGACTGGAGTGAGGAAGACAACATAGTTATGTGGACAAGGTGCTTGTGAGCAAACTGAAAGTCTGGATGTTGGCATTGCTTGTTGGAAAAGCTCTCTTGTACATTTAGGCCGTCTCGCTGTCCGACGTGGCTAAATTGTTTATGGATCGATAGATTCACTTCCAATTGTCCTACTGATGAGCGAAGTGCATTTACGCTAGAAAATCCCATTACGGCTGAAAGGTATGGGAAACATTGTGCTCACACAGCTCTCCAGGATATTGGCCTATTCCCACGTGGCACCTGCCACTCAAACCCCAGCGTGCTTCCTACTTCCTGCGCTCCCTGAGAGGAAACACATTCTTACACAGGAACCTTGGGGCTGGTGGGGAACCTTGGGGCTGGTTGGATGCGGGGGAACCTTGGGGCTGGTGGGGAACCTTGGGGCTGGTGGGATACGCGTTGATAGGCAGTGTCGTTTTGATGAGTCTGTGGATGCTCGCAGTGAAACATTGTCTTTGTCTTGACACTAACAAGATTGTCTTTCTTGAACCTCAAGGTGTGATCGGGTTGTTTTCTCCTCAGACAAGTCTAATGGCATTTTATTGTTTTTTTTTAAACCAGAAAATATATTCCTTGTGAGTCAACCATAACACTCAATCACTGAGTGAGCTCAGGAGAACTGGGGCGTTGTTTATTTATTTATTTGTTAATTTGTTTATTTGAGCTAGGGCTGGGCGATATATCGATATAAAAGATATATCGATATATTTTAAAATGTGATATGGAATTAGACCATATCGCATATATCGATATAGGGGCAGGAAGAGACACTCCGGCACTCTTCAACAAACATGGAGAAAGCAACAACGTCTGAGCATGCGGAGGAGAGTCTCTTGGTTAGTAAAAGAAAAAGTAGGAGCTCAATAATTGGGGCAGCCGTGGCCCACTGGTTAGCACTCTCCGGTTCGAGCCCCGACCAGTGGGCCACGGCTGAAGTGACCTTGAGCAAGGCACCTAACCCCTCACTGCTCCCCGAGCGCCGCCATTGAAGCAGGCAGCTCACTGCGCCGGGATTAGTGTGTGCTTCACCTTACTGTGTGTTCACTGTGTGCTGTTTGTTTTTCACTAATTCACCGATTGGGCTAAATGCAGAGAACAAATTTCCCTCACAGGATCAAAAGAGTATATATACTTATACTTATATATATATAATTTGGAGATGGTTTGGACACAAATTTTCAGATGAGCAACAAAACCACGCTATATGTAGGGAGTGCCATAAGCACATTGCAGCCAGTGGTGGAAGCACTAAGAATCGTTCACCACTTGAAAACGTGCCACAAAGTGCAATATGAAGAGTGTGTGAAACTGCGTGCTGCAGAAGCCACAGACCCAAGCCGTCCACAACCCGACAAAGCTCCAGCCCCAAAACAAAGCTCACTGCAAAGCTTCATTTTTTCCACAGTGTGCCTTATGAGAAGAAAAGCGACAAGTGATGTGCAATAACAAAAGCAGTGTCCTCTCACATTGCCAAAGACATGGTCCCTGTTGCAACAGTGGAACAGGTCGGGTTCAAAAAGCTAATGAAAACCATGGACCCGAGATGTCCCAGTTGCAACTGATTTGCACGAGAAGCACTGCCACAAATGTACAGTGAAGTCAGACAGAGCCTTGCAAACCGGCTTGCTAACGTCACCCATTTAGCGTTGACCAGCGATATGTGGTCAAGCAGGACGTGTGAGCCTTACATGAGCGTGACAGTTCACAGTTTGTTATCTCTTTATATATAAATGCTGCCCTTACTAGAGTTTGTCATATTTTGTTCTTTTGTAAGAGAAGAAAATCTGTAATTTGATTTTAAAAAGCCATTTATTGTTGTCAAACTAAAAAAATATTGTATTCTCATATAAGCTTAAATATATTTTTTTCAGAAAAAGATTGGCCTATTTTATTTTATAGCTATTTTTATTTAAGATATTTTTTTATTTAAATGAGCACCTTACAGAGCTTTGATTTCAAAAAAGGCAGTCCAGTTGTTATACAGTGTTTATGTTTACATTATTATTTGAGTAGTGAGTTTTAATAAAACTACTCATATTTGACTGAACATTTCATTTCACAGCTCTAACATTACGGAAAAAATATCGGGATATATATCGTATATCGATATTCAACCTAAATATATCGGAATATGACTTTTGGTCCATATCGCCCAGCCCTAATTTGAGCCGTTTCTAACGGTGACATTGATGATTGCGCTTCACGCTCCTATTGATTGAGCATTCATTGAGGGGCGAGAGAGCGAGCGAGAGAGCGCTCCTGAAACGCTCCTGAAACGCTCCTGAATCGTGTTCTGACGCCTGTCCAGCCCTTGGTACCAAGACACAAGCCGAGCCGGTGTGTGTGTGTGTGTGTGTGTGTGTGTGTGTGTGTGTGTGTATATGCATTGTGTGTGTGTGTTTGTGTGTGTGTATGTGTGTGTGTGTGTGTGTGTGTGTGTGTGTATGTGTGTGTGTGTGTGTGTGTGTGTGTGTGTGTGTGTGTGTGCAGGCTTATGTGTTTGAGGGAGTGCTTAAAGCAACACCAAAGAACTTTTCCTCTGTCGCACGCACGCTATTTGTTTATCCAGCACTGGCTTTACAAATAACAATGTCCACAGACAAGGTAGAATATGTTGCATGATTTATGAAAGTACGATGTATTGCGACATCAAACGCAAGTCAAATTTGTAGTTTCTTATGTCTCATTCCATCAAACTACAGATCCGCTACCCGATCTGGTTATAGCCGATAGAGGGCTGCGAAGCGAATGCAGAAGTGCCGTTCACCCTGTTACAAGTTGATGAACCACTGAAACATTATTTTAAGGTACAAAAAACTCTTTGGTGTTGCTTTAAGGACATTGTGGTTCCTCCTCTACTGTGTGAGTGTGTGTTCCTGCCGCTGCTCCTGACAGAATGCCCCTCTGGACGATCGCATTGGCGCGGCAGAACATTAGCATTCCGCCGACGCATGGCCGACAAACAGGTCGTTTTGGCGTGTTCAAGCTAAACCCGGGCCTCCCTCCTCTGGATGGCCTCAAAGGGCCCAACGACACGCTCGACCCCCCAACGCATACACGATGAGCCGGGATGAAAGGGGGCTAAAGAAGCCTTGTGTGTGTGTGTAAAAGCCTGGTGTGTGTGTGTGTAAAAGCCTGGTGTGTGTGTGTGTAAAGGCCTGGTGTGTGTGTGTAAAGGCCTGGTGTGTGTGTGTGTAAAGGCCTGGTGTGTGTGTGTGTGTAAAGGCCTGGTGTGTGTGTGTGTAAAGGCCTGGTGTGTGTGTGTGTAAAGGCCTGGTGTGTGTGTGTGTAAAGGCCTGGTGTGTGTGTGTGTGTGTGTGTGTGTGTGTGTGTGTGTAAAAGCCTGGTGTGTGTGTGTGTGTAAAGGCCTGGTGTGTGTGTGTGTGTGTGTAAAGGCCTGGTGTGTGTGTGTGTGTGTGTGTGTGTGTAAAGGCCTGGTGTGTGTATGTGTGTGTAAAGGGCCCAAAGGAACCATAGTGCAACCAGCTGCTGACCAGGTCGGAATACCAACCGAGTGTTTTTGGAGACCGCCAGCACGAGAGGCCTGTAGCTGCTACATCTGTGTGTGTGTGTGTGTGTTTGGACACTGCCAGCATGAGAGGCCTGTAGCTGCTACATATGCAGCAGAGAGACAGTAACGCCAAGTGCTGACATGATCGTGTGGGACAAATGATGTTAAAGTGGAGCTCCCATCAAGCAGCTTATTGTGAGTGTCACACCACCCCAGGGTGCTGCAGCCACGGCACAGCCACGGCACTGAGACCACACACACACACCAGACACCCCAGCCTCCCCACCCACACACACACACCATGCCAGGGTGCTGCAGCCACTGCAGAGACGTCTTGAGCATCCCAGCTCCCCCATCAGCATCCTCATTGTTTACAGCTCCAGGTCACACTGTGTTCAACATGATTCTGCCTCCAAGAGGAACTAGCACAAACATCGCACTCCCGGTGGAATGATGCAAGTTTTGTTCCTGTACATCGTGTAAACAACCTTGCCCTCAATTAATTGTGGCTTATAGTCCTTATTCAGCATGCTTACAGCCTAAACGTTTAGTGCACCAATATCTTATTTTTCCTTTGTGTCATTTTACATGCTTGTACCATTGTAGAGAAAAGAAAACAGACTTTTCTGTCTCACCAACTAGAGTCACATTCCCCAAGTCATGATCTTTAAAGTGTTTTTATGATGTAAAATGCCAGAGAAGCTCTGGAGTGTCTTTATCAAAGCCACAGAAACTACTTACAGCTCCCCAGAAATCAAAGCCTGATATCCTGCAATGTTAAACCTCCTCCAGTACGTGGGTAGGAAACAGGCGATACATATTGATGAATATATTTCAGCTGCCGTCTCATCTCTGAAAGTGAGATGGCATAGCTTTTTTTGGGCGCCAACCAGACTTTGTGGCTGTAGAAATGTGCTGGCGGACAGGGAGGAGAGGCCTATTTCACGCTCTGGGTTATTTATGAGGAGCCGTGTGTGTGTGTGTGTGTGCCTGTGCCTCTGTGTGTCTTTGTGTGTCTCTGTGTGTGTGTGTGTGTGATGGCTGTGAGCGGATGGGGTTGGCGGGACGTGAGGCAGACAGTGGGAGCCGAACACAGAGTGGGTTATCTGCCACACGCAGGCCCCGGCCACCGAACACCCAGAGGAATGTGTGTGTGTGCGTGCGTGTTTGCGTGCGTGTGTGGGTCACAGTGGATGGAGAACAGAGGGACAGACAGAGGGACAGACAGAGGGACAGACAGGCCGAGCATCAAGAGGGAGAAAGAGGGAGGAAGAGAAAGGATTTGTGAACAAGTTCTGTGTCTGGTGTCACCTCCCTGGAAGTACCCTTTTTGGGGATTGTGAAATGGACTCTTTTTGGGGATTGTGAAATGGGACTCTTTTTGGGGATTGTGAAATGGGACTCTTTTTGGGGATTGTGAAATGCCGGGAAAGTGCTGGACCGACTCACACTATTACGAGAAGCATTGCATTGTACATACTTCCCCAGAATTCCACATGTGAAGGACCATCAGACCCAGCACTGGATGGATGCCACATGCACTCAGCAGATCTACACAGCAGATCACATGCACTCTCTCCACAGATCACATGCACTCTCTACACAGATCACATGATCACATGCACTCTCTCCACAGATCACATGCACTCTCTACACAGATCACATGATCACATGCACTCTCTACACAGATCACATGCACTCTCTACACACATGCACTCTCTACACACATGCACTCTACACAGATCACATGCACTCTCCACATGCACTCTCTACACAGATCACATGCACTCTCTCCACAGATCACATGCACTCTACACAGATCACATGCACTCTCTACACAGATCACATGATCACATGCACTCTCTACACAGATCACATGCACTCTACACAGATCACATGCACTCTCTACACACATGCACTCTACACAGATCACATGCACTCTCCACATGCACTCTCTACACAGATCACATGCACTCTCTACACAGATCACATGCACTCTACACAGATCACATGCACTCTCTACACAGATCACATGATCACATGCACTCTCTACACAGATCACATGCACTCTCCACATGCACTCTCTACACAGATCACATGCACTCTCTACACAGATCACATGCACTCTACACAGATCACATGCACTCTCTACACAGATCACATGCACTCTCTCCACATGCACTCTCTACACACATGCACTCTCTCCACATGCACTCTCTACACACATGCACTCTTTCCACATGCACTCTACACAGATCACATGCATTCTCTACACACATGCACTCTCTACACACATGCACTCTCTACACAGATCCAGCAGATCATTCCTCAGACAAAATAAGATGAAGACAAATCACAATCAACTTCTAATTTCCCTCACAGCCCAGTTTGACTTCCGGCAGCGCTACTGATCACTGATGAACGACAGGGAGAAGTGGGGAAGTGTGTCTCTGGGGCAGGTCCTGTCTGGATGATACTAATTCAGATTACCACATCACAGCGCGTTGCACAAGAGATTAACTAGCGAAAGAACTTGCTTCGCCGACACTCATCCAGATGTCTGTTTTTTTCTCCCCTGCTATAAGTACACTCTGTGCAAAGACACCTAACCTACTTTCAATCGGTTCTGGCTGCCACTGGGATTTAAAGACAACTGTCATGTGTGATGAACTATTGTGGGTCAACCCTGGACTCTTTTAGTTCTGGTTTGAGTTACTGTATGAAAGTCACAATGTGGACATCCTCCTACTGTGGCATCTCGTGGCCTCGTGGGCAGCCGTGGCCTACTGGTTAGCGCTTCGGACTTGGAACCGGAGGGTTGCCGGTTCGAACCACGACCAGTAGGCCCGGCTGAAGTGCCCTTGAGCAAGGCACCTAACCCCTCACTGCTCCCTGAGCGCCGCTGTTGTTGCAGGCAGCTCACTGCGCCGGGATTAGTGTGTGCTTCACCTCACTGTGTGTTCACTGTGTGCTGAGTGTGTTTCACTAATTCACAGATTGGGATAAATGCAGAGACCAAATTTCCCGGGATCAAAAGAGTATATATATTTATACTGTGTATATATATACTTAATTACATTAGAGATGCTAATGCTAGTCACACCATTAAATTAGAGATGCTAATGCTAGTCACACCACTACATTAGAGATGCTAACGCTAGTCACACCACTACATTAGAGATGCTAATGCTGATATCCATCAGGGAGGACCAAACAATGAACACAAGAGGGGAGGAGCCTAACTGTGGACCGTCATGGGGTCAGCGTTTTGAATTTCCCTCTTCACTCTTCATTGACAGATATTGAACATTTGCTGAAGCTTTTGAGAAGATTTGGAGAGGAGCAGTCGTGAATATGTTTGAAGCTCTAATGTACTTGCTTTTGTGGCCTGCCAAAAGAACCTGTGAAATATTGAAAATATTCATCATTCCTGTGTTTTAATTCAAAGTAGACCAAATGGAAGGAAGGAGAACAGCATTTGTATGTTTTATTGAACATATGTGAAGGGTAAAATGAAGGAAACCAGCATTTTTATGTTTCATGCTTTTTAAATATATAATTAATTGATTCGTTAATTACAGGTTTATTAAGCATTTGGGTGTCATGTGGGAGTATCATGAAGCAGGGGAATCATCCGAAAGGGATGTAATTTAATTAATTGTGAAAAATGTCAGCAAGGGGTCTTGGTGAGTGTAAACAACTCAGCGGGGCACTGAGGGTCGGGCTGGCTTCGGGGATGCCCGGAAGAGTCTGCATCACAGGGAACATATGTGCCAGCTTCACATAGCCCTGTTCTATGGCCGTATGAACCTTCAGACACCTTCTCAACACACGCTGACACCCTCTCCCATGGGTTGGAACCTTTTGTTTGTTTTTGTCCAGTGTTTTTCCCCCCGTCCTTGTTGTCTCCCGTGATAAACCATTATCCCTGTATCACATCCAATGAAAAGAGAAATGTGGTGGTGGTGTTTTTTCCCTGTTGTTATTTCGCGTTCCACTGCTCACACTTCAGCTGCCCTCCGCTGCCCAAGGACGCGCACGGCTCTGTGGACGCGAGCCCCTGGGCATCGGGACCAAGTGCTGCGCTAATAGCCGCTATACGGACCAAATTGAATTCTTCTCAACACTTCAGCGGTTCCCGTCCATGCGTTCAATCTGCTCTTCTCTCCCTCCCACTCTTATACTCCTGTCTTGGGTCGGCCTGCCTCCGCGTTACCCAATCCGCCTAGCTGCAGGCTGGCACCATGAGGGCTGCTAGCTCATCTGCTGCTGAGGCCTCCTGGGACCTCCTGGCAGACCGGCAGACCGTATGCCAGGTGCCCACTCCCTCCCTGACCTGCACAAACAGCAGAGAGTGCAGTGTCATTCTGCCGGACAGACATAGATTCGTTTGTAAGGCGGGAGGAACACATCCCTAGAGTTTAAGGAACTATTCTTTTGTCAGATGTGTGGAGAAAGCTGCTAGCTTCCCTGTCTTTCGAGAAGTCTTTATAGGCGTTCATGTTATTCCTGGGCGCCTTTACAATCCCACTTAAACACAGAAGGCGCTTCATACATTCCGCCACCTTGGTTGGCATAATTAATTGACTCATATTAATTGATACGCTGTGGTTTGCTAACAGTGGTGGAAACAGCCCAGAGGGACCGTGCGCGCTGATAGTTATCGATGTACTGACGGCCATAACTCAGCTGGGCAACAAAGCCTGCTTTGTGTCCGTCTCGGAGAGGACAGAGCCTGCCACAGTGTGCCACAGCACTCCATTATGAGGTTCCCATTATTTCAGTCCTTATTTTATTGTTCCATTCGTCTCGATTCTTGGAGTGCTCCGTGAAAACAGCCACTTCATCGAGGAGCAGCGGGGACAGTGTCTGCTGCTGACCAGTGCTGGTGGCAGCGCTCTCTGGCCCTGTGGATGAGACAAAGGCCCGTTCAGGAGGGTTCAGGGGTCCGCTGTTTAGACCTTCAGGTCTGCTGAAGTGGTACTGAGACGTGACAGGCTGCAGAGAGTTTGAAACATCCTATGGATCTGTAGCTGTAGCAAGTCAAATAGTTGGAGGATGTGGTTCATCATATATATATACAGCTCTGGAAAAAACGGTTGCTGAGTGACATTCAAATTAGTTGACCGTCATATTCAAATTTGCAGTGGTCTCTTAATTATATATACATTGTAATATCCTGGATTTGTTTCACTGTGTAGTCTGTAGCTGATGCTAACGTCTAACTAACGTAGAGTACTGTGACTAATGGCCTGAGGAGGGCATATTCAGATCTCTGCTGTGGGACCCAGAATGGTGCCCAGAGTGCTGAATTATGAGGATGGGGATATCTGTTTGGGACTCATCCATATCTTTATAGCATGGTCGTCCTGAATCTGTTACTTGGTTATGTGGGACACTGTGACTCACCACGGAAACAGAAGACCTGGGCTCAGTGCTTGACCCTGTTTGCTAATTAAGTGTCAGCTCTATTTTTCCACTTGAGAAAAGGCTTGTTTTGAGTGCCCAGCAGGCCTTTAACACGATTTTATTCATTCAGTTTTTTGTTGGTATATATAAATGTGTGTATTTGTGTGTGTGTGTGTGTGTGTGTGTTTGTTTGTTTGTTGGTATGTGTTTGTGTGTGTTAATGTAAGTGTTTCAACCCCCTTGTTGTGGATACAGATATAAAAATGTTCACAACATACTTAGATAGATAGATAGATAGATAGATAGATACTTTATTGATCCCCAGGGGAAATTCAAGAAGATACTTGTTATATTATCAGGAATACATCATTATACATCATTATTCTTTGCTCTGGAGTGACATAATCTAGTGCGGACACAAAGTGTGATGGTTCCAAAACACCCAGCCCATCCAGAGCATGAAATCTTAACTTCACTCTATTTTTAATTTGCTTCTTCTTGGGACTGTGCTGTGTAGAGCAGCACATATTGAATACGATGTGTTTTGTCCATGAAGCATGAAAATTGCCCTATATAACGGCTCCTAACCCTGCATGCTTCTGAAGACTCGGAGGTTCACCATAATAAGCACAGAGTTGGACTTGTTTTTCCTCCATGCAAGTGTACAGTTAATTAAGAAAGTGCTTTGGTTGGAAACTTATTTGGAGTGTCCTTCAATATGAACATTTTTGAAATACTCGCCAGGCACTATTCCTGTTGTTTGAACCAGATCTTAGTCTTTTTCCCAAAATACATTTCCGTAATTATTTCTAAAACTATCATGGGAACATTTTGCAATTCGACTTACTTTTCTCTATTTTCATTAATTTCAGAGTCTCTCCTCAGCTATTTTCATAGCCGTGTCGGTCATAGCCGTGTCGGTGTGGTAAATGTGGACTCTGATTGGCAAGCACATTTCTGTGGGAACTGCCAGAAGTCACAGAACTGTATTCCTGAAGGTTCCGTCTGAAAAGTAGATCATTTCAGTTTGACACACATCAGTCAGTTTAATTCAAACAGTGACCCAAATAGGGCATGCCACAAAAGAGGCCTGATGTGACACTCAGCAGTAATGGGGCTGCTGGCCATTTTGCCATTTTGCCATTTTGCCATGTCCAGGCTTGGGCTGGCCGGCTGAAGCACACTACGGATGAGTCATCCGCGCTGGTCATCTCATTTGTTCATGTGAAACGCAGCAGCCACGGCCCAGGCAATCACACGCATTGACATCCACATGAAAAATGCCCAAGTGCGCAACCCTGCCCCCTTCCATGTTGAGACACACACACACACACACACACACACATACACACTAACAAACCCACCTACACACACAAACCCACACAGTGCTCTTGCTGGCCTGTTTGTTCTTCTCTGTTGTTCACTTATCTGCTTGCTCAGTCATCCTCCCATTGATTTGGTACTTTCCTTTCTTCCATACCTCTCTCCTTATACATCCCTCCTTCCCTCCCTCCACCCTTCCATCCCTCCATCCTTCCCTCCCCCATGTGCAGTGTTGTGCCCCGAGGCATAATCAGCCATGTCTGCTGCTCACAGAGGGGATGGATTTATGAGCAAGACATTTTGTGTTGCTCTGAACCAATTACCTTCCCCCTTCTTCATTGCTTCTGTAACAGCGTAATCAATAGGCAGGGGACTGGCCAGCCAGCCAGCACACACACACACACACATACACACACACACACACACACACACACACACACACACACACACACACATGCGTATGGGGAGGAAGCGGATGTCTCCACTGTGTTAATTATGCATGTGAGGCTGGTCACAGTGCGAGAAAGCACACGGTTGGATCAGCCTGGACGCTGTTGCCGGGACGCTGTTGCCAGGGCGCTGTTGCCGGGACGCTGTCGCCAGGGCGCTGGCAGTCAGTACTCCGCTCCGCTCCACTCAGGGTAGATGATGCTTATGGCTGGCCGTTAGAGCTTCCGAGAGCTGCTGTGTGTCTGGCGACAGCAGAGCGGTCAGCGCTGCTTCCTGAGCTCCTCTCCCAGTCCCGGTGCGTCGCGCTCGCCTTTGAGGTCACAGCAGGAAGCTTCTGCACCACACCAGTGAGTGAGGGGGTGACCGTGCCCGTGGACCCCTGATGTGGGGGTGGCGCTGCTGAGGCTGGCGACTGGGGGGGGTTAGTCTGGGCTGCGGATGCTGCTGGGGTTGGGGGGGGGGGTTAGTCTGGGCTGCGGATGCTGCTGGGGGGTTGGGGGGGGGGTTAGTCGGGGCTGGGGGAGGGGGGGGGGGGGGGTTAGTCGGGGCTGCGGATGCTGCTGGGGAGGGGGGGGGGGGGTTAGTCGGGGCTGCGGATGCTGCTGGGGGGTTGGGGGGGGGGGTTAGTCGGGGCTGCGGATGCTGCTGGAATTGCTCTCTTGACTGACGGGAAGGATCTGCTCCGCTCGCACCCCTCAGAGAGACGCAGCATGGACGGTTGTCCGGCTATTCAGAGCGTATGGTGGTCTCTCTCTTTCTCTCTCTGTTTCTCTCTCTCTGTTTCTCTCTCTCTCTCTCTCTGTTTCTCTCTCTCTCTCTCTTTCTCTCTCTGTTTCTCTCTCTCTCTTTCTCTCTCTGTTTCTCTCTCTCTGTTTCTCTCTCTCTCTCTCTCTGTTTCTCTCTCTCTCTCTCTTTCTCTCTCTGTTTCTCTCTCTCTGTTTCTCTCTCTCTCTCTCTCTGTTTCTCTCTCTCTCTCTCTTTCTCTCTCTGTTTCTCTCTCTCTGTTTCTCTCTCTCTCTCTCTCTGTTTCTCTCTCTCTCTCTCTTTCTCTCTCTGTTTCTCTCTCTCTGTTTCTCTCTCTCTCTCTCTCTCTGTTCTCTCTCTCTCTCTCTCTCTTTCTCTCTGTTTCTCTCTCTCTCTCTCTGTTTCTCTCTCTCTCTCTCTGTTTCTCTCTCTCTCTCTCTCTCTGTTTCTCTCTCTCTCTCTCTGTTTCTCTCTCTCTGTTTCTCTCTCTCTCTCTCTCTCTGTTTCTCTCTCTCTCTCTCTGTTTCTCTCTCTCTGTTTCTCTCTCTCTCTCTCTCTGTTTCTCTCTCTCTCTCTCTCTCTCTGTTTCTCTCTCTCTCTCTCTCTCTCTCTCTCTCTATTTCTCTCTCTCTCTCTCTGTTTCTCTCTCTCTCTTCGCCTCCTTCCCTCGGTCTCTCCATCCTCTGTCTCTCTCCCGCATGCAGGATCGATGGCTGTGAGGGGGGGAGCCGGTCGCAGTACAGCACACGCCCGGCTGGCCAGATGATCAGCCTCTGTGCGTGTTTGACCGCATGGCGGGCACTGGGCATGTTTGACCGCATGGCGGGCACTGGGCATGTTTGACCGCATGGCGGGCACTGGGCATGTTTGACCGCATGGCGGGCACTGGGCAGGCTGTGTTGTTTCTGTGTCTTACGTCACATATGGATGTAGACTGTGTTTCTGTCTCTGCTCAGCACATTTTGCAGGTTAGTCACATGCTTTCCATATCGCTGTGCTTTCACCCAGACTCTAATTGTGCGCTAATATGTATGTCACTGAAATGTAGGGCTTCACTGCATATGTCTGTGTATGTGTGTCTGTAATGTGTATGTGTGTCTGTAATGCGTGTGTGTGTCTGTGTGTGAGAGAGATCGCTCCCAACATGTTACGCTATTGAAGTTCTCAAGGCATCACTCTGAAGGTTTTGAATTATTGAAGTAATACACTTCAAACTCTCTACACTCTACACTCTCGCTTTTTGTTTACAATGCAGTGTCCCACATTATGTTTGCGTACTCTTGCATAAAAGCAAATATTTTGTCTGCGGTCTCCGTGGCAGCACCACACGACACCAAACCCAGAGAAATCACTGTTCAACACACAAAAAAAAACATAGGACCCCCCCGACCCTCTGGGAAAAAAAAACCTTGTTGTCATAGGAGTGGCAAACACACATGACTTGTAAATGTCAGCCGTGGTAAACACTTCCCCACCCCGAGCACGGAAAGGCCACAGTGCAGAGTGAGACGCATGAGAATGACCTTCTGCTAATGAGTTTGCACGTGTGAATAAAGTGCCTTTATGCCATCAGCCATGTATGAGCTGAATAAGGTGCCTTTATGCCATCAGCCGTGTATGAGCTGCCGTTTGGAACGTGCCTCTCGTTCCAAAGGTGGAGGGTGTGTGCTCATCCTTGCGGTGCAGTCAGTGAGGAAAAAGCACCCATGCGCAGCACCACACCTGCTCTCACATGCTGAATAAGGGCTATGCCAACGTTCCCACACACTCAAGACTCTTCCTCATGCATGCACTGTAAAGAGGAGTTTTAGAATACAGCTATTGTAGTTGCTATAGAGACCACAGATCAAGGGAATTGTGGGAGATGTAGTTTTAATGAATTTGGTTATCACACTTTTGTAATTTTTATAGGAATTGCTTTTGGCTGGCCAGTAGATTTCCTGCTTTGAAGTGTTTATTGTGTTTTCCTTCTCTTGCCTTGTTGTAAGCTGTTTACTTTGGTGTAACACTTTTGTTGTGCTATTGTGCTTTATGAAACTGAGGATAATCCGATTACACAGAAGACTTGTGTCTGGAGCAGTTTATTTGGTAAAACATTGATAAGGAGTCGGAGCGTTTCCTGCTCGTCACCATGTGAGCCCGCTCCACTGCCTTCCTCAGCTCTGAGATATGTAAGAGATAATGTATAGAACGCCGGTCATTATTGGGAAAATAGCTCTGAGATATGATGTTTTAGTGTGCAGAGCTTCATAATAGTTACCCGTTCTGCCCCAGACCTTTCAAAGCATCCATTAGCCAAGCTAAATTAACCCTCTGTGAATATTCCTACCTGGTATTTTACAAAATTGTGTAGTAATAATCAAAAGTGCTTCTTCATAAGGGTTAGCAGAGAATGCTTCACAGCCATCAGAATTGAGATGTTATCTAGAACTGTGTGAATTCTTGTTTTGAGTATTGGCAGTTGACATCTTTCTGAAGATGTAGCTCACATGAAACGTAAAAATCACATGCACGTACTGTACTGTATGTAAGCTCTAAATTGCAATTTATGTTTGATTGCCACTTGTGTGATGCCTGTAGGTCTGACACATTCTCTACACATTCCCCCTATTTTCTTACTATCGTGGAGCTCCAGACCATATGTAGGTCAGCTTGTTCACTCAGCTTTAATGTGTTGTGTGCAGGTCGTTGGCTTAGGCTGTTCTCTGACCTGTTAAGAAGTTGACTTTGCACACAGATTTAGCGATTTACACTAGAACTTAATATATAGTACTTTCGTCAATCCCTTACGTCTCTAGGAAGCACACAGAGCTAAGTGCAGTCGCTACGGCACATCAGTGTCACATCAGCACAGTGGATTCAGTCCTGGAGAGTTATTGCATTTTTTGCTCATGTTGTTCATAGGGCTGTAACGATACACCAACCTCACGATTCGGTTTGTATCATGATTTTTGACCCACGGTTCGATACGAATCTCGATTTTTCTTTTTCTTTTTTTTGCGGAGGGGGGGGGGGCTAGACATTTTATTAAATTATTAAATAACATTTTAATAGCCTCCCTTAGAACACCAGAGGATTACAATATAATATATATATTATTTTATATCCTGATATAAAAATATTTTTCCGAATGACTGATATTTATGACAGCACACTTTATGCAGATTAGCCTATAGCCTAGGCCTGCTATTTTTTATTACAACTCTACCTCTTTAATTCAGCTGTCTGGTTGAAGCCTGGAAATATTGTAAACAAAGTAGCATAGTTGGCTAGCTTAGCCTATCATAGTCTACTGATTGGACTGTTCAGTTTTCCCATGTGTGTTTAAGTTTCAAGGTAATACTTCTCCTTGGGACAGGCCCTTTTGGGAAACGTTGGTATTGAGATGATCAGTCAACTTCAATGCAAGATTTTTAAACAAATATGTGCAGCATGCTAATGATGCTAAGCGGATTTAATAGTAATTTCACTAGTCGTCTTCTATGCGTCCTTGCTTTCACGATTGTGAATGTTTTATTTAAGTCGCGCGTGTTCATTGAGCAGGAGAGGGAGGGAGCGCGAGAGAGAGCGGGGCAAGGAGAGGGGGTTTACTTCTATACTGTTTGATAAAGTTGCACACAGTCTACAATGAAAGCAAGGAGAGGTATGAAATTATTATTTATTTATTTGTTTGTTTTTGGACAACGTAGGCTACCGATAGGTAAAGCGGGAGATGTGGGTTGCTTTTGCGGCAGCGTAAGATGCAAAGCACTGCGTGAAACACTAGAAAGGTGTGTCGCGATTCTGCCTTTTCACACCGACACAGTATCATTGATATGAATGTCGCGATTTCGGTTTCGAATCGTATATCGTTACAGCCCTAGTTGTTCATGATTGAATTGAATGCACCCTCTCTAATCTGCATCATTGCTCCTTTGAAATGAATGTGGATTACTACATCCTACTCTGTGGATTAAACATAGATAATGTTGTGACGTGGGCGCTTAGAATTATAACTGAATCAACAAAAAGCTCCAAGATGCTTCAGAAGTACATATCCATATTATTTTAATGAATCTTAATGAATCTTCTTGGACTTGGGTTTCCTCTCTGCACAGAAGTCAGCTGATTCAGAAAGGCATGGTATATAGAGTTATGTATAAAAGAGAAGCTAAATATACAGCTGATTTAGAGAGGCATGGTATAGAGTTATGTATAGAAGAGAAGCTAAATCAGGGTTCTCAAGTCTCACGCAATGGGCGTGAGACACACACAATTCAACAAGTTCACACACTCACACGCCACACCTTGCATTTCTCACGCAGAAATATTACTAGGGATGTCAAGGTATTTACTAGAGGACGCGCAGGGATACGAGAGGGTATCTAGCAGGGTTCAGAACTAGCGCACCACTCAACAGCAAAATCAAAAACATAAATAGCCACCGACATCCAATCAAAAAATAGTGTTCGTTGTTGTATCCGGGTAAAATTCCAAAACAGGACATCCCCTCCCTGCAACCACGTTATGTTTGTGCGCTTATGTGGGGTTACACGTTTAAGATGTTAATACTGCACCAAAATTATTTGTATTCAGAAATTCAACTGTCACTTGTGTGTGTAAATCAGGCCTTTCTACGAACACTTAACGCTGTGGGCCTAGCTTACTTTATGGCAAAATTATTTTCCTATTTATAAACTAAACTAAACTGTCGGACATTAAGAAAACATAATCAAGTGTCGTTGTAGCTTTGTGTAACCCAGACATCAGCAACGTTCATTTTATACGACCTATCATTCTCGTGGCTGCCTGCATTTTCCCTGTCGTCACGGCTGCAACTTTTTAGCGGCGTGTTCATCGGGACCTGGCACACCTGTCTGAGCCTCCACGGACCATGTCAACAATAAATGAAATTAGTTTATTATCAATGACTGTTATCAATGTGAGCGAGTATACTACACTCTTTTTCTAAAGATACAGGACTGCTGCAGACAATGAGCTGCCAACCACCATAATGTAGCCTAATAGCAACCCAAAATAATGAACTTGATGTCCTTATAAAAAATAAAAAGTTGGTCTTGGCATGCCCATTCTTGATCCAGTGTTCAGTGGCAATAGGCTACTCAAGTGAAAAAAGCAATTAGCCTAATAAATAAAATATTTGTCTCACTCAGTACATAGCCTATATCTCGTAAATTGGTGAGCCACAGAATATCCCACCGTCAAGATTATTATATTTGAAAATTCCAATCTATCCCACCTAAATATCAAAAGTTATTTCTACTGACATGCTTCCTGGTGACATAAAAACACAAATGGTTTACCCTTGATATAAAGGCTGACATAAGAGACATAAGCTATGCAAGATGGGTACAAATCCCAGACTGTTCTGGAAAATAAACAAAAACAAGATATAGGATGTATACAATGACAAATTCAAGGTCTCAAAGTATTGATGCTTCTTTCCAAAAATCTCACCAGAAGTTGTTATTTAAGGGGTTATTTTAAAATAAAATCTTCTGGGGGAGCATGCCCCCAGACCCAGACCTAACTAAGCTGAGTTACCAACCTTTTGAAGTGGGGGGCCCATTTCACATCTGTGCACATCTGGGCCTAGGGGGCACATTTCACATCTGATAATCCGCCCATGTGTGCACACCTTTTGCTACATAGTGTGCAAGTTTTACTTACACTTATTTTACTTATTATTTACCTATTTTAATAAATGGTCTCATCTTAGTAAATAATGCACTTACTTTATTCAGTTCTACACACAAGCGAAACATTTTAGTGAGTGAGTGCCCCCCCAATCTCACTCCAAGCTGAGCTTAAAACTTGAGAACCCTGATAGTATGCTTTGATATCCTAGCCTAGTGCTAACCTCATCATGTCAAAACTGAGGTAAATTTAGAACGGTTTGGAGCAGTTGTGTAAAACCTTATGTAAAGTGGAGGTACCATGGGGACTTCAAGAATTGAGGACATCCTGTCTTTATTTTGTGCTTATTCCAAGTGGCATTTGAACAACACCCTGGGGCTTGTGGAAAGAGTGGGATTAGCTTCAGACGTCTCTGCGCTTGAGAGCTGTGTAGGCAGTCAGAACCAGGCCTGTTTGGACTTCTCCAAGCATCCTCATTAGTTTGTAAACAGTTATGGGTTGGGAGGGGGGGTGTATTGGGGAGTTGGGAATGATAGATTTATCACAATTAGGAGCTGCCTCTGCTGCTGTCATTGTGAATTCCTCTCACGATCCGTCTGGCAGCTTGATTCCACAGACAGATGTGGATTTGGAAATGCATGGAAGTCTTTGGAATGGTCCCCTTCATGCAAGACTTGACTCGTATGGATTCAGACTGTAAGCCCCTGAGAGCCCCACCCTTGCCAATGGGCCCCAGAACAAACAGCAGCACTGAGATAAATGATAATGGGACACAAAGCCACCCTGTGCCAAACCTCTTGGGAATTGTGCATGATCACCGCGCATGAAATCCAATAACCGTAATCAATTCCAGGCACTGTTTTGCCTCTCTCCCAGTTTCATGTACGGGGACCAGACAGGCTCCTCTTCTGTAGTGATTGCACTATTCATCATGGTGCCATGGTAATCTTGTGAAGTCGCACCTCTGAAAGGACTGAAATAAACAGCACAGGCACAGAAATAGCTATGAAAGTGCATATCTTCAAAATGTAAGCAGGGTGTCTAAAATAGGCCACAGGCTACCCGGGCGGTTCATGCGTGTGCTCTTTGTATTGACTTGTGTAATATGTGCTCATTTATTTTGTCGCTGGCTTTCCTGTAATTTCTGTCAGGTTTCTTGAGAAGTGCAAATCAAAGGGGGCCATTTCCAACATATTTGGGATTTTCAGAATGTGATGGGTCTGATCTATCACCTCTAATACTCTAATACTCTAATACACACAGTTCAATAATCACATGAGCCCCAGATTTGAATGAACCCTGGGTGATGGGGCCAACTGTACATTTAGTGACCCAGCCTGGTTCACGGGGCCAACCATACAGATTGTACATTTAGTGACACAGATAAGATGCAGCGTGGGCAAAAGCTGCAGGACATTATACTGCATGCAGGACATTATGCTGCATTATAAAGCTGCAGGACATTATACTGCATTATAAAGCTGCTGCATTATAAAGCTGCAGGACATTATACTGCATTATAAAGCTGCTGCATTATAAAGCTGCAGGACATTGTGCATTATAAAGCTGCAGGACATTATACTGCGTTATAAAGCTGCAGGACATTATGCTTCGTTAATAAAGCTGCAGGACATTATGCTGCATTATAAAGCTGCAGGACATTATGCTGCATTATAAGGCTGCAGGACATTATACTGCATTATAAAGCTGCAGAAAGCTGCAGGACATTATACTGCATTATTAAGCTGCAGGACATTATACTGCATTATAAAGCTGCTGCATTATAAAGCTGCAGGACATTATTCTGCATTATAAAGCTGCAGGACATTATGCTGCGTTATAAAGCTGCAGGACATTATTCTGCATTATAAAGCTGCAGGACATTATGCTGCGTTATAAAGCTGCAGGACATTATGCTGCGTTATAAAGCTGCAGGACATTATACTGCATTATAAAGCTGCTGCATTATAAAGTTGCAGGACATTGTGTATAATAAAGCTGCAGGACATTATGCTGCGTTATAAAGCTGCAGGACATTGTGCATTATAAAGCTGTAGGACATTATGCTGCATTATAAAGCTGCAGGACATTATGCTGTATTATTAAGCTGCAGGACATTACACTGCATTATAAAGCTGCAGGACATTATGCTGCATTATACATCTGCAGGACATTATACTGCATTATAAAGCTGCTGCATTATAAAGCTGCAGGGCATTGTGCATTATAAAGCTGCAGGACATTATGCTGCGTTATAAAGCTGCAGGACATTATGCTGCATTATAAAGCTGCAGGACATTATACTGCATTATAAAGCTGCAGGACATTATGCTGCGTTATAAAGCTGCAGGACATTATGCTGCATTATAAAGCTGCAGGACATTATACTGCATTATAAAGCTGCAGGACATTATACTGCATTATAAAGCTGCATGACATTATACTTGCACGTTTCCAGAAATGTTTTTTGTCTCCCTGATTCATAATTCAGAAAATGGCTTCTGAAGGAAATCTGTGCAGTTAATGGTACAAAACTCCCAATGTCACCTTCAGGCTGCACTCCTCTGAGAATCAAATGAGCAGCAGAAGAGGGAACCTTAAGCAATGTGATTTAATATCAAAAAAGGAACAGAAGAGGGAACCTTAATGTGATTTAATAGCAAAAGAGGGAACCTTAATGTGATTTAATATCAGAAGAGCAGCAGAAGAGGGAACCTTAAGCAATGTGATTTAATATCAGTGAGGAATGGAACGTGTCAGGGTTCTGTCTGCAAGGCAGCCATCCAGGAAGTCATCCATATTAATTAAGCATCGTTTAATATTCCATGTCCTGCTTGTTTTGCCACTATGCATATACTCGCACACCCAGCTGTGACTGTTCCCTTTTCAAACGGCTGAAATAGATTTTCACTTTCAAGATTACATCAGGCCCTCATCTCCTCTGGTCGTCTCCTCTGGTCGTCTCCTCTGGTCGTCTCCTCTGGTCATCTCCTCTGGTCGGGTCCCAAAGCCCTCGGTCAAAGCGGTGCGTTTGGAAAGCGTTTGGAAAGCCATCAGGCTTCATTGCCATCAATTGAAAGTGCCTGTGTCCTCCACGGGAATAATGCTGTCACTGATGATTTTGAGAGTTTTGCCCACCCCCCATCTCCTTTGCAGGTGCACACATCTCAAGGTCTGGCCTGCAGCCAGGAGAGGAACGGTGGAGAGATGGGCTTAAGAGATTAGACCATCCCCTCTTTAGTTGGAGGGGTGGGGGGGGGGGGTTGGGGCTGGTTGATTGGTGGGGAGGGGTAGCGGGGGCGGCCTCGTACCCGGACGACCTCGGTAGGGCGGCTCTTTCAGCGACATCCCCATTAGCATGGCAGTCCTCCTGTCCAGGGAGTTAATCTTTTCGCTCGCTACTTTTCAAGAGCAGCTTCCATCCGCACAGCTCATTTGCGTGGTAAACAATGGCCTGAAGGATTTAGGGCGGCTGGCGGTGCAAGTGTATGTAAAGGGAAAGGGGCGAGGTGCTAAGTAGGTCCCCCATAGAGAGCCCGCCTCTGTGAAGACATGGCCTGACGCCCTGGAAATGTCACAGTCACAGTGAAGTGTTGTCTCATTGCATGAGTTTGTGCCCTCGCACCCTTGAAAGGAGCAGTTTGACATGCCTACTTTGGAGGTGCACTGGGAGGGCGGACAACAGCACCTCCACATTTGCTTTCCTTCCTCGTTGCTTCCTACCTCTTAAACTCTCAGCCCCCTGCTGTGCATTTGGGAGAGTGTGCACTTGTGGGTGCACAGGAAGGGTGAGACCTTAAGAGTGTGCACTTGGGAGAGTGTGCACTTGGGGCTGCACAGGAAGGGTGAGACCTTAAGAGTGTGCACTTGGGAGAGTGTGCACTTGGGGCTGCACAGGAAGGGTGAGACCTTAAGAGTGTGCACTTGGGGGTGCACAGGAAGGGTGAGACCTTAAGAGTGTGCACTTGGGGGTGCACAGGAAGGGTGAGACCTTAAGAGTGTGCACTTGGGGGTGCACAGGAAGTTCAACTAATGGGACACATCCATTGTAGGAGCACAGTGGTATCTGAATGGTCATCCCTATTCCTTTATCTCACTGCATCAGTATGGTCATGACATGGTCATCAGTATGGTCAGTATGGTCATGACATGGTCATCACTGCATCAGTATGGTCATGACATGGTCATCAGTATGGTCAGTATAGTCATGACATGGTCATCACTGTCAGCTGTTTATGTGTCCAGTAGAGGTGTGAATCTTGCCTGCTCTCCTGATTCGATTCGATTATGATTGTCATGTCAGCGATTCGATTCGATTTGATATCTCAATGCATCACGATGCGTCAAATACACTTTTCTAAAGCCATATACGTATATAGGATATTCAACTTGACAGAATGCATTAAGATACTTTATATTTTAATAGAATACAGTTTTCAATATTACTTATGTTTTCATCCAAAAATACAAGTAGTAAGATATAAACAATCTTTTATTTAAGTCTGAACACAGCAGACGTTCTGACAGACAGATAATCGATTATGGTCGGCCACTGCATCGATGCAGCATCGGCCATGTCCGCATCGCAATGCATCGATTATTTGATTAATTTCAACACCTCTAATGTCCAGAGCCAGCAGTGGGCAACAGAGCACTACACTGCCCACACAGCCATAAGCAAATGAAATGCGATCCCTCTTGCCTAATTCATGATCACGCTTAAGCATTCTGGTTTAGATTAATCTGTGCCCTAATGTCGGATTTACTTTTAAATCCAATAATGTGATAAAATATTTTGGTAATGTCAAAGCCAGAATTGGTTTAATCTTATTCATGTGAATCTGTGTAGCTTGGCTCTAATGTAGAGCTGGGCTCTACAGAAGGAGATGGCGCAGGGGGGTGAGTTCTCAGAACACTCCTCAGCTGGACAAGTGTGGACAGGAAAGGGACTTTCCACTCTTGGGACTAGAAGGAGGAAGATGTAGAGCAGCTGAAGTTGAGCCAAGTTGCACTAATGGGACTCAGAGGCTGACATTCTCCCATCCTCCACAGCATGTATGCTATGGAGCATATTAACGGTTATCGTATCTGTGCAGCATACACTGGTGGTTTATATTGGGGATGTCTGACCCCCTGACCTCCTCATTACTCTTACGTCCTTATTGAAAAGGAGATTCACAGTGTCTTTAGCATAGAGCTTTACTATCAGTGTCTCGCAGCTGGAGACTTATGGAAAGAAAGGTCAACTTGTCAGGTAAAGGTCACAGTGGGCTATGAATCTTAGTAGATGAAGGCTGTTGTGTTATCTCGCCATTGTTTATTCACTTATGAAATGAAACAACATGGTTTCATGTGTAAGTGCTCATAGGGAACTGAGGAGTGTGCAGAAGAGATGTCTTTTCCCGTGGGTCAAAAGACTGGACGCTCTATAAACGAAGTATGATGAAATAGGTTGTTTCTAAAGACGGTTGCTAGCCTTATCCATGTCCATGAGCGTGTAATTATGATATGTGCTAGTTCATGAGATTTACACACATATCAGATCTGGTACATTTGTCTGAAAGTCAGCTATGTTCAGTCACATAGCTGCCTATGCTAGTGTCCCACTGAGAAATTGAAAGAACATTATTCAGACTCGACAGCAGCAAATATAACTAATTAAGTTATGATAGAATATAGCCATGGACTCTATGAAGCATGCACCTGCATAAAATATGTATGGGGCAGTGTAGTGTAAATGTGTAGATATGTATGTATGGGGAAGTGTATGTGTGGATATGTACAGTATGTATGGGACAGTGTGTGTGTGGATATGTATGGGACAGTGGAGTGTAAATGTGTGGACGGACCCTAGGTCCTGACCCCTTTCACCCCCTCTCCATTGTGTTGGCCAAAGGGTCAGTGTGAATGAATGACATGAGAGTGACCAGCAGCACTGGTCTTTGCTGAGATTGGAGCATGACTTGTCTGTCTGGCTGGAGAATGACATCAGGGGCATGCCAGACTCTGTGCCTTCCTCTTCCCAGTACAGTTGGTGACATGATCCAACCGAAGCTAAGTCGGTCACAATGGAGGCTTGTTGTCGGGCACTCTCCATGACGTTATATTTTGGAATGCTAGACTTAATTTTAGTACAGCATTTATTTTTTGAATCACTGATAAAAACAAAAATAGCCTTTTATATGTTTTTTATCCGTTTTGCTTTCATTGCAATATGGAGTGAGTATTATCTGTCTGGGTCAACCATTTGTATTAATATTTCATGTAATTTGGCGAAATCAAAACGATTTGATTTCATTTCCAGTTAAAGGAGGGTCCATGCATAACCCATAAGGCTGTTTGTTGTGTCTCAGCACTGCTTGAGCTCAGTCTTAATTGAGCTCAATAGTTGAGGTCTGCGGCTCCAGACTAATAGATTCAGTTAGGCGGTCTACTGGGAAGTGCATCCCTTTCCTGACATGAAGATGGTTAATTATATTTTAGAAAACACAAGAAGGCATGGTGGAAACTTTGGAAGCATGGTGGAAACTTTGGAAGCATCGTATAGCTAGTAGATTGTTATAGTCTTGCACGGATACCTGCCTCTTACTTAACAGAGCTTCACTAGCAACAATGATATCAAGACTGATTTGTCCACAGAGTCGAATCAATAGATCAGACGGCAGATCAAGACTGATTTGTCCACAGAGTCGAATCAATAGATCAGACGGCAGATCAGCCCTTTCACTCACCCTTCTCTGCCGTGATATGATGCCAAGACTTGGTACATGATGTCACTGTATTATTATTTATTTACACTATTTACTTCTGTGTGGATGTGTTTGCCCACATGTTTATTTGGTCAGCTCCTGGTTGTGTTGACATGTTGGCGCCACCCATGCAGACGTGCATTGGCTTGCATTCCCCAGCCAGAGGGCATGAAGGCTCAGACCCCCCACTCATCCAAAATTAAACCCACCAAAGACATGATTCACTGGCGCTTGCTCATGTTCTACAGGATTACTGTGTAAACAAGCGGGTGTTTTTTATTTTTTATTTCTCTCTCTCTCTCTCCCTCTCTCTCTCTCTCTCTCTCTCTCTCTCTTCCCAAACCCTGACAACATCCCACATACTGACATGGGCGGATTATGAACTTTCAGGCCCCTGGGCCCAGATGTATTAAGGGCCCCCCACTAATTGTCGCATATGTGGCAGGGGGGGTTTGGGGGTCCTCCCCCAGAATTTTTTTCATTCGTTTGATGTGATTTCCTGTATTCTGGTGCATTTTGGGGATGGCCAATACTAAATTCAATCTGATTCATAGCCTATATCCTGATTTGTTGATATTGAGGCAATGATTCCATGCAATGGCTTGGGCTTCAGGGCCCCCTGACCCCTTGGGCCCCTGGGCCTGGGCCCGGTAGGCCCGTGCAGTAATCCATCCCTGCATACTGAGGCGCATGCAGAGCTACTCCATGATTAAGGAACTCCTTTTTTCCTGGCCACCCCCCCAGGATTAGCTTGCCTCACTCTTAGATAAGCTGTGCTGATGGGAGGGGGAGGGAAGGAGGGGGGGTTGGATTGGGACTCCTGGACCAGGTCCCCCCCTGCACTTCATACCCCCCATATTTGTCAGTGAATGTTGATGTGAGATGACAAGCTCATACAAATGCAGCCCCCATTATGTGAGGCTAGAGCAAGGAGGGGGATGGCAGGGTGTGTGTGAGTGTGTGTGTGTGTGTGTGTGTGTGTGTGTGTGTTGGGGGCAGGGGCTGCAGGGGGTAGTTTGGGGGGGTTGATCATAAAGGGGGAAAGGGGGTCAGTTAAACTTGGTGGGTCGTCAAAGGAAGAAATAAAGAGGTAGCTGAGCATGAAATGCATAAAAGCTGTAAGATTTGAGAAGGGCGCTGACGCCATGCTGTGCCAAGTGATGAATAGACGCCAAAGCAGAGTAGGGAAGGAAATATTGTTACATCTAGACGTTGGTCTGTTTGCTGTCTGCTTGTTCCGGCCCAGCCATTATCAGAGTATAATACCCATTGTATTCCCAGCTTCGCATATTTGGGTCCTAAATCCTCCTAAGAAGCTCTGAATGAATATGCTTTTCAACGCTCATCCCAAAGCCATTTTGGAATTTTAAAATGTTTCGTTTGAGGCTATTTATAGGCTAGCAAGCCCTCTATCCATATGCATGTTTACAAGTGAGCACGCTACAGCAGACCATGGGGCAGGCTGGTCAGCACCAGTAAATGGAATTGGTGCTCTGATGACCACTGCTGCCTGTTGTCCCTGGTGTCCGTCAACAATGCCCTTCCAGACAGAAAATCGTATCTATTTAGTTTTTTTTTTCTACTCCACAGTCACAAAAGAGCTTGACAACACACAACTGCTTCTTTTGAAAAGTGTTGCTAGGATACCACGAGTGTGTGGATGAAAACCCCTCTGTGTTTCGTGTTGCTCGCCAGCAGACATTAAGCAGGGCTGCGTGCTTCACGCTGGGACATGCTTTTTAAAAAGTTGCATTTATTTATATATTTAGTTCTATTCATGTGTGTGTATGTCTCTGTGTGGGGCTCTGTGTGTGTGTGTGTGTGGGGGGGGGGGGGGGCAGACATGCATCCATGTTTATGTGTGTTTGTGTGTCAGCTCAATCAACAGCTGTTGCTTCTGAATAACTGTGCCCATATGGCCTTGAAACATCAAGCATTAAATCAGCTTGACTGGAGCTCAAATGTGTTACAACACATGATATGGTAGCTCTTTGAGGTTATTGCGCTCATCTCTGTCCTAAATGGTGTCTCATCTCCTGCTCATTTATAATTATTTATTTCATAATGAGTGAGCGTAACATTTTCAGTGTCATAAATTAATAAAATTAGATATTTTAGGATCATCATAGTCAGCTTATTTGCCAGAGCCCTTTTAACACAGCTTAATCTTTTTCTCATCTGTTAAGAATTAAGAGTGAAGAATAACTAGCCTGCTAATGTTGGACAGAAACCCTTTGGCAGTATATTCACCACATCGTTTGCACCAGTCCAGTCCAGCCCAGCCCAGTCCAGCCACATGCTGCCTCAGTGTCCAGTGTCGGCCTGAATGGGCTCAGCCACCAGTCATTTATGGTCACAGCAGGTGGCCTCTGCTTTGTCACCCATGTGGACTAGGGCTACGTCCAAGTGTCTTATGAGACAGCTGTTCCTTGTCACATTGGGTTCATCCCTCAGCGGTCTGCTAATGTGGCTCTCAAGTCTGGCTGTCCTTCTGGGCCAGTTATTGCGTCTTGTTCTGCACCCAGCAGACATGATGGCTTGTCAGTCACTTGACGCCAACGTGGGAGATTCCCCTGCCACCCTGGCGCCCGTAGGGCATGATGTGTGGACGACATGTCAGACTGACACAAATATGAGATACTCCCTCCCTCTCCTCCTCTATGTTGTCTGCATAACATTTAAAAAAATAAATAAAAACATTTAACAACATATTATACATCCCCACTAATAGCAGCGTTGATTGAGATTGTAACACAGAGTCTAACAAATCAAATCTTACATCTATGATCTTGTGTCGAGTGGACATATTCACAGAGTCTAACAAATCAAATCTTACATCTATGATCTTGTGTTGAGTGGACATATTCAAAGATGAATTAAAACATGGCAGATTGCCTAAATTCACACAGCAGTCTAAATGTAGGGAAAGTTATCGGAGGAAAATAGTGAAACTGTCAGGATACAGTTAATGAGTTGAACAGAGTTAATGCATTAAAGAGGGCAGATGTTCAAATCACAAAGGCTGTTGAAAGCAGACTTCCTGTTGTCTCTCCCATGATGACCGCTCTGTTGAGGCATGTTATAAACTGGACCACACAGTCTGTCCCGCAGTCACATGGTCCCCCAGACTCTCCACTTCCTCACCACGCTGAGCCGATATTAGACATCATTAGGTGACTTACTGAGCTTCTCCTCTTTTCTCTTCTCTCGTCCCAGGGACAGCAGCCACCTGCCCATGTCACTCTGACCTTGTTGTGTCCACGTCTCCTGGAGGTTCCTGAGAGACCAGCATGCAGCTCCTCGTCCTGCTCCTGCCTGCGTTCACCCTGACGCTGGCCTCCTCGTGTGAGTATGACTCAGCGCTCGTCCCCTTCTCCTTCGCTCTCTTATCACAGCGGTTGGTCGCGGGTGTCACAGTCAGACTTAATTGCATCAAGATTGGAATAACTCTCTTTCTCCCGCTCTGAGTCTCTCTGTTAGTCTATAAAGCAGCCAACGCACCCCGATTATCAAAGCCAATTTCATATCCTTTCCCGGAGAGAGCTTCCACTCGCTGGACAGCAGCCGGAGGACGGCCAACTAAAGGAGGGAGATAAAGGACATCTCTGGAAGAGATCTGTCCAAGCCCAGAGTGTATTACCACTATCTCCCGTAGATTAGAGCACCCTTGCCCATTCAGAGGAAAGCTCTGCTGAGGCACAATGTCTATTCAGATCGTAGACTGATGACTTCTGACCAGAGGTCATCACATTAGGAGCTTGATTTGTGGATAGAAGGGAGAGCTGTTTGTATAATAAACGTTATATATATATATATATATATATATATAGAGAGAGAGAGAGAGAGAGAGAGAGAGATAGAGAGAGAGAGCTGTAGTACTATACGTGCTGGTCAATGTGAACGTGGACCGGTGTCCATACGGTACAGTATATCATGTATGTATTTACATGGGTCAGTGCTTGAGGGTGGACTGTTCACTTTGGCATCTGTGTTGATGGGCAGCAATGCAGTAGAAGTTTCAGAACAACCAAATGCTGTGGAAGAAGCAGAGAAGACATTTAGCAGACTGCTTACTTATTTTAGACTTTATGGACTTTGACCTCTTCTTTATAGTGGGTATGGTGTACAATAGAGGCAGGAAACATCTACTTCAAGCCCCTCATATTACATGCGATATGTGGAGAAATCAATCATGACTGTCAGCATTATTAATGTATGAAAATGTCAGGCTCTGCCTTTAGTAATGCCCTACACAGAAGCATATAGTATAAGTATAGTATAATATAAGTATACTATTGCCTTTAGTAATGCCCTACACAGAAGTATATAGTATAAGTATAGTATAGTATTAGTATACTATTGCCTTTTGTAATGCCCTACACAGAAGCATATAGTATAAGTATAGTATAGTATAAGTATACTATACTGGCTCTGCCTTTAGTAATGCCCTACACAGAAGCATATATTATAAGTATAGTATAAGTATACTTTAGTAATACCCTACACAGAAGCATATAGTATAAGTATAGTATAATATAAGTATACTATACTGGTTCTGCCTTTAGTAATGGGCAATTCCACGGAAAATTGACTTTTTGTCACATCCATAATGCCAGTGAAATGCCTAACTTTAATACTAACAATACTAACATATTAACATACTAACTAGTACACATAAATTCACTTTATGTTTGATTAATTTTGATAAAATGTGACTAATGAAATCTGTTTTCTTTGCAGTTTCATCTCTATATAGTGAGGTGCCATACATCTTTGGTGGTAAGTAATTCATTATAAAACTCTTCTATATAATGTGTGTAGATACAGTTTATGCATTTGGCTTGACTAGTCATATTCATAACGTCAGATGTTTGACATACTGTAAGTCTTAGCTCAAGCATACGCATGAGCTCTCACTGGTGTTTATTACACTTTACACAAAATCCAAAATGGTCAATCACTCCAAAGTTCTGCATGCAAAATGCATGACTGCTAATCGTCAACATCTACTGCAAGTGTAGCTAGCACAAGTGCTCTCTTTAAATTTTAATGTTCATCACTCAGAGAAGAAATGCAGTCAGACAAACCAGTTTAATGGGGGGGGGGGGGGGGGGGGGGGTCATGGGGCGGTCTGTGAGTACCTGCAGTGGACGACTTCATATTCATGGCTGCCCTCAGGCAAACGAGAGTCATTCATGATTAATGCTTCAAGGACATGACAACCTACGCAGGGCCAGGAAGTAACGGTGCGCTTGTAAACAGCGGATGAATGATGGACAAACAAACATCTCGCCTCTCCGAGGACCTTGGGCAGCTCGTAAAGCAATACGTGCGTCTGAGGAGGGCTGGCCATTTGGATCTAATATGCAGCTCTGGTTTCTTTTCATCTGAGGATTGGCTAGACATGGGTTCAGAAGTCTGGTGTCTTTTGTGAGTCAAAATATACCCCCCCCTCCCCCCCCCCACACACACACACAGCCTTCATTTAACATCAAAGGCACCACAAGGAGGCATATTTACATTCACACACGAGCCTCTCTCCACAGCCTTTGATCAGTGCGATCTCGAATGTGCACTTGACCATTCATTACGGACTTCAGAGCGTGGCACTTCACTTATTCTGTAACCCCCACCCCCCACCCCATCCCCAAAGCACACAGCTATACGGACTCATTAGTCTTATTCAATTTAGCAGTCTCTCGCATGAATCTTCATCTGGGCCTTGTTAAGTGAGTAAGTAAGCGCAGCTCCTTGGCTCAAGTCGGCAGTGAGCGTAAACAATGGAAGTATGTCAGTGCCTGTGGCGAGAGGCTGCGGGCCTCCGTAAGCGCTAGCGCTATCTGTGCTATCTGCCTGTCAGAGCGACTTAGCCCCCCCCCCCCCAGATCATGTGTTCTAAAGGACACACGGGGGCATGAGATGTGGGGGGGGGGCAGTGCATGTGTTTGGGTGTGTGTGTGGGGGGGGGGGCAGTGCATGTGTTTGGGTGTGTGTATTTGTGTGTGGGGAGGGGGCGGGGGGGGGCAGTGCATGTGTTTGGGTGTGTGTGTGGGGGGGGGCAGTGCATGTGTTTGGGTGTGTGTATTTGTGTGTGGGGAGGGGGCGGGGGGGGCAGTGCATGTGTTTGGGTGTGTGTATTTGTGTGTGGGGGGGGGGGGGGGGGGGGCAGTGCTTGTGTTTGGGTGTGTGTATTTGTGCATGTGTTTGGGTGTGTGTATTTGTGTGTGTGTGTGTGTGGGGGGGGTCTCCATTTCAGCTCTCCCAGCGTTGCTAGTTGTGTAAATGAACTGCTGCAGGGCATCTGTGTCTAAAACAATATGTCTCGTGTTGGTGCTCAAATTGGAACTGCCTGTGTTATATAAATCACAGTGACCTTTTTAAGATGGGTCATAATATTGAAATGGTTGCCCTTCCTGAGTTGTGCACTTAACGCTGTTTATTAGCCATTGCGCTACTGTAGGGGGTGCTGTCAGTGTGCAGGCACGTGATTGGTGGAGAGGTACACCGTGTCATAACACACTAGCAGCCCAATGCTTTAATTGTCTCTCTCCTCCAAGGTGAATGCATGAAGCACTGTTGGCTGCATTCTTGGCTGAGAGCCAGTTGTGTGTGTGTGTGTGTGTGTGTGTGTGTGTGTGTGTGTTTTGTTGTGTGCTGATTTGTTGTCAGTGTTGCCTGCCCTACACAGCTCTATGAGATCATCTTCATCATTAATTAGCTTCAGAAGAAAAGGCAGTTGCTCTGTGGGGGCATTGATATTCCAGTCAGGCGTCGGAAACTGGAAGTCACTGTTTCGGTGGCTGGTCTCTGCTGGAGGAGCCATCGCTAATTAGCCCCGACACACTTACTCCTGGACAGGGGTCGCGCTCCTCACAGCTGAGTTATCCCCTTGTCGTGCGCATCAGATTGTATGCCATGTGCTCGGAGTGAAGCACAGGAAGTGATGTGGAAGAGGCGGGGAGAGAACGCTGTGCTCAGAAAAGAATCCCGAGACGCCATCCCGAGATGGCTTACACTGAGTGCATTTTAAAAGACGTGTATAGATTTTATGCGGCTCTATTTCATTTTTACAGATTATTCAGAGTATTCTACTGTTACCTGACACCTGTGTGTGGTGCTTGTTTATGTGTGTGTGTGTGTGTGTGTGTGTGTGTGTGTGTGTGTGTGTGTGTGTGTGTGTGTGTGTGTGTGTGTGCGTGGGTGTGTGTGTGTGTGTGACAGGTTGGTGTATGTTTGCTACTTTGGGTGTGTGCCTGTGAAGAGCATCCAAATTCACTTCCAAAGCAGATTGTGCGTGGTAGTGCTCAGCGGAGGTGGTAGTGCTCAACGGAGGTGCAGCTCACAGATGGCACACTCCTCCACCCCACCCTGTCCTTCCTCCTCATCCTGATCCGCACCCTCACCCATAGCCACCCAGTCACCTGGACACAGCTCTCACACACACAGCAGATATGCAGAGTCACGCTCTTGGTTGAAGCAGCAGCGCTACATTTAAATGCTACATTTGAAACTGAGGTTAACCTCGTGTTGAATGAAGACTCAGTGTTTCCCCTGGAGAATGTTGTCATGGCGCGCACTCTGCACTCTTTGCTGTGGTAAAGAAGATAACCGTCTGTTTGGTGGCTCGGTGCCTGAGAGGTCATCATTAAGAGCCACGCCCGTGTGGATGGTTAATAGTGAGGTCATCATTAAGAGCCACGCCTGTGTGGATGGTTAATAGTGAGGTCATCATTAAGAGCCACGCCCGTGTGGATGGGGTTAATAGTGAGGTCATCATTAAGAGCCACGCCCGTGTGGATGGTTAATAGTGAGGTCATCATTAAGAGCCGCGCCCGTGTGGATGGTTAATAGTGAGGTCATCATTAAGAGCCGCGCCCGTGTGGATGGTTAATAGTAGGGGTGTAAAGATTAACCGATACGTATCGGTATCCGTTTTTAACGTGTAAGATACGGCTACATCGATACGTGAAGCCCCGTATCGGAAAAAAACTGAAATGAACCGGTCGTTATATCGATTTACTTGTTATGAATCGGTTAACAATGTTTTCTGCTCGCTCAGACTCTAATTTACGTTCCAAGCAGCGTGTTCATCCCACTTCCGGTTTTGAAACTATACGTGGTACGGAATTGTGGGTAATGCAGTTCGTTTTTGGTTACATTCATTGACCAAAGTTGTCAAATGACCTCATTACCCATACATCTACTGCAACTTAAGCATGTGACAACTTGCACTCGGTCGGCTTTTGTTTTTCGAAATCCAGTGCGAAATTAAACACTTATAGCATTCCTAAACAGCAACGATAGCCTGTAGAGTAGCCTTACCTTTGATGAAGGGATTTCCTTAATGTTAAATAATAATTTGGCCCTTGCTGCTAAAACGATGCACACATTATTAGCCAATGATTTTGTTCATATTCACTCAGACTTGTGGCATTATAGGTTTCTGCATTAGGTCTACTGTTGGAACAAAATAAGCCCAGAGAGTTCATTGATTTGTAGGCCTATTTTATTCTTGTAGGCAGGCTAGGCTATATGAGAAAAGGCCAAGAGGTTCTTAAGCACTTTTATTTAGGTGTTGTCTTACCTCAACAAGGCTACAGCTCCATGAAAACAATATAACTCTGTGAACTCAGAAAATCTGTGAAAGATCTATAAAGTCTATAAAAATGTATTTTTATGTTGTATTTGGCTGCTGTGTTTGACTGAAATGTAGACTATTCTTTTTTCATTTCAATACAGTATATGAAACAAACCTCAGTTTAGATAATCATATTCACACATTTTTTTACTAATTGCCAACCATGACCATGATAATTGATAATATAAAATATAAAAAATTTGCACCTTGAGCAAATGATAAAAAATCTTTCAGAATGCTTTCCATTCTTGAACTGCATCGAATTGCATCGAATCGCATCGCATCGAATCGTACTGAATCGTTTTTTAAAAACATGTATCTTTTCTTGTATCGAATCATGCCCATGTATCTAGATGCGAATCGTATCGTCTTTTACATGAGAGATTCACACCCCTAGTTAATAGTGAGGTCATCATTAAGAGCCGCGCCCGTGTGGATGGTTAATAGTGAGGTCATCATTAAGAGCCGCGCCCGTGTGGTTAATAGGGAGGCACAGAAAACAGAGCTGTGGCTCCTCTACAGATCCCACCTTATGAATCATTGATGTGTTATCAGAGGGGCCCGCGCCAGCTAATGAATAGTCAGAGCTGATCCCTGCAATATGAGCTTTCCTATCTCCATTTCAAATTCAGATGCGTTTTGCACTTTTTTATGTTGGTCCATATATTACAATGCTGGACGGGGTTCCTGTTTTATTTTGTTTCTCAGCAGAAGCGGTCAGGAGATCGCGGTCTCTTTTCCGGGCATGGCAGAGAGGCCCAGGGTTTGTGCTTGCTCATTCGATTAGTTGATCAACCACCGTGAGCAAGATTATTCACTTGAATCGCCACAGTCCCCGTTTACAAGTGACACAGAAAGAGCAGCCAGAGCATGTCACAGATCCACACCAATGCAAATGATCACACACAGATTTGTGGACCCACACACACACACACACACACACACACACACACACACACCACACACACACACACACATACACACACACACACACACACACACACACACACACACACACACACACACACACACACACACACACACACACGACTAGAGAGGGCAGTGAGGACAACAGACAGAGAAAGCGAGAGAGAGAGAGAGAATTACAGAGGGTGGTGAGAAAGGAGTGCAACAGAGAAAGAGAAAAGAGGGAGGGAGAGAGGGAGAGAAAGAGAAAAGAGAGAGAGGGAGAGAGACAAGAGAGAGGGAGAGAGAGACAAGAGAGAGGGACAAGAGAGAGGGAGAGAGAGACAAGAGAGAGGGAGAGAGAGACAAGAGAGAGGGACAAGAGAGGGAGAGAGAGACAAGAGAGAGGGAGAGAGAAGTGAGAGAGGGGGAGGGAGAGAGGGAGAGAGAGAGAAGAGAGAGATGGAGGGAGAGAGGGAGAGAGAGAGAAGAGAGAGAGGGAGAGAGAGAAGAGAGAGAGGGAGAGAGAGAAGAGAGAGAGAGGGAGAGAGAGAAGAGAGAGAGAAGGAGAGAGAAAAGAGAGACATCAAAAGTCACACCATCACCCCCCAATGCCATTATTCACCCCTGTTCCACCCCCACCCCCATTGCAGCTGTGTATGAATGTTCAAACATTGTTTGAATTTGTATTTCTCAAACTTGTATCATTATCCACAGACTTTGATTTGATTAGCCTACTCTATTCAAATAACGTCTTTAATCTGTTCCATTGAATTTGTCCATTTTGTGAAAGTATGAATTAATTTTATGTTAGTTGTTGGAACATACAAGGACTCTACTCCTCAATGTTTGGTATTAAGAGTACTCAACCCAAGTTTTTGAAAAACATTGAAAATGTGGATATTCTTATCCTCACTGAAACATGGTGCCGCACAGATACACCTACACACTGTCCTAAGGGATACAATGAAATTGTAATCTCCTCACTCAAACTCAATGGCATATGTCATGGCAGAAACTCTGGGGGAATATTGGTGTGGTACAAGGAAAACCTTACTAATCACCTTTCTATCATCCAAACAGGGAAATCACACTGTTGGCTAAAATTAAAAAAGAGCTCTGGTATATCAATTAATGATATATACCTTTGTGCCATATACATCCCACCAATAGAATCTCCCTATTATGAGGAGGACTACATAAGCAATCTCTACACAGACATCAGCCATTTCCAGGCCCAGGGAAATGTGCTGATATGTGGGGACCTAAATACCAGGACTGGGTGTGAAATAGATCACATAGACCCTCATGGTAACAACCATGTGTTTGGTCAAAACAACCTTTATTTTACACCAAACTTACCCCAGAGAAACAGCCTTGACCGTACTGTCAATAAAAATGGTAAAGAGTTAGTGCATCTCTGTCGAGCCTTAGGGCTGTATATGCTTAATGGCAGGATCAGAGGGGACTCTTTAGGGAGGTTCACGTATTGTTCAGCTCTTGGAGCTAGTGTAGTTGACTATGCAATCACTGACATGGACCCCAACTCCTTCAGAGCATTCACTGTCAGGCGGCAAACTCCACTTTCGGATCATAACCAGACTAACATCTTTCTCAAAATCATACAGCAGCCCAAAACAGAGTCCAGCAAGCTATTCCGTCTCAATGGGACATATAGATGGACTCAGGACAGCCCAGATAACTTTTTAAAAGCTCTAAATTCTTCAGAACTAAAACAATGCATTAGATCCTACAACTCAAAATGTTTTGAGATTAGCAAAACTGGTGTTAATGAAGCCACAAAAGAACTAAACAAAATATTTCTGAAAGCAGTAAATGTAGCTGGCATGAAGAAGTCTAACAAAAATCGAGCAAAGAACAAAACTGAAGAAAAATGGTTTGACAAGGAATGTAAACAACTCAGGACTAGATTGAGGCATATTTCCAATCAAAAGCACCACCAGCCTGAAAATACAAATCTTAGAAAGAACTACCACGAAACTCTTAAACACTATAAAATGTTGCTGAGAAAGAAAAAACAGAATGACACCAACACAACTCTCAGCAAAATCGAAGCATCTATACAAAATAATCAATTTTGGGAGATGTGGAATGGTCTGAGCAAAACAAAACCACAGAACTTACCGATTCAAAATGGTGAAATCTGGAAAAAGCACTTTGAAAATTTGTATACAGACATCCAACCTCAAGATCTACATTCGAATTATGAAAAAACCATGAAAAAATTACAATCCCTTGAAAAGACAATTAAAGACAACCAAAACCCCCTTGACTTCCCAATTACACAATTCGAACTTGAATCCAAAATTAAAAAACTCAAAACAAAAAAATCCTGCGGCCCTGATCACATCAGAGGAGAAATGCTTAAACACAGCACCCCTGAACTGCAAAGGGCTATACTCAAATTGTTCAATCTCACTTTAACTTCTGGCTGTTTTCCTGACATCTGGAGCCAAGGGTACATTACACCCATCTACAAAAGTGGAGATAAATTGGACCCCAATAATTTTAGAGGCATCTGTGTGAACAGTAGTCTGGGGAAGGTGTTTAGCAGCATTATCAACGAAAGAATAGTAGCCTTCCTTAAGGAGCACGATGTCCTCAGCAAAAGTCAAATTGGATTTCTTCCAAATTACCGCACTACGGACCACATTTACACCCTACACACCCTAATAACTAAACATGTAAATCTGTCAATCATGTCAATCTGGCATGAAGGACTATTTTATAAACTTTTACAAAGCGGTGTAGGGGGTAAAGTTTACCAATTAGTTAAGGAAATGTACTCTGAAAACAGAAATTCTGTGAAAATTGGCGACAAAATTACAGAATACTTCACTCAAAAAAGAGGGGTGAGGCAGGGCTGTAGCCTCAGTCCAACACTGTTCAATATTTACATCAATGAGTTAGCGGTGCAGTTGGAACAGTCTACAGCTCCTGGCCTTACCCTAAAAGAAAAAGAAATTAAATTCCTCCTCTATGCAGACGACCTGGTGCTGATATCTCCCACTGCACAGGGACTACAGCAGCACCTGGACCTGCTAGAGAAATACTGTCAGCACTGGGCCCTGTGACTGTGTTATCCAGCCTGTTGCGCTATATGGAAGTGAGGTATGGGGTCCACTCAGTGTGCACAGCTACACTAGATGGGACAAGCATCCTGTAGAATCCCTACATGCAGAATTCTGTCGATTAATTTTAAAAATCCAAAAGAAAACACCAACCAATGCATGTAGGGCTGAATTAGGCAGATTCCCATTGGCCATCAACATACAAAAGAGAGCACTTAAATTCTGGATGCATCTCCAAACAAGTCCCAGAGACACACTGCATTTCATCGCAGCAAAAACTCAGGATCTGAACCCCGACAAGAGTCCTCTGAGTCAGCTTGTGCTGAGACTAAGTAATCCCCCTCTAACAAATACTAATACACTCTCTCAGCCAAGCTCTGCTTTTAGACTAAATCTCAACCAGATTATCCAGAAATCTAAAGAAAAATATTTGGAACATTGGCATAATGAAACAAAAAAACAAAACAAACTAGAATGTTATCGGGCCATAAAATCTAAATATGAATTAGAAGAATATCTCTCTACTGTCAGAGATATAAAGCAGAGACAGATCTTGACCAAATACAGACTCAGTGACCACAGCCTAGCCATAGAAAAAGGCAGACTAAGAAAGTCATGGTTGCCAAGAGAGCAAAGAGTCTGTGGTCACTGTACGACAGGTGAGGTTGAGACGGAGGTGCACTTTCTTCTTCAATGTAAGAAATATGAATTTATTAGAGATACCTACTTCGATAAATTTACCAACCTAATCCCGGAGTTCCGAAACCTGGGAGAACAGGAAGTACTGCCTGTCTTACTTGGACAGCAAGGACAGACAGCAGCTCTTGCTGCTAAATATGTCACTGAATGCCATAGAGCGAGGGACAGTGATTAGACACTATACACACTATACACATGAAATACCTACCAGCACAGACACACAGACACACACACACACACACACACGTTTATATGTATAAATGTCTTATCTATCGTATGTTCTGTATTGTATTGTTTGATGTCCTGCTTTGGCAATGCAAAGAAATATTTGTCATGCCAATAAAGCTACCTTGAATTGAATTGAATTGAAAAGAGAGAGAGGGAGAGAGAGACGAGAGAGAGGGACAAGAGAGAGGGAGAGAGAAGTGAGAGAGGGGAAGGGAGAGAGGGAGAGAGAGCGAAGAGAGAGAGAGGGAGGGAGAGAGAGAGAGAAGAGAGGGAGAGAGAGGGAGAGAGAGAGAGAAGAGAGGGAGAGAGAGAGGGAGGGAGAGAGAGAAGAGAGAGGGAGATGGAGTGAGAGAGAAGAGAGAGATAGAGAGAGAAGAGAGGGAGGGAGAGAGAGAAGAGAGAGAGAAAGAGAGAGAGGAGTGAGAGGGAGGGTGGGAGAGAAGAGAGAGGGAGAGAGAGAAGAGAGGGAGAGAGAGAGAGAGAAGAGAGGGAGAGAGAGAGGGAGGGAGAGAGAGAAGAGAGAGGGAGAGGGAGATGGAGGGAGAGAGAAGAGAGAGATAGAGAGAGAAGAGAGGGAGAGAGAGAGGGAGGGAGAGAGAGAAGAGAGAGAGGAGTGAGAGGGAGGGTGGGAGAGAAGAGAGAGGGAGAGAGAGAAGAGAGAGAGAAAGAGGGAGAGAGAGAGGGGTAGGGAGAGCAGGCCCTTTCTCCAGGCAGTGGGCCTGTGCCCAGTGGAACAGCATACTGTACCCTCTGCCATCTGCCACATTCAATACTGCGTTTGAGGAATAATGGAAATAATAATGACTTCACTGTCAGGCGCGAGATTGCTGCACAGTGGCGCTGTCCTGCCGGCCCTTTAGCTCATTCCCAATTCAAATGTGTCCTGGAACTACGGATGGTGCGTAAACAAATAACATAAAACAAGTCACCTCTGAATCTGACGCATTATCCTCCACTATTAAAGTGCTGCTGTTCTCCGTCATGCCATTGCAGATGTTTTCCAGGGAATACTGTAGCCTGGAAAGCTCCTTTGTCACTGGGTTTCAGAGTTTGTTTTAGTCTCAGGATATTAGGCCCGTTCCGGTGCCTTTGACTGGACTTGGAAAGAGTGCACGTGAGGGAAAGAGTGCACGTGATCTCTCAGTAGAATGGCTTCGTCTTCACACACAGAGCAGGGGAACGCCATGTGGAATACTGTACAAGTGTCAGCTGTTCTTTTCTCTTTCATACACACACACACACACACACACACACACACACACACACACACACACACACACACACACTCATGCACATATTCAATATCACTAGTTTTAAGAGGCACATTTTGCCTCATTGGTTATTCATGGGCTCATATTGTGTTTATGTCTTTGTGGCCTATTCATGCGGGGCTGGCGTTGTGGCATTGTGTGGCAGACTGAATGAAAGTAGCGCGCAGCAGCAATAGCATTCAGACTGGTTGAATGAAGCCTGCAATTTAGACAGCAGTTGAGTGCTTTGTATGGGAAGAAGGATCTCTATCTTTCTTTCTCTTTCTCTCTCTCTCTTTCTCTCTCTCTCTCTCTCTCTCTCTCTCTCTCCTTGCATTCATTTTACAACATTTGAGTGGAACTTGGTTGTGGAAAGATAACTGTGTCTGGTTTTCAGCAGACATCCAGATACACAAAGCCAGTCCAAATCCCACTGAGCAACAATTTCTAATTGTTCAAGTCAT